>NC_136924.1:83783817-84383817 GCF_949752795.1 Hyperoodon ampullatus | reverse complement strand
AAGTTTGCATAGTATGTTGGCTTTAATTTAACCACAGTTATTAATTTGATTAACCTTCATGGCCATAAAAAAAAGCTTGCTTTAATAAACTCATGAGGAAAAGTACAAAACAACATCTAATTATCTAAGATAGACTCATTTTCATTCTACTGAGTTTGAACTCACACGCTTCAGTTAGCCCCTCCTTTCTGAACCAATTTTCACCAGACAACTTCTGCTCCCAGGTGAACTGAATTTCTACAAATGGCCTGCCTCTGTGGTCCTCTGTATAGGCAAACCTCTCACTGAAGCCCTTATCTTTTGAAGGGACTTCAAAGGTCCATTGAAATCCAAAACTTTCCTTGAAGTTAAGTCGAGTTTTGCCTGTTTTAGGGCTGCAGGATTTCATCCAGAAAAGCCTAGGTGGTTAACAAGGAAAGAGCATGTTAACCTGGTTGGATTTCATCACAAGTGGAATTTGGTCTGACAATTTTGGCTCTGTTAGGGGGTTTAAAGCATATTCAACTGTGGAAATGATAAAAGGATTCCCCTACCTGGTTTTATAGCACAATAGCTGAAAGACCAGCAGGTATTTCCAAGCATCTTTAATGCACATCCCAAACTGCTACACCAGCTGGATTTCAGTGAATGAAACAACCCTGCTGTTAAATCATCTGAATCCCAGTCAAAGTTGTTGACAGTAAAAATCCAGGTGGCTATGCAAATTGGTCATTTCCTTAAATAGTAATTTGAGTTTCACCTGGCAAGTCCTGCTAATAACGACAACCAACATCTGTGTAGCCTGTTTCAATTCATAGACAACTTTTATGTATATTATCTCAATTAGTCTTCACTAAAACCCTATGAGATGAAGACATGGAAGTTCAGAGAGATGAAGTGACTTGACCAAGGTTATGCAGGTAGTAAGTGGTGAGCCAGGATTTGAACCCAGATGTTTGAAGCCAGACACAGTGGGCTTTCCCTTAGACTAAGAGTCACTGCTTGTGCAGATGATTATTGATCCGTAGTTCTTGGTTCAAAGAAACAAGAGCTGCTTGGTCTTCTCTGGAGAGTCTATTTCTGTAGGTCCCTTTTTGAAAGTAGGAAAGATTATATTTTGAGCTCGGGGCTCATATTACTAAATCTTCTGTTTTTTCGAGAAAAGCTGAAAATTCAGATTGAGCACCATCCCAATTTTTGAATGTTAACAACTGTGTTAGTTTGGGTCTTTGTCCCCAACTCTTCATTCCTTTTTGATAGCAGAATTACATGTCCACACCCTTTGCCATGTAACTCTAGGGCTTCCCAATAGAACAGAGTATATATCACTTACCTCATTGGTTTTGGATTTGGTCATGTGATTTGGATTGCCCAGTGAAATGTGGGAAAATGTGAGCTGTGGCTTTAAGAAGCACCTTCTGTCTCCCACCCGTCTTGTGCCCCTGCATTTACGACCTGTGAGTAAGAAATAAATGTCTGTGGTTGTAAAGTCATTGAGATTTAGGATTGCTCATTATGCACCAAATCCTGACCAATTTAAACATCTCTAAACAGACATTACAGCCCAAATTAAATATATCTGTAGATTAGATGCAGCCTGTGGGCCACAGCCTGAGATTTGTGAGATGGATCCTTGGCAGTATCTTTGCCAATACTAGCATTTAGATCTCTGGGAAAAAATTATATCAAATGTTTGGCGCATATAGTATTTAGAGCAAAGAGAATGTTAATTTAAGGCCTGACACCTAAACAACATCTATGCTCCTATTCAGGAGAGATATATGAATTAAGGCATATAACTAATTGAAGTTGTGGGAACGAAATGAGAGATTTTCCTTGTCATTGACTTGGATTAACAGGATCAGCCTACATTGTCCTCTGTCAGCATTATTTTATAAATGTAGGTCTTATCCTTAGAGAATGAATTTGTTTTCTATCATCCATGACTCTAAAAATTTTTAGAGTTCCCGGGAAAAGTTAGAAGATTTGGACCTGTATTTAGTGTTTCATCCTTCTTCAGTCGGAGAGGAATCTTAATTACTGAGAGAAATAGCTATGCTTACTAGGTCTTAAGAAATGCAGTAATTCATTTTACAGAGCAAACATCACCTGGGGAATTAAACAAGATTTACTGTCTGCCGAATTCAGGAGGAAATCAGCGTAGGCAGACACACAGCAGAGAGAATGGCAATGATCTCCAATTGCAGACACATTAGCTTTCAGATACCCTAGTTGTAGGTGAGAATCTGAGTGGGAGAGGGTCATGTCAGATCTTCTGGAATCATTTCCCTCCTTCCAAGCAAAGCCTTCTGCACCTAAGACAGGAGCAATTGTGTGCATTGTCTAGTCTGAACATGACCAAGACCCTTTAACTGAGCCATCTAATTTTTATAAATGTTTGATACGATGGCAGGGGCCAGTACGGACAGCATGCATTCCTTATTGGTCACTTCCCCAGGCTAATGCAACCTAGGCTATGTATTCTCCTAATCTTATAGCAGTGGAACTAGTGTAACAGTCAATACCCTAAACTTCCATATAAGTCAGGCTAACAGGTCCTTAGATCAGTTAGCTGGTCTATCCTGCTACCCAAATAATTATTTCATTTTTATTGTACATGCCACGAAGGAGAAATGAAGAGTGCTATGAGGTTATATTATTACAGGCCCCAACGAGACTGTGACATCAAGGAAAGGTCACTGAATAAACGACATTTAAATGGACACCTGAAGGAAGGGTGAGTGGTATTTAGCCTGAGAAAGGGATGGGGTTATGAAGTTATGTAGAATGTTAGAGAAAAAGTGGGGGAGAAAGAGACAGAAATAGAGAAAAAATATGAAGTTCTATGCTAGTATTCCTTAAGGGGCTATAAAGTTTGAAAAAATACCCTACGAGATGGTTCTGGTCCCTTCCCCATGCCCAATTTAGAGACAGTGTTCTATGCCATGAACAAAAAAGAACACTTGAAGAGGTTAAATATTGTTGGACAAAGTGAGAAGTAAAATCAATGAGCATTATGGCTAAGAGCCTGGAAATGAATGTCAAACAGACCTGGTTTAAATCATAGTTTCTCACTGACTAGCTTTGTGACCTGGGGCAAGTTACTTGTTTAACCTTTCCAACCCTCATTTTTTTTAATCTGCAAAATAGGGAAAATAATGTATACCTTAGGGTGTCACTATGGAGACTAAGTGGACCGGTCGATGTATACTCTTTAGCATCCTGACTGTCATGTGAGCATTAGACTTCTTTGGCAGAAAGATGAGCAGGTTCTGTGGATGCTTGGACACCAGGGCACAGTGAATGGCAGCTTTAGTGGGTGAAAATATTATATTTGTAAAAGTCTATGTATATCTATGTGTATTATCAACTCAATTATTAAGAACTCAAAGCTGCCTTTCCAGTTATTTTATTTTCTCTTAGGCAGGCGTATTCGTTTTCTAAGGCTACTGTAACAAAGTACCACAAACTGTGTAGCTTAAAACAGCAGAGATGTAGTCTTTCACGGTTCTGGAGGCTAGGAGTCCAAGATCAAGGTATTAGCAGGGACATGATCTCTCTGAGACTCTGGGTAGAATCCTTCCTCGCCTCCTCTTGGCATCTGGTGGTGGCATCAGACCTTGGTGTTTCTTGGTTTGCAGCTCATCACTCCAATCTCTGCCTCTATCCTACACAGCCTTCTCCTGATGTGTCCATCTCTGTCTCTTCTCTACTTGTAAGGACACCTGCTTCATTAGATTAGGGTCTACATTAACGACTGCATTTTAACTTGATTAAATCTGCGAAAACCTTATTTCCAAATAACACATTCAGAGGTGCTGAATATTAGGACTCCAGCATACCTTTTGGGGGGACACAATTCAATCCACAGCAGTAGGTGAGTGAGGGGTTACAGGGAAGGGCCCGTTCCCCAGTGACAGAGAGAACTCTTTCTATGGGAAGTTGAGGTGTCTAATCACAAATAATTGGGGTTCCCCATTCTTTTCATTCCTAGAGTTCTAGACAGGCTTGGATTATTAAATTAGGGTTTTGAATCCTTTAAATGTTTTTTTTTTCTCAGTTCTAAAAGTCTTCTTGAGGATAATCTCAGGTCTTGTCAAAATTTTCTTATCTCTTAGGATAAGGAAAGGTGGTTGAGGAGATAGATACACTAAAAGAAGTTAATCATTTTTTAAAAATTATGCTGGAGTCAGGATGATATAAAATAATCTATTAGCTTGACTGTAGACTCAGTGTAGCTCACTTTAATGGGTATTATTGGAAGGTTCATGATCTTTTGGTTGTTTTTAAGATTAAACCTAAATTATAACATTGAGTGTTCCTGCCTCGATGGGAGCTCGCTCCTGCCCTCCTGCATCCTTTACTCCATCAGTGTGTTGGGGTTCATATGCAGAGTTTATAGTGATGAGGTCATATATACTTTCAAAAGGGATGAAAATTGATTTCGGATTTTTAAAATTAAGGAATTTTCCTTCTCTTAGCTAAATAATATTTAGAATGTTTTAATCATAGTAGAAAAAAATTTTCAGACTCACAGTGAAAAAAACCATCAAAGTGTTTACATAAGTGTTCTCTTCTTGGTTGTAGGAATTGCCTGTGTAATATTTAGATACCCCATTGGTGCACTCAAACCCTGCTGTCTGATCATGGCAACCTCCCTGTCTGCTTGGCATGTAAGTAAGGGTGGATGAGGATAGGGTGGTGCTTTCAGTCTGTCACCAAGTCCCACCAGGGACATTTGGGGCCACCATTCATCAAGCAAAAAGGGTGACTGTATCTCTGTCCTCCACTCCTACCTCCTTGATCTATTAAAAATAAAATGTCTCCTTCAAGTCCTACTCTCAGGCAACATCTCATTTGACCTCAGACAGAAGAGCCAAGTCCTTTGTTAATAGATTAGAGAGACTTATATTTAAGCTGGAGATTTTCCCATGTTATTTATTTTCCCTCCGTGCAAATATTTTACTGGAATGGACACAGTGACTTCAGTTGAAAAAATGGCTACAATCTGTGTTCCTTAGGAAGGAAAAATCATTGCATGTCTGGAGCTTGGAGATTTAGTCCCTGGACAGAGATTTTTCCAAGGATTCCCCTATATACATAATACAAGAAGACAGTACCATTCCAGCTGGTCAGCTGTGTTGCCACTGGGGGAAGATATGTTATCCTGGAGACTTAACCTCTGGGTCCACTAGTTTACTTAGCTTGCAAGTTTTAAAGTCAGAAGATGAACTCTGGAAGGAATGGTAATAAGGGGCTTAAAAATATCACTATTGGTTTAACTAGAAAAAAGAAGAAATCCAGCCTCTCTTGACCTAGGGCTTGTCTTGTCTTCATGGTTGTCCCTTTATCTCAGTCACACAACTTGCCATTTTTTTTAAAGGGCCAGGTAAATAAAAACAATGCAAAAAAAGATAATACCATATTTGGGGAAAAATTTATAGATTAAAATTAAGGAGATATGGCAATATAAAGGAACAAAAATAATAAAGAACTAAAACTGAAAAGTTTGGGGTTTAAAGAAATAATGGAATGCATAAGAAATTAAAAGAACCATATTCACAATGGAATGAATAATGATAATATGGCTAAGTTGTTTAAATTATGAATAAAAGTATTAATTTTACTTTTTAGTAAAAATTATATTAAACCACTAAGCTAGGGGAAAAAATTAGAGGAAAGGAACAGAGGACAAGTAAGAGAAATACTTGAATGCTGACAGATCTAGGAGCATCTTTAATAGTTTTAAAAACACTAACAAGAAGGCCTAAGGGATGCACGGGGTGGTTAAATTCCAAGAGCCAACATCACCATATAGACGCAAATCGAATCTTTAAAATAAGGCAACAGTAGATATCCCACTCATCACCTTCCCATGAGTGGAAATTCCTGAGGGGTTCTTTGCTGGGCTTTGGGTCAGTATTTTTAGGAAAGAAAGCCTTGGGCATTGACCTTTTCCTTTATATTTACTAGAACATTTTTGAATTCAGTTCCAGGATTTCTTACCTGCTATTTGCAGGCAAGAGTGTTATTATTGTATCGCTGGTGTTATTAATGATACAATATATGTTATGGTTATTGTTATTTGTTATTTTTGTCAGTAGTAGTAGTAGCAGTAGCAGTGTTGGCATTCCTGTTTTATAGATGAGAAACTGAAGTAGGAAGGGGTTAAGTAGCTGACTGCAGATAATACAGCAAATTAGTGCCAGGGCAGAGCCTGTGTCCCAGCAACTCTAGACACTCAGGCTAGAAATCAGGTCACTGGTTGTTAACCCAGGGCTCTAACAACAGCGTCTTCTCCATAAGTGTTGAAATTAAAGACCCCAGAAGAGTAATGAAAATGTTATAAATGTTATAAAACTTAGGAAATGGGACTTATTTGGGGGGACAGTTGGAGAATTTGTGATTTAGGAAGCTCACTCTCAAATACACAAGAAAGTTTGATTACAAAATCCCGACAACACTGCAAAGCAAACAATTGGGTGACATTGAGCATCATGTACTGATAATTCAGGCTCCTTCTCCCCCATCCTTGAGACCACGGATGATTATTGTTGAGCATGTCATTTCCTGCTTTCTTCTCTCCTCCGTTCTCTGATTTCCTTGGCCTGATTGAATTTTTGTCCTCCTCCATTCAGTGATTCTCTGGGTCAACATTCCATTTGGCACCTGTAGCTCTAAGGAGCCAGACAGGAGGGAGTCTTTCTCTTTGGACCCAAGGAACAAATACAAGTCAGGCAGGTGTTCTCTGCTCACCACACCTCTTGGCCAAAGGAGAAGAATCAGAGAGCAAGAGCATCCCTCCCCTAAACACACACACACTCATTCTTACTCTCTCCTCACTCTCACATTTCCTTTCTCTTCTTTTCTCTTCTCTTCTCTCCTTTAGAGTTTCCTGACACTATATCCCTTGCTTTTTCAATCACGCAACAGCCAGCAAAATCCAAGGACTTTGGTTTCTCTGTTTTTTCAAAAAGTTGTAGCTTTGGAAAAAAGCCAGTTTAGACATTTTTTTCCAATTTACCATTTTTCTCATGGGTACTAGCATCTTTTAGAAAAGTGTTAGTATCAGATCTGGCCTATGCTCCAAAGGGGGCATTTTCAAAGTCTATGTACCTCACCCTGCCTCCCTGGGAGTCTGAAACGTTTCCCCAGGGACAGGCAGGCCCCTGGTTGAGGATCACTGTATGTAAGGAGAGGTTTTGATGATGGATGTGTGTAGGCCATGGGAATGGTTTGAAGGCACAAGAAAAAATGGTTGTGATTTCCTAATTAGCAATGAAAGATACAGTTTGTGTAGACGAGCCAGAGAGCATTTATGTTTTAAAGAGTGAAGGCTAAGCATGGAATGCTAGGACTGTATTTCAAGTCTAAGAAAGTGACCACACTAATGTGTACCACTCTGGCCTGCATGGGATGTGGAGCCAGAACCACAACACAAGAGTCAGAGAATCAGGTTAATTAGGATGGGAAAATAAGGAAAGGATCTGACCCAGGAGAAGGATGGATGTCACCCCCTACTCTTGTCTTCATTAGTCAGCAATGAGGCTGACTCTTAAGGAATAAGAAAACCAATTAAAATTAGCTTATTTAAAAATAATACCGAATTCCTACTATGTGTTCATAAGTTACTGAATAAGGCATTGGGGCTACAGAGAATAAAGTGACTTCAGCCTGGGTGTATGTGTGACAGATAAGCAGATTTATAACTCTAAGAATTTTTCGTGGGTTGTCATAAGGGCATGCAAGAGGATGGAGAGAGGGGCAGAAGGCATTCTGGAGGACATGTCATTTGAGCAGTGTCTTTAAGGATGACTAGGAATTATTCAGGTAGAAAAAGGGGGAGAAGGGCATGGGAAACAAACATTCCAATAGTTTAGCAGCTCAGTCGGATGAGGGACTACAGAGAAGAGGGGATGTGTATCACTGACGTCACTTCTGTATACAGTACCTAGAGTGGCGTGGCTATGGCCCAGCTTTGTAGGGCTATTCTGAGAGTTAACCCTACCTTGTGAGCCACAGGAGCCACTGGATGCCTACAGCAGACAGGCCGTAATGTGATTGGCTTAAGGAAAGAGGAGTGTAGATGGTAGGTCAAAGGAGAGCGATGCTAGACTCTTCTGGCTTCTCAGTGGGTGGGGCAACATCAAAGTCGTGGCACCATCTTGCAGCCTTCCTTTGTCCTCTTTCCTTCTCTATTTTGCTGCTCTCTCTCTAGCTCTTGTTTTCTTTCCGAGCTTCATCTTCTTTTTCTTCTCTCTTTTGACCTTGCGTTTTTCTTTCTCTCCTTTCACCTTTCCACTTTCTTTTCCAGTCTGTCATATTCCCTTTATCCATTATTAGACTGATGTATTTTTAAAATTTCTCATAAAAAACCTTGCCTGGTTGTCCATTTACTGCTTCAAGAAAAAAAAAAAGATACCATCTAGAACTAAGTGGACACAAATTGATCTTGATCTGTTTCTAAATTGATTTTGTTTTGACTCAACTATCTCGAAAGGAAACTGCCAACAAGAGAAAGGAATTTCCTAAACTCTAGAAGGACTCCTTTTTAAATATGTGAACCAAAGTTTAAGGACCGACCCTGAAATCAATAACAGAGTATGGAAGAACTTGGGTTCTACTCAATGAGGGCACCCTTTCACTCAAACACCCTTTCTACTAGGGGAAGGAAAAAGACAAGAAGACAGGAGATGGGACCCTAGGCAAGTGACTAAAATACCTTTAGTTGTCAAACTTAAGGACCCTGCCATTTCCATTTCACCCCACCATTAGCAGGAGTGGGGATTCTAGAGCAAGAAGAGGTAAGTTAAAGAAAATGTAGACAATGATGATCCTCCCACTCCATCTCTACACTTATTTCCATCACATCATTTTTATTTTAAGAGGTAATAAATGTGATTCTAGAGTACGTTTCATACTACAGATTGTATTATTAAATTCATTTGAAACAAGGACCATACAAGAGTTCTTATTTCTTTTTCAAAAGTATTAATCAACATTAATTAGATCTTGTTTCTATCTATTTTTCATTTGTGTGGACCCTAATTTATTTTGGTTTTGTATAGCAGTGGCTCAATGCATTTGCTGGTATAGAGCCTCATTGCCTTATATATTATGTTATTTTGGTTATGATATTAGGTGAAGGGCTTCCATTTTTATTCACTCCCTTGAGCAGCAGGTGTTGAGAAGAGGGAATAGATCTTCTGGCTTTCTCATGGCCTTAGGCAATTCATAGGCATCTGGCTGCTGAGTCTTGCTTTCATTCCAGATATTATTATTTTTTTTAGTACCAGGTCAAATTGAAGGACTAAAAAAGAGAGAAAGGAAAGAAGGGAAATAAGTAGAATTCAAGATCTAGATGAAGCTTAGAAATCATTTATACTCAGAATAAATCATGTAGTCTTTGCTTCTTACCTGAGACTCAGTCATACAGCACCCTTTCCTTTCTGTTGTAATTTTGCATACTTGCCCTCTTGCCCCTTTATACTTTGTTCATATGAGAAGCTTGCCCTAACCATGGTGAATCTATCTTTCCTTAAGATTTTTATTTCAGTGGATGATCCATATTTCAAACAGGAAATACATGACCTCTATACTAATTCTCAGTTTTCCAAATATTCATTTCAAACATACTTAATGAGCAACTAAAGTATATTATGTACTATTGGAAGGGATTATGGAGAACAGAAAGCTGCCTAAGACCCAGTTCTTGCCCTCAAGGAGGGACAAAACATCTACACAAGTTCGTTATCAGGTACATAAACTCAGAGGAGGTGGAGATGGTAAAGATAAAAGGGATCAGGGACTCTAAGTTGACAGCAAGTGGTTTATGGAGTATGCCTGTACTTCCTAGAATCATGGACTCTCCTAAACTACTACTAAAGGATAGATTTTCTGTTTTTACAGCTTCTGTGCATAATCCTGAAAATGGTCCCATGGGAAGACCCAGAAAAAACTGGCAAAAATATCTAGAGATTGAGTTTCCTGGAAAGCCTGTTTGAGCTACCCTGTGTTTACTTAAACATATTTTTATCTTGTTGAGGACAAATCACACAGAGGAGATAAAGAAACTTTGGGGAAAGTATATTTCCAAGAAATAGCCTATTCTGAGCTGGAACAATCTGTGGATGGGCACTCTATACCCACACTGTTCATTTTGTAGCTGAGAGTACAGTTACTGGCATTACGGGCTGAGAAGGCTTTGGTGCAAATTTGAGCATCTGGGTATAAGCTTAGGAGGATATTGATATGTGATAGGCTGTGGATGTGGGTGAGTGTGACCCCCCAATCTTCTCTCCAATCTGCTTGGGATAACTAGAATGTTGAGGGGGAATTTTCCTATGCTTCTAGAGGTTTTTTTTTGTTTTTGACTAGTTTAATAATTAAATTGACATAAGACAGATTAATAGGAGAAAAAAATTAATTCATATGCATGGAAGTATCATAGAAATGGGAGCCTCAATGTGACCAAAGCAGGCTACCAATACATTGTTTTTAGACAAAGAGACAATTATTTGTGAAGAATTAACAAAACAAAGGGGCTTTGCTTAGGGTAGCAGGCTAATAAAGAAATAACAAAGTTTGTTTATATAACTTTCTTAGCCTTGAATTCCCTAACTAACTCTGGTGATAAGAATGTTTTCTATCCTCTTGGTCTAGGGAGTTCTCTCCTGCCTTCAAGGAGAAGGTGGGGGTCATAGTGACTTTTTAATATCATCCCCCCAGACCGGCTGTTTCTCAAGTAACTTTAATTCAAAATAATCAATATGCCATCGAAACACATTTAGGGGCAGCTTGCCTTGGACCCCAATAGTTCCTTCCTCTGATCCTTCCTTGGAAGGTTCACATATTAAAAGTTGAGCTCGTAGATTGTTCCATCTCATTGAACCATCCTCTTAGTCTTGACAGCAAGGTCAGTTCAGTTAATCTCATTTCAGGAGGTGGTGATTTCAAATAGGTTCAAAATTAGGCCTATGATGCAAGCAATCAGTTGTTTACTAAGAGGCATTTCTATGGAGAAAAAAGAAATGCCATGGCTGATAACTGGAGCGAATTATAAATCAGTTTTTGAGTTCTGAGTGTAGAATTGAGATTTCTAGATGTCTGGGTTGAAGCATCTTTTGCAGTCTGAATGTCTCAGATGATGTCATCAGATCAGGTAGATTTTCTGAGAGGTCCATATAGCAACAGGCATGAAGAATTTGTCTGTACATAAGCTAGTGAGTGTGGTGATTTCCCTAAAGCTTATATTAAGACATCTAGCTTGAATTTGTAGGACTTCAGGAAAAAAGGGCAGTTTTAGTTCTCAATGATTCCAAGTCCAAAGGGTGAGAGAAAATTGGAAATGTTAGCTTGGAGAGTTGTAGCCAGATATCGGAGGAATTAGAAAATTTCAATATCCAGTTTAGTTTTCAGGTAAACAATGAAACCTCAAGCAAAATTAATAACACTAGAATCTAATATCCACAAGTGTGTATTATAGTTTCTACTGAAACATACTTTTTCTCTCTAAAATCACCCTCATTTCTACCCAAGATAGCCAAATTAAGACTAATTAGTTTGAAAATAAGTCTATGTTCAATAAACTTGGCCTTGTTATTTACTTAAGTATAGAAAGAATAGCAATTGACCATTTAGGCTCTTTTAGATCTGCTTCGCTGGAACTTTTTATAAGGAATCTCCAGATTGAACTTTCAATAGCCTCTTGAGGCTAAGAAGCCAAGCCAAATATTTGCCATTAGACTTCACCTGCAGTACCTATAGATTTATAGATTGGGGTGAAATCTTTTTCCTCTTGAGGTCCCCACAAATATCCTGAGGTTCCTGGGACTGCCAAGAAGTGACCTTTCTCCCTCACCTAGTAAGGCAGCTGAAAATCCTGTAAGCAAGATAACAGGCTCTTTTGTCCAGAGGGCTTTATTGGCTCCATAAAGTCAACCTTAGCTCCTTAAAGATGTCTGGTCATAATCTGAGTCTATGTATTTCTCTCTCAAATATGACATTCTAGTCAGAGCTTTGGTAATATAATCAATGTTTCAAATTGTGTCCTGTTATAAGGAGAAAAGATTCTTTTTTTTTTTTTTAAAGAAGATGTTGGGGGTAGGAGTTTATTAATTAATTAATTTATTTTTGCTGTGTCGCGTCTTCGTTTCTGTGCGAGGGCTTTCTCTAGTTGCGGCGAGCGGGGGCCACTCTTTATCGCTGTGCGTGGGCCTCTCACTGTCACGGCCTCTCTTGTTGCGGAGCACAGGCTCCAGACGCGCAGGCTCCAGACGCGCAGGCTCAGTAGTTGTGGCTCACGGGTCTAGTTGCTCCGCGGTATGTGGGATTCTCCCAGACCAGGGCTCGAACCCGTGTCCCCTGCATTGGCAGGCAGATGCTCAGCCACTGCACCACCAGGGAAGCCCGAAAAGATTCTTATTGAACTTATGCAAATGCCAAACTTTATATTGCCAAGAGAATAAGAATACTCACTGAGAGTTTCTGAATTCTGGAGGGATCAGGTAGGGCCGAAAGGTAAATGTTTCAGTTCTGTATAGAAAGGTATAATTTACCAAATTACTCTAAGTCATAGCTTAAGAGAAAAGAGAAAAACGTTTTCTTAAATCTAGAGAAACAGGGCTTCCCTGGTGGCGCAGTGGTTGCGAGTCCGCCTGCCGATGCAGGGGACGCGGGTTCGTGCCCCGGTCTGGGAAGATCCCACATGCCGCGGAGCGGCTGGGCCCGTGAGCCATGGCCGCTGAGCCTGCGCGTCCGGAGCCTGTGCTCCGCAACGGGAGAGGCCACAGCAGTGAGAAGCCCGCGTACCGCAAAAACCAAAAAAAAAAAAAAAAAAAAAAAAAAAAAAAAAATCTAGAGAAACAAAACATTTAAAAAATCAGCAATGTTTCTAATAAAAACTTAACAAATTATAATCATCTTTTTCAGTTCACTTAGTCTCATATAATTAACTCTTGTTTTGCTTGATCTCTCATTAGAAGTTTTATGAAGCTATCAGTTTCTCCATTAGGGTTCTGTAAATTCTTACCCAGTTCAGCGGTATGATTTGAAAGTTATCAGAAACTTGTATTCTAGAGTACTTGTTAGATTCCTTTCCACGAATTTCTCTGAAGATGGCACACATTTGCAGAAAACTTTTGTAAAAGCATCTGAGTAAAATTATAACTGTCTGTAAATGATGGAAGACTTTAAAAATGTCAGTATTAAAGATCTGATTCATTATAATGGAATTGACAAGGAAATTTGGTTATTGTTGTGACACACATTTTTAAGATAAATAGAATTCGGACAGTTAATGTTATATTAGGACATATCCACATTTCAGGATTTTCATATAATGTTTAGAACATTTATATTAATAACATTTACCCACCTAATATAATTTAAGAAGGTTTATCATCATTTACTTGACAATGTTTCCCATGTAATTCAACGTACCAAATAAGCTTAATTAGTTTGATATCCCTCTTTTATAAGGAGAGAAAACAAATCTTTTGAGGTGTTTCAGGGGCCCTCTGGAAGACCCCAGCATTACTTCTAAGTCATTTAGAATTTGACTTTTGGGAGTTTGTCAAAAATATCAAAAAGCTTTTAAAACACTTGGTCAAATAGGATCATAGGTCAAATAGGATCATAAGTCATTTAAAGAACCCATTGTCTGGACATTGATGAGTAGGAGCTTATATTAATTTCAAATAGTGACTCAAACCAATAAGTCTTTTTTATGGCTTAAACAAAGACACAAAAGATGCCTCATAAGAGAGTATTTAGGCCTCACAAGATCCAGAAAGTTCATTCCCAGAGTTAGTCTAAGAAAGTAAGAGCTTTTCATTGCCACAGGTGGTAAAATGGTGTAGTGAAACATTGGCTCTGGTTTCCCATGAGAACGTGGGATACCTCTGGTCATAGACCTGCTAATCTGTGACACTGGGCAGGTACTACTGGAATGGGACTTTTCCAGCACTAACAAGCAACAAAAGTTGAGATGACAAAGGTCCCTTATGGACTGGGACCCCTTATGACAAATTCCCCTGAGCTGGCACAGTCAGACTAAGAAAGTGCTGCTTATGATGTCATGTCTTGGAACCCCAGTTAATTTGACTGGCCACCAGATGCACTCCAGTAAGTGCACCTTCTGGATGGTGGAGATCAGAGAGAATATTCTCATTGGTCACAAAGCTAAGTTCTCAGGACATAGAACAATACAGAAGGAAGAGCCTCATTCAGTTTTTACATAGGGGACCCACAGCAAAGTTTGTCTAAACAGTTGCTGGTCTGGTGAGAACTGTCAACTCACTAGTCTGTGAGGCTGGTTCAGACAGTAGGCATATAAAGGGCCCATGCTTGTTGTTCTGCCTATGGTTCTTCCTCCTTATGACAAAAAACACAACAGACAAAGAAAACTAGTGACCGTCTCTGGAAGGAAAGACTCAATAAAACGTGAGAGTACTCATTTACCAAATACCAGATTTGCTATGTCCCAAGAAACCAGCTCCACAAATATTTTCTCCTGCTAATCTAAGTTTAGAAAAAAGAAAAAGGTCTCTCACGACTTTTCCCTTCCACCAGACGCTGCAGGCAGATTCGGGAGGATGATGTGGTTAGAACACTTACCTTCTGCAGGCCTTTGTCAGAGGTCCCAGGATCTCATGGGAGGTGTGTTTGTGTCTGGGGGCGGGGCTGGAGGGGGGTGGTGGTGGAGTGGGGAGCAGGGTCCAGCTGGCATCCTGCTGTCCTGGTATGCCAACTGTCAGGGAGAGGAAAAGTTCTCCCCTACCCTTCTTGAGCTCTTTCAACTGGTCTAATAATTAAATTGACACAAGGCAGATTAACAAGAGAAAAAAACCAATTTAATTCGCATGCACCAAGGTCTCCTAGAAATGGGACCCCTGATGTGACCAAAGTAGGCTGTTTACATATTATTTTTAGACAAATAAACAATTATTTGCGAAGATTTAACAAAAACAAAGGGGTTCATGCTTGGGGTAACAGACTCATGAAGAAGTAACAAAATTTGTTTATATAGCTTTCTTAGCCTTGAATTCCCTAACTCTGGTCATAGAGATGTTTTCTATCCTCCTAGCAGAGGGAGGATACCATCACATGGGAGATTTATTTCACACTTTCAGGGGGAAAGCTGGGGGTCAGAGTGGGTTTTTTTTAGTATCATTATTTTTCCATCAGCTGTTTCTCAAGTAACTTTAATTTAAAATAATCAATATGCCATTGAGATATATTTTGGGACAGCCTGCCCTGAGCCTCAACCAGAACCTCGACCAGCATTGTAGACAGCCAGGCTGGCATTATAGAAAGTCATTTGAGCACGAGAAACTCAGATATCTTAAATATACTAAGATGGACTTGGTCTTTGCCTACTGAAATTTCAATATAAGTGGATAAAATACTGGTGAATTAGATACAATGAAGAAAATTGGTGACATTTACTAGATAAAGGGACTTCTAGTGTAGAATTTATATTTAGATTTAAATTGTGATGAATGTCTTCCAGAAAGACAGCAATTTTAAGCAAGTCCTAGTTGGAAACCTTAGCAGAAGGTCAAGTGATGAAAACAAAGAGTGTTACGGGTAGAGAAGATGGCATGGAAGAATATACTAGAAGGCAGGAACAATGGGAGAAATGGAGATGACAGACCTACACATACTTCCTTTGGCCTGAAGGCTTTTGATTTTAAATGAAAAGTGGAGGAAAGGGAGAAGACATTTTATTACATATGAAATCCACTCAAATTTGACCCTCGAAGTAGGTCATTTCAGTATATTGAATGAGGACTTAAGGCATGAGGTTAGAGCAGCAGTAGATTGAGAGCGAGGCCTTCAGGAAGAATGTGGAGTTTTACTTACAGATACCTGGTAAAGAGGACTTATTAAAATGCTATTTATTTTCTGCTAACTTGCTTCTAAACTTTCTTTTTTTGCTATCATGTTCTTACATCTCTGCCCATCTTCCACTGCCACAAAACCTAACAGTTTTTCTGGTTTTGGTTGATTGGTTCTATTTTTCAAATAGGAAAAATGCAGAGGAAGGTGGCCAGGATATATTTATAACCATTTCATCAGATTTTATATGTTTGCTTGAGGTCTGGATGCAGCTTATGAAGAACCCCTTTTAATCTCAATAAAGCAATTGAAGTACTGAAGTCTTGAAAACTTCAATTTTATTCTTGTCAATCAGAATTAGAATTTTAGTGAGACTCACTACAAAACTAAAACTGTTGATAGTTTAGATATGTATTAATTACTTACAGCTCCAACTGATCTGACTATAAAATTGGAAAATCATAAGGTAGCTGACTAGATGAATTTGATTGGCTGACTGGATATCAGCCACTGAAGTGGTACCTGACTGTGTTAATGATTGAGCCTTCAAGTACATTTTGATTATGATTTTGAAGGAGATAGCAGGAATTTTTGGAAGCCTGTCTTTTTTTTTTTTTTTTTTTTGGCTTTTTTTTTAAATTTGCCTATAGTGCAAAGGGCATAAGCCAAAATTAGAAAGTCATTTGTTTACTTTATTCAGAGATAAGCTAAATATAAAGGTCAGAAGTCATATAAATGTCTCCACAATTACATTTGGCTAGTGAAAAATGAAAACTTTTTAACCTTCTTTTTATTTTGGTCATTTTTGACATGAGAACAAGGAATCATTTTTAAAAGTCAAGCTGGATGAGGCCTCAACAACCATGAACTCTACCCTTTCATTTGTGTCATATGTGAAAACCAAAACCCCAAATGGTTAAGTGAATAAATCAAAGTTCTGCAGTTAACGGTGGCAGAACTCCGTTGTGTAGAAGTCTTTTAAATAACTCTCTGTGGCACTTGCAATAAAATTTAAACTCCTTACTTAAGCACCTAACAACTTGTAATCATCTGACTCTTCATCCCTTTCTGGCCTCATCTCTGTCAAACTTCCACTTGTAATCTTTGCTCCAACCATACTAAACTACTGTAGTCACCCAAATGTGTGCTGTATCATGCTTTGCATACATAACTGCCTCACTAGAAGGCCATGCCTCCTTCTCAATTTGTCTGCCTAATCACTACTCTTTCTTTGCTGGGAAGCTTGCCCTGACTCCCCAGATGGACTTCCATAGCCCACCTCGTTGTTTCTGTGGCAATGCTACATATCAAAACTTCCATCATAATCTTACCACACTCCATTTTTTAAATCCCTCCCTAGATCACAGCTCCTGAGTGCAAGAATGATGGCCCATTGGAATTTGTATAACCATGAAAACAATAATAATAACAATAGTTAATATCTATTATGTGCTTACAGTGAGTAGGCAGTGTTATAATTGTTTTATTGGTATTAACTTATTCCTAAACACAATATCTGCCAAGAAACACTCACTACGTAGTTTCTCTTTGATTGTTTGGGATAATGCATTCATACAGGAGTGAGTGCCAGAATGCTGGCCTTCATAATTCCCAGTCCAGAGATTTGGGTAGATGCTACTACTGGTTATCTAATATCCAGACAGATAGAAGTGGATGTGGAAGCTCTTTGACTGCCCTTCTGCAGATGTTTGAACCTTAGAAAGAGTAGAACATACCCAGTTTACTGATGTAGTTGCAACTATTATAACTTGGCTTAGAGAAGCCAGATACTCAGAAAGCAGGTTTTCCTTGCACTCACATCATGGTTCATTGCAGGAGTTTTCTAGATAAATGGCAACCATTTCATGCCGAACAAGACTAATATAGATGGGTAACAATTTTACACCCAAAATTTATGCCAATTTCTTCGTGTCTTCAAGGCCTTATACATTAAGTGAAATTACCAAAATTCTACTTCCCTTCTGCCCTTGATTCTCCATATTTCAGAGAGGTTATGTATTTACAGTGCTAGAGAAGGTGTACAAAGAAGGGTTACATTTATAGAATGGTGCTTATGTATCATTGTACATAGACCAAAACATCTGGTGTTATTATTTATTTACATATTTAGCAAATAAAGTAGAATGAAGGCAGTTCTATTGATGAAACCCAGCAACACATTTAAAACATCATTCAGATGCCATGGTAGTTAAAATAATGTGCTAATTTTTGGTTGAAAAAAATGTTTTCAAATTTTTCCGACTTAGCCTGGAGTAGGATCAGTGCACGGGCTTTAGCCGGGTGGTCCAGGACCCCTGCAATAGTGTGCCAAAATCTGTATAAGAGGCCTGAGGCTTTTATCAGGTGGTTAAAGGTATCTGTGTCTCTCAAGTGATTAAGAACTTCTGCTGTCAAGTATCTTCAGCCACCCAGCTTGCACAGCTCTGCAATATGGTTTAGGGAGTCCATATTTTAAAGTATTACTTTCAAAGGCAAGATTCAGCAAATAAACTGCATGCTCAGGTGGTCCCACTCAGGTCAAAGGTCAGTCACTCATGTGCCAGAACAATGTCTTTGTTTTCTATGCTGTAGCAAAATTACGTATTTCTGTTCCTGCCTTTGCATTCTATTTGAATTTTGGAGGTTAAAATTACATAATCTAATGGAAGAGTTTTCTTTCTAAATTGGGCTCTACTGAAAACAATCAATAATTGAGAAGCTATCAGGTGGCCTTGGGAACTGTCTGTAGTGACATAAAAGGTAAGTTTATAATCACAAATTCTGTGACAATGAATAAAATCATGCCATAAACTGGAATTGTATGAACCACTTAACTATGGTCATCATTTGGATAGGTTATTCAGATTCACAACGTTCATAAAACTTTCCTTGTGACTCCTTAGATAAGTAAACACATCTATTCTTGCTGTGAAGCTCTGTACAATTTTTTGGTTTGTTTAGAGCTGGTTAAGGGTATGAATTCCCCCAAACTATACCAATGTGGATGTTGTGCTGAGATTCCAATATAAAACAGGTGAGAAATTCATGTTTGTATGTGTATTAAACAAAATGATGATTTCTAAAGACTAAATATTACTCTAAGAGCACAAAATCAAAGCAACCTATAAATCATTTTATTAGATAAGAAATTATTGTTTACCCTGTGTTGCAAAAATACAAAGCAAATTATTGACATTTCTTATTCTAAATAAAAAAGATAATCTCACAACTGAGAAGATATGTCTTAACCTGCCCATGGTCCTTCCCTAAGAGTTTAACATTCAGATTCCTGATCAAGCTTAAATTCAACCTTTACTTTTCTCTAAATGAGGTTTACCTGCTTTATGATTTAATTGTTTTACATACAGTGATTTTGTGGTTTAGAAAAATGTTTAAATATTAGGTGAAATTTGCAGATATTATTACTGTTAAAATGTTTAAAAACCACTTAGAGAAACTCCCTCATGGAACAATCAATACAAAAAGTATTTTAATTCTGTCATACATTGAGAAAAGAGTGTTCTGCCGGAAGGAAGTGACTGATAGGGGTGCTGGAGTAACCCATCTTAAAGGCAGCTTCCAGCTGTATGACTTTGTAACCAAGCAGGACCCTCTGGGGCCTTCTCAGAACAGGACTCCCCATCTCGTCCTTCACCTGCCTTTTGTCTGTAGAAAAGCTTTAGTCAAAGAATAAATTTAATCAGAGAAGTGAGAAAATGCAGGAAGAAAGGAAAACAGTCAAGCTAGACAAAATAATAATAGTTTAGCCATTAAACCCAGTCAAGGACCTTTAGTTCCTTCACAAGGATGGATAATATTCTGAGCCATATCCTTTGAGCTGTTTTGCAGATACTGAAACCCCCACCAGGTGGAAGAAGTTAACTGTACGCTCCCCACAAGTACATAGACCCCAGACCTGTTGGAAACAGAAGGTTGATGAGGTTGACTCCCAATTACCTCACCACCAACCAACCAGGAGAATGTCCACTAGCTGATCACACACCCCAGGACCCCCCTCCCTCAACCTGTCTTTAAAAACCTTTCCCTGAAAGCCTTCGGGGGGTTCGAGTCTTTTAAGCACTAGCTGCCCCGGACTCCTTGCTTGGCGCCCTGCAATACATGTTGCACTTTCCTTCACCACAAGCCGGTGTTGGTAGATTCGCTTTACTGCACACAGGGCAAGGAGACCCAAGTTTGATTCAGTAACAATTTTATACTTCTATCATTGGAAAAAAATATGATGATTATTTCCCACCAACTGTCTGAAGTGCTATTTTAAGTTTACATCAGTGTAATACATTTTATCTGAATAAGCAATGAGTTGCTTATTGATAATTAGAGTCACTTGAGTAATTCATGTAAGTGTTATAATGTCCTCCAGGGATTGGGCTTTGTTTAAAGTTAAATAACCAAACAGTTAAAACAAGGAGAGAATTAAATCATTCCACATCTTTTCCTTCATCTGTCATTTGACTAATATGCTGCTTCTTTACTTCAAGACTTTTAAAATTAATATGGTTTGACTCACTGATTTGGTGTACTGGTTTTCTCTTCTTTAACTCCTCATTCAAGGCTGATATATTGACCCTCTTTTTAGTGATGGTTTTAAACCACTTCTTTGCTCTTCTCAAGGTAACCTTGGTGATATTGTTACATTTGTTCATTATCATTTTTTATGTAGCAACTATCTCTATTGATTTGTCTGTGGCCTTTGATTCAGTGAATCACAACATATTGCTATTTGAGTGTCCCTCAATTTGGCAAAGTTTAACTATAGTGGAATGGTTCTCAGGCTACATTAGCGAATAAATCCCAGTCATTTTGTTTAATGGTGTTGAATCTGAGGTGAAAGTGTTACATTCAAAGTTACCTCAGGAGCTAATTATGGGGCTTTTTACTTTTTCAGTTTTTATTAATGACCTGCCAACATCATATAGTTCATGAAATGCTCTGAACGTGTACATGCTGATGATATGACCTCAGACCCAGAAAGAACTCGGGCAGTATGAAGGCATTGTGTGTCTAAATTAGACACATTAGATTTATTAAGTGATGTTCACAACGTAGATACAAATTTTACATAGAATATACAGGCTCACATTTTGTAAAACTACACAGAGCAATCCTGGGGAGTTTTATATTCAGCTACTTTATAAGTGGAAATAAGAGCACAAGTGGCTGAAACAGATGAGGAAATGTATATCTGGGACTTTATATACGATCCTATCCCATATTAAAGACAGCATTTTTTTTTTAGTAAAAACTTCACATTTCAGAAGTATGCTATTTCCCACTAAGGAATTCAAAAACAATGTTTAGCTTCTTTATACCCATCTCTTTGAATGTAAATGTGAAAGTATACTTTCTCCAGGATTTTCTTAAGTTCAGTCAATTATCAAGTGGCAAAATTTCTCCACAGTAACAAAAGTTTCTTTGAGACTAGCTTACCAAGTACAATTTCATATTCGTCCACTTGCTAAAACATATATGAAGCTGGAATGGGCACTGGGTATAGTCCATATGTTTTGGAGTAACTTCACAACTCACAGAACTCTCTTTTTCCTGCATCCCTTGTAGAGGAGGGCAGGGTACTGGATCACATTTAGAATAATAAGATTTCCCACACTTCTCTTGGACCAAAGCAGAGAAATAGATTTTTCAGGGAGAAAGAGAAGTCTGGACAGATGGCTTTTGTGCCTGGGTTTTCAAGACATCCCTGGGTTCAGCAGCACAGACCTTGGGTTCCAGAAGTCTCTTCAGAAGCTCATAATAAACCTTCTTTGTTTGTAGAAGCTGTGCATACACTAATGACATAGAGATGAGAGCAATATGATTTCTGTACTCAAGGAACTTATATTTCAGTGGGCTATACAGTGGTTAAGAGAATGCATTCTGAACAAAGTTACCTGGTTTTAATTAACTCCTTCTGCTACTGTTACCGAGTCCAAATTCATACTGCTCACTTGATGATGGTCCAATAAATTGAGAGATGAGTTGTTGGGACAAGGAATAGTGACTTTATTCAGAAAACCAGCAGACTGAGAAGACGGTGGACCAGTGTCCCAAAGAACCATCTTACCCGAGTTAGAATTTAGGCTTCTTTTATACTAAAAGTGGAGGGGATGTGGTTAGTTGTTGCAAACTCCTTGGTGCTGGAATCCTTTGTTCTTGCATCTGTCCACATAGGTCAGGTCGTGATGTTCCTGTAAATCTCCAACAAGACAAACGTTATTCTCTGTTCTGCAACTTATTATCTCTATATGAATGGAAAAGTGTTATACCTTTAAAGGTCAGAGCCTTGAGAATGGTTTATCCTGTTTATATCAGGCTACAGGCAACATATTTAACTTGCAGAAAAAGCAACAGAATACAGAGGTTAAAGTAAGAGAAACAGATCTAATATGGAGACATATTTGTTCTTCCCTATTACACTACAATCAGCTGAGTAACTCTGGGCAAATCACTTATCCTGTCTGGCTTCAGTTTCCTCATCACTAATATGGGGATCATAATTATACCCACCTCATGGAGTTGCCAAGGGTTAAATTACATAATACATGTTAAAGGATTACATAAGTGACATACATAGAAAGTGATAAATGAACAGTTGACTGATTATTATTAAAGAAATGAGCATCCAACAATAAGGTAAGTGCTATAGATGTATAAATAAAATATTCCAAGAGCACAGGAGACGAATTGATCAGTTTTGACTTAAGGAAATGGTGATTGGATTAAAGAGAACCTCATAGAAAAGATGACATTTAAAAATAATAGTCACTACTACACAGTTATTATGTTGCAGGCACTGAACTGAGCACTTTAGAGGCTTGATCTCATTTAATCCTCACAGTGCCCTGTAAAAGGATTCTTCTTTTACCGAGGACACTGAAGCTCAGGAAGGCTGAGTAATTTGCCCCAACTCCCAGAACCAGGAGCTGGTAGAGCCGGGAAGCAGTGCCAGATTCCCACCAAGGTTTAAGCACACTAACCTCCATGTTCTAACCACTAAATTCCATCTCCTTTCCCCTTGAACTCATTTTGAAAGGATGTATGTGAATTTGCTGGTTGAAGAAGGGAGCTAGGCAGAGAAGAATTTCAGGTAGAGGAAAAAATATGTACAAAAGTACAGAGGTGTAAAAATACATGAAAGGAACCTGGGACCACATGTAAAGGGCCATTTGGGCCATGCTGAAGAGTTTGGATTTGGGTTTGTGAACAGTGAGGAACCACTGAAGATTTCAAAGTCACTGAGAGAAGTCACATAATCAGATTTGTATTTGACAGTAGAAATACCATGGATAGTGGTTCTGGATGGATTGGAGGGTGATGACATTAGAGGTGGGAGACCTTTGCGAAGATCTGGGCAGAAGTAGTGAGAGCTTGAAGTTAGAGAATGACGGAGGAGTAGAGTGGAAACAACAGATTTGAGAGGCATTTCAGTGCTGGATTGAAAAGCGTTTGATAACTGATTGCCTGAATGAGGGAGAGAGAAGCTGAGGCTGACTCAGATCTCTATCTCGGTGCTGGGTAATTGAAAGTAATGGCGATGGTGAATACAAGTTTACTTAATTTCCATGTAAGGATTTGTTAGGTAAAGCCAGGGTTAAGAAATAGCAAAACTTCTAACGGATATTTTAGGATATGAGGGGACATTTTCAGAGATTTAAACTTGACAATGCAAACTTCTATTGTCTGTAGGAAGAGTAAAGGAGAAATTAAAGGTACCAGCACCTTGGAAATTTTCCAATTGCCATTACAGGCTCTTAGAGGGTCAGTGAAAGTGGCAAGAATGCACAACTTTCAATTACAGTAAAAGCTCACTGATTTGGATTAATTGGGGTAAAGGGCAGCCTGACTAAATAAAAGTCTGATTTCTAGAAAAAAATTTAAATAAACTCATTTTGATTACTTTTAAGTATTTTCAGCTAAATTAACTCTATTTTTTATTAAAAGTGATAAATTACTAAGGATGATTTGTAAATAATATGAAAAGGACCCAATCTGAAGGTCAATTATATTTATTAATTTATTCATTCATTTAATAAATATTTAGCACCCACCCTATGCCGGGCAATACTGAACATGAATGATGCTTCTAAGTGTCGCAATCACTTTATACTTTTAAATTAACCATTCTCCTTCTTTTCTTAGAAGTCCAAATCTTGAAACGTCTTAGATACCTGGCCTCAAGATAAGTTGCCTTGTAAGCCTTTCTGTGTTTTGCAGAAAATAAAAAGATCTCCATGTAAATGGTCACAGTTAATGAGGCAGAAACTTAAGGAAGTTTTTCTGTAGCTGAGGCTCCGATAGGTCTCTATGCTTCTGTTCTTACAACACTCCCATCCATCTTCCTCTCCACCCTGGGCACAGTTTCTAAAATGTAAATTTGACCCTGTGGGTTCCAAGCTTCATCTCCTTCCATCTTGGATACCATCTACAGGATAACATTGAATCAGGATCTCTGGCGTGAAATTCAAGACTCTGGTCGTATCTGAATCCTTGTCTATCTCTATGTAACTCACTGAAAATTTGCCCCTTGCTTGCTTCACATAACCTGCTGCTCCCTGGCTCTGTATTTTTGCATATGTTGTTCCATCTGCTTAGAAGTCCCTTCAGATTTTATCCTTGAACTTTTATTCATCTTTCAAGACTTTGGTCGGGAGATATTTCCCCTTTTCTCTCTCTCCTGGACTCATCCCTTCCTCTGCTTTACTTCTGTGCTTCTGATCTTGAATGTATCACATGAACATTTGTTTGTTTGTTTAAATGTTTCTCTCCACAACTAGACAATAAATTTCTTGAGGTCAGGGGCCTTGTTGGATTCATCTTTGTCCCTGTGGTACCAAGTACAGCAGGAGACAGCATATAGACACTAAGAAGTATTTACTGAATTGAGTTGAGTGAAATGTTCTTCACTAGTGTGGATTCTATCAAAGCTTCTTGCTTTACCTTTTTATCCTGGCCCCTAATCATTCAATGAACTCTCATGTATCATATGAGGAGAAAGTACCTGGTAAAATTTTAAAAAATCAGGTAATGTTATTTATTTTTATAAATTTGGGTTGAGAGTGTGTTTTCCAAGGATATATATATATATGTTTTCTTACTTTTAGATTTAATTTTTCTGTACATTCCCCTCTCATTCCCTCAGCCTACTCTCACCACATCTTCTCTCTGTCACTGTCTGTGTAGATTCAAAGTCAACTCTATAATTAAACTAGAACTTTCTCCTTAAATCTCTGCTCAGTGATGTGTCATCCAAAGCTCAGAAGATTTCACATTTGGAGGTTAGGCCTATTTAAGTGCTGTAGTTCACTGCCATAAATTCCTGGTACATTTGATGCTCTGACTATTAGCTTGCTCCACTGTCCAACTCTCCCAGCAGTTATGTCTTAGGCACCTAACAGTAAATGATCACTATGACAAGAAGAAAAGCAATTAATTAGATTAATGTTCAAAGAGTCTCCTTCAAGTTGTCAGTACCCATATTTATATCATAATGCTGCAATTTTGGCAGAATTATTTGCTTTTTATGAATATCTGATGAAGCAATTTTCAGATTTCCTAACATGAATCAAAAATTTGAAAAACACACAGATAAATATCCATCTTCCTGTTAATTTTTCTCCATTTTAAGTAATTTTACATTTTGGGATTTGGGCTGTGAAAGATGATTAACCAAATATTTTAAGAATGGGTTTTCAAGCAGACTTTCCAGTCCAGTTGTGAAAAGTCAAGGCATTCTGATATGACTTCATCATTAAAACAGTTAAGTAATAGAGTCAGCTTTAGCATTTTTGGTCTTTGCTGACCGAGAGCAAAGCAGAAATAGAATGGTGAAAAGATTTTTCTTAATATGTGTAGGAAAGTCATTTAGTAATTTGAGAACTTTCTAAAGTGCTATAGGATGTAGTATGTATGAGGCTTTAACACAAACACAAACCCACACATACACAGAGCATTATAAGATAGAATAAACACAGAATATTCTCTAAAACTCACCAAAGAGAAAAGTAGTAGAACTCAAAGTAGGTGATTGTTCTGATAATACCCAATGAACTAAAGTCCATCCCAGTTTTAGTTTATTAAGGAACCTCCATAATGTTTTCCATAGTGGCTGTATCAATTTACATTCCCACCAACAGTGCCAAAGGGTTCCCTTTTCTCCACACCCTCTCCAGCATTTATTGTTTGTAGATTTTTTGATGATGGCCATTCTGACTGGTGTGAGGTGATACCTCATTGTAGTTTTGATTTGCATTTCTCTAATGATTAGTGATGTTGAGCATCTTTTCATGTACCTCTTGGCCATCTGTATGTCTTCTTTGGTGAAATGTCTATTTAGGTCTTCTGCCCATTTTTTAATTTTTTTTTTTTTTTTTTTTTTGCGATACGCAGGCCTCTCACTGTTGTGGCCTCTTCTGTTGTGGAGCACAGGCTCCGGATGCACAGGCTCAGCGGCCATGGCTCACTGGCCCAGCCACTCCATGGCATGTGGGATCCTCCCAGACCGGGGCACGAACCTGTGTCCCCTGCATCGGCTGGTGGACTCTCAACCAGTGCGCCACCAGGGAAGCCCGTTGTTTGTTTTTTTGATGTTGAGCTACATGAGCTTTTCGTATATTTTGGAGGTTAATCCTTTGTCCGTTGCTTCATTTGAAAATATTTTCTCCCATTCTGAGGGTTGTCTTTTCATCTTGTTTATGGTTTCCTTTGTTGTTCAAAAGCTTTTAAGTTTCATTAGGTCCCATTTGTTTATTTTTATTTTCATTACTCTAGGAGGTAGGTAAAAAAAAAAAATTTGCTGTGATTTATGTCAAAGAGTGTTTTTCCTATGTTTTCCTCTAAGAGTTTTATAGTGTCCAGTCTTACATTTAGGTCTTTAATCCATTTGAAGTTTATTTTTGTGTATGGTGTTAGTTAGTGTTCTATGACCCAGCAATCCCATTACTGGGCATATACCCTGAGAAAACCATAATTCAAAAGGACACAGGTACCCCAGTGTTCACTGCAGCACTATTTACCATAGCCAGGACAGGGAAACAACGTAAATGTCCAATGATAGATGAATGGATAAAGGAGTTGTGGTATGTATATACAAGGGAATATTACTCGGCCATAAAAAGGAATGAAATTGGGTCATTTGTAGAGATGTGGATGGACCTAGAGTCTGTCATACAGAGTGAAGTAAGCCAGAAAGAGAAAAACAAATATCGTATATTAATGCCTATATGTGGAATCTAGAAAAATGGTACAGATGAACCTATTTGTAGGGCAGGAATAGAGATGTAGATGTAGAGAATGGACATGTGGACATGGGGGGAGAGGGGAGGGTGAGATGAATTGGGAGATTAGGCTTGACATAAATATACTACCATGTGTATAATATATAGCTAGTGGGAACCTGCTGTATGGCACATGGAGTTCAGCTTGGTGCTCTGTGATGACCTAGATGGTAGTGGGGGGGGGAGGAGAGGAGGGAGGTCCAAGAGGGAGGGGATATAGGTATACATAGAGCTGATTCACTTTATTGTACAACAGAAACTAACACAACATTGTAAAGCAATTTTACTCCAATAAAAAAATAAAGTCCATCCCATATTTATATATACCCAAGTGTTCTAGAAGTAGATGTTTAAGATAGTGCATATAATTAGAGGTTTAGATGTCTGTGGAGACCTGGTAATGTTTTGCCTGAATGGGTTCCTTTTGTTACCTATAGTGAGTTAGCAGAAAAGAAGAAGACATAGTGATAGATATCTTATCGGCATCCTTATGCTCTGTTCAGAAATGCTGATCATTTTACTTGCAGCCTACATTTTTAAAACTTTGACTCCATTTTATTTCACTGAAAAAGACACATTTAATGCTAGTGCAAAGCTTTTATGAAAGCCTTCCCTTCATCCTTGACTGCTACATGAAAGCAGTTAATCAATTAAGGAAACCCATCACGAAGGATCATAAATTCTACAACTGATGTCACCGGAACTATAATTGGTCTTACTGTTTGTATTATTACTTATCAAATTTGCATTATTACTAACACCATATGACAGCATAAGGAGAGAACCCCTCAATGGTGTTTGTTTAAGGGAACCTCCAGCAGGGGTGTCTCTTTATGATAGTCTGTGAAATCCCAATCAATGCACAGATTCAATTCTACATTTCAACTGTGTTGATATACAGTATTTTAGCCCCTTGAAAGAACAAAATGCATGAAATAACCTATGTCTAGGATCCAGGTAAAGGCATTCTGTGTCACCTCGTAAATATCCATTTGAAAACAGACACCAAGGTCAGTTCTGTTGGCCTCCACTCCTGGAGATGGGCCTTTTGATAATCTTGGGGGCTACTTTCGGGAGTTGGGCTTTGATAAAGGCAAACCTGAAGGGAGCCTGTGAGTCGCTTCCTTGGGCTATCTGTTCTGATTTTATGCCCAAATCCCAGTGCAACAGCACATGAATGCATTAAATATCAAGAAACTGAACTTGCTTGGGGAAGGTGATGGGGGTGGAGAGAGTTTTGGATAATTCCCAATCGGTCATGATATCTAAAACAAATGAAGAGAGCATCCTTTACTCTATTATGCCCTTTAGTGCAATTCAACAAATATTAAATGCCTGTTATGTGAAAGATCCAGGGATCCAAAGTCAGGTTTATGAAATAAACAGTCATAAAAATTCTAATCATGAAAATTCATGATCCATAAAGCTCTGCCTTAATAATTGTCCTTGTGAATCAGCCCTTTCCCCAGTGTCTGTTAATGCCAAACTTGGCTGACCTGGCTTTAGGTCAGATGTTTACTGCAGGTATTCATTCATTCATTCTTTCATTCATTTGTTCATTCAGCCAGCACATTTATTGAGCATTTAATATGTGTTGGTACTGTACTATGCTAGTTGCTAAGACTGAATACAAGGGCTAGGGGAAAAACACATCTTTTGTTCTTATGGAGAATGCACTCTAGTGTAATAAAGTAATATGTTCAATTGGTCAATATAATTCTAATTCATAATCAGGCAGCATTCAGATATCTTTATAGGAAGAGGCAGAATTATTATATATATTATATATATATATCTGCCTTATTATATCTGTTTTCTCCTGAGGTTCTTTCCTATGCTAACTGGCTTCCCTAGCTGATGATTTTTTCTGACGTATAACACAGGTTTTCACTCTGACTCTTTCTCTGTTGATTCCAGCTGTTATAGAATTCTTGACTGGGTTAGTTAATTTGTTCAGTCTTCCTGGACTTCGATTCGTGGCTCTTGCCTTCAACCCTGGGCCTTAGACCCTGAAATCTGGCCTTTGCTCCTGTCTTCGTGATATCCAGGACCTCAGGATGAGTTTTTAGGCTCATCTCTGGTCTCTATGAGGGTATTGCTACTGGGGTTCTGCCATTGCACTCAGACAATTTAGGGTTTATGCCAATGTGAGCACATCACTATGGATAGCTCTAGTTTGGCCTATTCTCCAAGTAAATGAGTGGATCTGCTGTCTCTGGCCACAATATGCAGTGCAACAACCAACCACGTCCATGACCCAGCAGTGTAGAGCAATAAGCATTGACTTCGCTTATGGGTCTGTGAGTGGACAGGACAGTTCTGTTCTTGCCTGGCTAGTTACTGGCAAAGCAGCCTTATTGATTTTTGCTGGACCCTAGGCCTGCACAACTGGGCTGACTTGGTCCTACTCTCCCACCTTCCAGCAGGCCAGCCTGGGCCTATTTTCATGGCAGGGGCAGGGTTCTGAGAAAGAGAGAAAGCAGATAAGACCACTTGAAGCCTAAGCTCGAAATTGAGACAGTGTCAGTTTCACTGACTTTTTTTTTTTTGTCAAAGTAGGTTACAAGGGCAGCTCAGAATTCAGGGGTGAGAAAGTAAACCCTGCCCCTCTTGAAGGGAGTAGCTTCAAAGTCATGATTGCAAGAATGGAAAACTGGAACTATTTTTTTTTTTTTTTTTTTTTTGCAATCAGTCTTCCACAATGAATTGGTTTCCAACTATTAAACCAGTGTACTTCTCTGCAGTTTTAGGCTCGAACTTGCCTAGGACTGGGCATGTGGGCCTGAAGTGTGGCAGAGAGAAAAGGAGAGGAACATGGTGTTTTTCCCATCACTCAATAAATCAGCCTTGAGAGCTGCACACAGCAGACCAGGAGGGAATGGGGTTGGGGGGTGGTCGGTAAGCAAGGGAGGAGATGAAATGTACGTGACCAGGAGTACAAGGCTTCCTCCTTCTGTATGTTTAGCTGATTGCTCCCACTTTCATCTTGGCTTCTAAGAGCAAGAGGAAATAAGGAATCTTCTGGGTGGCTTCCCTCCAGGAGTTCTGTGGGACCTCACCATCTGGATGGTAGACCCAACCAGGAAATGAATATTGGTTACTGGAAATAGTTTCTCATTGTAGGTCTCTGTAAGTGGACACCTATTTCCAGACTTACACAAAGACATATAGATGGGGTGAGTCGGGGGCGTTTGGGATACAGGCTATTTCATACTTGTTTCTTATTTACCAAGCACACGCATATGGTTTGTCTTCAGAAACCAAATGCTCTTTTATTTCTGTTTTTAATCCTTTTAGTTATTCATATTGCTGACTTGAAAACATAGTGGGCCAAGTAATATTTCCTATTTTTCTCATATTTTTTAGAGACATGATTCATCTCTAGGGACACATTAATACAGAAAGGTTTTGCTGAGAAGGCAAGTATACTTACTCAGAGTCTTGAAGCATTATTGTTGAGTGATATGCATTTGTACCATATGATTTCTAGGATAAATGGTTTTGGACTGTCTTGGCTAAGCAGTACCCTGTGGGATCAGTTGACAGTGGGTATACTATATTTATTCAATTCACTCTACTTAACTACAGTTCATTTGTGTTGGTTTATAGTTTATTTACGTCTGGACACTTACTTTAGCATTGGGTTAGTGTTTTATTTACTCATAAGAATACATTAACTACAAAGAACAATCTCTCACTTATCATCAGACAAATATATTTGATTATCTCTCTATGAGTAAAATGTATAGAAAGTTGGCATCTCAGAGTCAGCAGAGACCATAGTAATTATTTTGCAGCTATACTGATGCAAAGAGTTGACAGTTTATTTTGCAGTGTATGTATCTTTCTCCCCTATGCTGGATTAATCTTCAGAAACACCGGTGAATTTTACTCAAGTTCTTTGACTAACTGTTGTTGTGGTGTCTAAGATCTTCAGGCATTGTGTGATAAAGCAATTCCTGGCAATGAGCTGGCAAGAGGTCTTTTTTCACTCTCCTGGCTCATCCTTCCACCTCCAGCACAGCACTGCCACCAGATGCGGGATGGAAGGTGAAGTTTAGAAAAAGATACCACCTCATGTGACCCCACAGAACTTGTCATATTTTTGGCTAAGGAAGCCGAAGATGAAAGATGCAATGGCATAAAAGTGCATGCCATAGTCCAGGGGAAAAGCAAACGATTCTGTTTGGCTGAAATACAGAATGATGGAAATAAACCAGCACAGGTAGGTTGGGTCTGTGCTAATCCTCTAGGAAGTGGGGAGACTATGAAGCTTTTTCTAGCAGAGTATTTCAATATCTGGTGGCACTGAGGAAGAAGAAGTTAAGAGAAGAGCTTTAAAGATGGGGAGAATAGTTATTTAAAATATCTCTTGCAATAGACTAGACAAGACAGGACTAACACAACTGCAAAGGTGGATTTGGTTTGCTGGTTTGGTTTTTCCTGTGGGACATTTTAGAGGCTGCACTGGTAAAATTGGATGTAAAGGAAAGAGAGAGAGAAAATTAGATAATGAATTTAGAGCTTCTCACTTGGGATGATAATATTATTAATAGAGCTGGCAGAAATAGGAAAAGGAACATGTTTGGGTGGAAAATGAATTCAGTTTTCGATGTGCTAAATATGAAGTAGAAATCCAAGTGGAGATGGCATATTAACAGATAGAAGCTGTGTCTGGAGTGCAGGGCAAAAGTTGGGGGTGAGAGCTATAGATTTGGGAGTCATTGGCAGATGTGAGGGCAACCAAAGCCATTAAACGAGCCAGATTGCCCAGGAAGGTGTTGTGTACTGAGAACATAAACGTGCAAAGAATGGAAACAAACACCAAAAAAGGGTGGGAGTAATGGAAGAAACATCAAATGAAAGAGGTGGAGAAGGCAAAACAAGATCTTGTCTTTAGACTGTTTAGTTTCTGATTGGAACTTCTTTTGCAAGTTTCATTGATTCAATCTAAGCTACTTAAAGTGATACTTCTTTGGATATACTTTCTCACATGGACAGAAGGACGGAAAGCTGGGGATGGAAAAGCCATTTATTGATCTCCTATTTTAAAGAGACATATTTTTCTTATTGTATTAGCAAAATCATTTCATCTCTCCAAAGTTCTGATTAAAGCTAATTTCAAGCCCAAAGGTATACTTTCTTGTGTTACTTGTCTCAATTTTTTCATCTTAAGCCGCACAATCCCAGTCAACTCTTGTAATTATTCGTTTCAAAAGGTATAAAACAACATAAGTGTCCATCAACAGATGAATGAGTCAAGAAAATGTGATATATCTCTATATCTATCTATCGATCTATGTTATGGACTATTATTCAGCCTTAAAAAAAGAAGGAAATTCTGTCATTTTAGACTACATAGATGAAGCTGGAGGGTATTATGCTAAGTGAAATAAGCCAGACAGAGAAAGACAAGTACTTCATCGTACCACTTACATGTGGAATTCGAACTCAGAAACAGAGGGTAGAATGGTAGTTGCCAGGGATGGGAGTTAGGGGAGATAGGGAGATCTTGGTAAAAGGAGGCAAACTTTAAGTTTATAAGATGAATAAGGTCTGAGGATCTAATGTGTGACATGATGACTGTGATTGATAACACTGTATTGTATAACTGAAATTTGCTAAGACAGTAGAACTTGAAGTGCTCTCACACACACAAAAAAAGAAATAGTTGAGGTGATGCATGCATTAATTAACCCAATGGTGGGAAATCTTTCCACAATATATACTTATATTAAATCATCGTATTGTACACTATAATACCTTAAAATTTTATTTCTCAGTTATATCTCAATCAAGCTGAAAAATATGTATAAATATAATATGCTTTATCAAAACTTCAAATAGGGCAGAGTGTTTTACTCCCTCCAGCACAATTGCTTCTTTTCACTTCCTGGGGTCTCACTGTTTACATTTCTTGTATGTGTTTCTATAAATTTACAATTTATAGAATTTATAATTTTAGATACATGCACAGATATACATGTACATACAAGAAGTCCTCAAAGATCTACACTAAACTTCAATAACCTTAAGGTTGGATTCTTTCCAGGTTTGTGCAAACCTTATTGTGCGAACCTGGTCCTAAATATGAAAGAGCTGGAAAGTTCCTTCTCATGATCTATGGCTGTGAGAATGACCTCTCTGTAGATCATCTTTGGCAGAAGCCTAATGTTTCTGTGCCCAATCTACTTATTTCTAAATTACTCTAAGCCCCACACTTTAATTTTTTTAACACCTCTTTTTTGCATATTCAAAGCTATATGGATGTGTTCTACATGTCAGCAGGTGGTCCATCCACTTCATGCTTCACTTATTGGGACAAAAGAGCCACAGATACTTTGACAGTTCAATCTTCTTCCTTTCCTTACCTATCACTTTCTAGGAAGGTAAATGTAGAGCATACAGAATTTTTTCAATAATGATATGAAATAGGATGCCCTCATCAGCAAGCAGAGACATGGGTCAATGTTTCAGCTTTAAGAATACATTTTTTTTTCTCTCTTGAGGGATCCTCAAGATAGCTGCCAATGATGCCTAAGACTTTTGACACAACCATGAAGTGATTTTTCCTTTTTATAGAAGCAGATGCAACTAATAATACAGTGTGATTGTGCTATCGTCACTGCCTTTCCCACATATATTCTGGGGAGAATAAATAATATCTGCTAATACTTTTAAATAAGTGGTGTTTATTTGCTTGCTCTTTTTGATATGCATAGATTATAGAATGGCTTGTCCTTTTATATCCCAAATAAGGCAAAAGGACTTTGTATTTGGATTCTACCATGGACCTAAAATTTCTGTTCATGATAATCAAGAACCAAATTGCTACTTGCTTTTCTAAAACTTGGTGTGCTGTGGTTATGAACAAGAGTCCTCCCTTAACAGTGGGTGGACAGCACCAGCTCAGGGTTAGAACCACTCACATCTGGACCGAAGATTCTTACGTTCAGGAAAAGTGCTTGAGGCAGTATAGGTAACACTTGGGTAATCCTTGGCTATAGCGTTTGGTAGAAAGCACAGAACAGAAAACCTAAGGAAAACATGCTTCCTTGTTGCACATCTTATTAGAGTCTCCCAATCTTATTAACATGCAGACGTCCAGAGTAATTTATTTGTGAGCTTCTTAAAATAGACAATTTATTCACCTTTGTGTCTGACTCCATACCTAGCATAAAGGCTTACGCTAAGAGGGCTCACTAGGTGTTTGCAACAGGGAATTAAAAGTTCAATTAGGTATTATGATTGCTTTCTTAGTCAATTTAAGATCCATATGACAACAGATGAGTTGCATGGCTATTTTGGCCTCAGTTTTCTCATCTGTGGTATAGGATGACTAATACCTCCTTTTACATGATTGATGTAGTATAATAGCCATGACTGATATTGGAATAATTTGTGTGAAATGTTGCTAAACCCAAGCAACAAGTAATTCTTAGTTTCATTTAGGTGTTTTTCAGAGAAAAAGTGATTGCCTACTGTTAGTTTTGAAAGTGATTTGAAAATAATAGTGACTATCCTAAAGCAATTTTCCCTTTGATTTCTTCATAACAGAAATGTTTACTTGCTATGCTTCCACTTTCCACTATAGTAAGTGTGTTACCTTCCAGAAACAGTCCTGGAAATTTAAGTGACACAATGAATTATTTTTCTTATGGTAATTTCAGTCACTAGCATCATTACTTTTCATTTACTTCATGCTTTTGGACACCATCAGAAGGGGGGGAAAAGTACATTACTGTAATGTGGGGCTCATACAATATAGAAGAACCATATTAATAACTCTTCCACCTACTTGGCAGAAAAATCAATGTGCTGCATTTTATCATTGCACATAGGGACAGTTATGTAGCGTTCCATAGATTATAAACATTTGATAGGGCCCTAGGAAAAGCTAGATAAAGAGGAAAATCTAGATTAAAAATTAAATTAGAAAATTAATGACAAATATACCTAGGATATCCTGGAAGAATAAGGAATTAGAATTTATTTTATGTCAGTGGCCTAACATCGTCAATTTTCATGTCACATATTTGCACTCATTTTACTCAGTGCTGACAGTGGCTCTGACAGCATTACTCAAATCATACTTTTCCACATTGTAAATGCTATTGTTTACAGTTTCCTTTGTATTAAGAACAAATAGGGCAACCTTAAAAATTATACACTCATAGGTGTTTAATTTCGTTTCTTAATTTTGCTGTTGATGTGTTTTTCTATGTATCTCCATCATTGCTCTTATGGAACTGCTTTATGGCACTTAGGTATATACCTCTCTTCTCTTGAGGAAAGGACTGTGTATTATTCATCTTTGTATCTAAGTCCCCCATACCATGCCTTGCTCATTATAGATGTTCAATGTTTGCTGAATAAATGCCTGAATGAACCAGTATACCAAATTATTGGTATCCAACGTACTGTCTGGAAACAATCCACGAAGAATACTTGAGTTTGTTCTCACTCCTTCCATCTCACATTATGTTTATATTGCAGATAGGTAAATTGAGACTCACTAGTAACTTGCCAAAGTATTCATAATTATGCCAGGAATCAATGTTTCTAGCTATAATGAACGATTTGTACATTTAAAGAGGAAATACTGCACACACACATATATGGGTCATAACAAAAAGAGAGTGGAATGCTGTCATCTCTTTTTGATCTTAACGGAGAGGTTAAGTGTCACTCTCAGGCCTAATTTCATTTTCTCAGTTATTTGTCATTCACTGAAAGAAGTTACTTCTGAGTTATGATAGTGTTGGGTTGTGAAAAATTTAATCCATGAGCTTATTAATTCTCTCTGAAAAAATAAGCTTTCTCTTTCTTTACATTTGTGATGCACACATTCATAGGGCATAAAGATTTTCCTAGGTGCCAGCCCGCCAAAGCGCATCTAATTGAGCTGACTTTGACTTATGACGTGGTCTGGTCTCTTAGAGATTACTGCAGCAAATGAAGGCATAAGTAGAACGGAAGAGTTCTGTACTGGGTATGGTCCATTAACATTAATGAGAGTTGTAAATGCTCTACGAGTATGAAGTACAAAATGGACAAGCGAAGTTGTTTTTAATGGTATTTATTCATGGCTGATCAATGTCTGTGGCACCTGTAAATACATAACAGGTAAGGTTCCTGCCCTGAGAAGCTTACAGTCTAACTCAAAGAGATGACAGCTGTTGAGGTATGTTTTAGTGAGTCAGGCTTCTCTCCTAAGCATCATGACACCCATAGGAGAGTGGAATAGGGTCCTGGTCATTGCCCTAAGTCAAGAATATTTCAGAACGATCTCAGCCCAAACACTATGGCTGCTCTCACCAGTGGGTGATTATGTAGACTCTGATCACTCACGTTAAAAGAGAAGATAAAGAACTAAGACAGAATTTTGGAAAATGGAAGCAAGCAAATAAAAAAGCATAGAGAGAACTTCCAGTTGCCACACTGACTATAGGAAAGCATCCAATCTGGAATTAATCATTTCAGTCATTTATAAGTAGGTTTGGGTCTCCCTTTTCATAAGCGTCTTGCCCTACTATAAATGACATTCTGTTTTATGAAAGCATAATGTGAAAATCTACTGATAAGCCAAATAATAAAAACTTTATAGCATGTCAGGCCTTTTTTATTATTATTATTTAACCTCAATCAAGTTATAATACTGAACACATGTATCCTTGGCCTAAATCACCTTGTCAAGTTGAACTGTATATTCAACTTCATTTACATGACATATGATCTAATGCTGGAGAACAACAATACCATTGTAGTGTTAATTGAAAACTCCAAACTGAGAGCCAGAAGAAACCACTGGTCTGATTGCTGAGGGTCCCAGGGAAGGGGATCTATTCCCACACCTGCAGTTGGTCCATAACACTAACATTGTTACCAACATCTGGGTTTAATCAGTCCAGAGGCCTTGATATGCTGCTCCTGGGGCACATAAATTCAGCATTACATTCATTTTAAAAGCCCACTCTTTCAGTTTTTTAAGGACAAGATAGATTCATGGCTCCACAGAGTCTAACAAAGTCGAAACCACAAACAGAGTAAGTTACTGCCACAGGCCTCGTGGACTCAACTTACCAACTCTGCCACTTAAATAATGGAATTTTATGTTCAACCCCGGCTATCAAAAATGTGTTTCCACCGAAAGTGAAGTTTGACTGAAAAACTGTATTTAAAATAAAAGCAAATGCTCAGAAAGTGAGCCAATTTGTATAAATCAGACTTTATGTAAGGTTATGAGATAATATCTAACAGAGAAATATAAGCTTCAGGGTCATAATTTGCCTCATTCACTTCGTAACTGGAAGGCCTTTTAGAATTGGCCCTTCACAGTGGGCTTTAAGGAGGTTTGCATCCAAATGGGACTTTTTAGAAGAAAGGTTAAAGATTTGTAGATCTTTCAGTGGGACTTTGGATAGATGGCTACTGAGGATAAAGGGTCCACTTGACCTGGTAATTATTTTCTGCAATCGTTCTGCAGAGTGTAGCTTTTACGAAAAGTTCGGCTGCCACTCAACATGAGTGAAAATGAAATACTCTCTTGTATTTTGTGCCAATGCCCTGGGTAACCAAAGACTTCTGAAGTAGAAAAAAGCCTGCACAATTTTTGCAGGGATATTTATTAAAGATTTAAATACAAAATGAAACCAAAATAAAAACAAAACCAGGGGTAGTTCTGTGAACGATTCACTTGTGTGTTTGAGGCCAATTTGCTGTAGAGCAGAGTTTTTAATTTGTTATGTTGTTTGTTGTTTTCTGTCTTTTTCTGTCTTTCCTCTTTCATTCGTGTCACTAAAAAAGAATTGCCTGTGTCGCTTGAGGGGCTGGGGAGTTGGTAAAAAAAATTCTGTAGGTTGATAAAATTTGGTGTTTGCTGGCTACACTGTTTTGTTTATTTATTGGCTCAAATATGGCACCAGGCCTTCAAGGATTTCCTATGAACTGGATAAATTTTCTTTCTAATGAACATTCCTAAATGCTCAAACACTGGAAATTAGTAAATGAATGAGATTATTAATAACCAAATAGAAGTGGGTAGAGGAAAGATATTGTTCCTTGGGTATATACTCAATAATAAGACAGGCATTTTTCTCCTCTAATGGTGTAGACAGTATTTGGTGAAGTGATATCTCATCTTAGCCAATGCTTCATCATCAACTCAATTTTTTTCCTTCTATCCACATTTTGTATATGAATAGGCATAAATATAGTCTTCTGAGTAAAAAATATGAAAACCAAACTGGCATGTTTACATATAAAAATATACTGGTTGATTAAGAAATAAACATTTTGCATTAAAAGGAGATTTCCAGAGTTCTTGGGTAGAGTACAGATAAGAAAAATCAATGGTCTCTAAGAAGTGTTGTGCAGTTCAGGGCATGATGTTCATAAAAATGGCCTTGATTCATGAAGAAAGTTTCAAATAATGTTCAAGTTACTATATTTAAGGAAAAATAGGATATACTTCTACATTTAAAAAATCCTTCCTTCAAAAAAAATATCCATTTCAAAGAGAATGTTTTATTTATCTGGAAAATCCAGGGATATAAAGATGGATACTTCAACAAAGCTATCTACATATGTGAAATCAGTGTAGACATTTGGATCCGTGATCAGAGTATCAGAAATAATGGAGTGCCATGAAAAGATTACCTACTGCATGCCAGGAACTGTACTGGTAGTATTTATGCCTAAGGCCATGCTCTTCTTCTAAACTAGCTAGTTAGCTGGCTTGATTCTCACATAAAACTGTTCTGTGACAATGTTTGTGCCTTCAGTCTTTGATTTGGTTTCTAGAAACTGGAGGTATTCTCACATCCAATGTGTTGTGATTCATACATTATACTCACATTCTACTCTTTGTGATTTATACTTTGAAGAGAACTTTACAGCTAGGTCAGTGCAACTATATCTGTTTAAAGTATGATGCACATTTATTCAGGTATAGAGTTTATTTCATTTGTTTAATGAAAAGAGACAGGCATGATAGGATGTCGGAGGAGTTCCCATAAGACAGATAAAAAAGCATCGACAATTTCCCATAATGTGTGTGGTAAGACCTCATATTATATCTGCTTAAAAGCTCTTCAGTATTCAGTTTAAATATTTTTTAATGCCTTGTTCCAGTAAGCTTAGTTTTGTAGCTGCAAATACTTTCAGGAAGTGTGTATGTGATTCGCTAAGGGGCCATTTGTTGGAGACACAACCATTATCAAATTTTAATTTGTTACCTTGAGAAACTATGAAATACCTTGAGTTGTCTGCAGATCCAGATGTGCACCCATATCCCAGTTCTCAGTGGTAGGGGAACAGTGGAGGTATATAAAGGGAAATTTGAGACAGTCACTGAATCCCTTAATACCTATGCAGTCTATATTTCCTGCCTGGAAAAATGACTAGGAGTCAAAATAGGACCAAAATAACAGGGAACGAAAGAGCATTTCTCTAGATCAGCCACAACCTGAATAATTGCAGACTTACATTTTTCCCAAATATTATTAATAGGTTCCATTGATTTGGCCTATTATGGACAAAGTACATGTCAGGTGGTTTACATACATTAACTTATTCAATCACCACAAGAGAACAACAAAATGAATAAAGAAGTTGTGGTTCATAGAAATACATGCCCAAGGCCACAACTAATAGGACTGTCTGACATCTTATATTGTTCTTTTATAGCCCTTATCACAGTTTATATCTATGGATTGGCAAAATTATTGATCAATAACTCTCATCTGCTTTGTGAGGGCAGAGGCTGGGTGTGTTTTTCACCCAGAGCCTGAAACAGTGCCTCGCACATTATGGGTGCTTATCAATCTCCTGTCGTTATCATTCACTTGTAGTTGCCTCTAATCTGAATGGCTATGATGATATACCACCCTCTGTTTTGTGCTCCAATGACCTTCAGTGGCAAAGGAGGGTGGGGGCCTTTACCTTTCCTGTGACTCTCATTCATATCTTAAATTGATTTTGTGCTCCAGGCCTTTTATTTTAACCATCTCCCCTCCCAGGCCTCTCCCCAGGCATAGTCTCCAATGGAAACAGATTGGAGGACAATGTTAGTATCACCTGCTTTGCTATACTTTGAATTGCCCTTCACTTCTGACATCTATGGGCCGAACTCCTCAACCCTCTCTACCATGAGCAGGGAAGGTCATTCTCAAGGGTCTGAGTCTCTCATGCAAATTAGACCCCTAATGTTGGAACTACAGGTCGGCCCAGACTTTGTGTGCCTGCAGGATATTCAAGGTTAGGCTGTCAAACCAGGGTCCTTGCTATGCTTGAGTTTGCCTTGTTCCAGGAGAGAGTGGTAGGCTTTGCATTCTGGGGCAAGACAGAAGTAGTGGACCTATGCCCTGACTCACAAAACACCTTGCTTCCAACTGCTTCCAAGTTAAGAGCAACCTGTAATCAAGGAATTAACAGAAAGAAGTTGGAAGGGTTGGCATTAAAATGGAAGAGTGCAAATACTTTACGGCTCAGCCAAAAACACATTTTTAGTGCTACTTTTGGACTAACTCAATAGAAACTGAAGTCATTCTGCTCTTCTTTCAGGATTTTTTTTTTTTTGAGGTTTTTGTAGCTTGAGAACCTTTGTGCAGGCTGTTTCCTCTGCCTGAACTGCCCACCCCATGCCCCTGTTTCCATATTGTCACACCCATTTCATCCATCAGGTCTCAGCTTCAATATCACTGTATCAGAGAGGTGACCAGGAATCTTGATTAAAAAGCCTTCATTTGTGGGCCTCCCTGGTGGTGCAGTGGTTGAGAGTCCGTCTGCCGATGCAGGGGACACGGGTTCGTGCCCTGGTCCGGGAAGATCCTACATGCCGCAGAGCGGCTGGGCCCATGAGCCATGGCCGCTGGGCCTGCGCGTCCGGAGCCTGTGCTCTGCAGTGGGAGAGACCACAACAGTGAGAGGCCCGTGTACCGCAAAACAAAACAAAAAACAAAACCTTCATTTGTTTTTGTCATTCTTTCTTAGCACCTTGCTTATTTCCTGCATGACACTTTCCACAATTTATAACTTTACATTGTTTTACTAACTTATTTGTTAAATGTCTGGCTCCTCTACTGCAAACTCCTTGAGGGCAGGGCCATGTCAGCTTTAATCAAACCCTCTTTTAGCACCAAGAAGTCTTAGTAAGAATTAGAAAACATATCCACTCATGTTCCTTTGACCGGGCATATTTTTCAAGGTACAATCTAGTTCCCCAGGTCTTAGACCAGAACTTGGCACCCAAGGATTCAAGTTTTTATTCATTGAGTGAACTTATAAAATATAATTTTCTTCTCTTGGGAAATATTCAACTCTCTAGCAGCCCAGATTCTATAGTTCCTTCAAGACTCAAGGCATTGCTGGTCTTTTTTCCTTAGGAAACTCTTAGAAATGACGATAATTACTTGAATACTATCTACCTATGTTACCTAAAAAACTGACAGCTTTTAGTCTTTTTCCCCAAATTACATGATTATTTGTATGTCTCAAAAAAAATTAAGTTGAGCTTGGAACAATCTTGGTGGGAAATAGGAACTCATAGCCATGTTAGTACCAAAAGACTTGAAGAAATACCAAAAGAATAGTGAAGACAAGAGAAACACTTGACGCTTTATAGCATTTTCTGCCCAGCCATTAGTTTAAGAGATAATAGATACTGTATAAGAAAAAGTGGAATAAGACCAGGATCATAAATGACCAAGCCCCCAATAAATCCTAGTAGCATAATCATTCAATAAAGACACATCTACAAACATTAATCTATTTTAAGGTAAGAATAAGTGTTAGTAAAAGAGATGCTGTGAAAGGCAAAATCATTGAGCTAGTGGAGTTTTTAGATGTGTAAAAATTTGTTTTAGGAGAATTATACAATACAGGGCGGTGAAGAATTAAAGTGCATGAAAACGTATCCACAGATAATCAAATGAAAGCACAATAGACACAGTGCCAGAGAACAGTTTGGATTAGATTATTTTTCTTCCAGTGAGATTTTTTCTTTTAAGTATTAACCAATTTAACCTTTAGAAAAGAAATATTTGCCTTGTAATGGGAAAGTTGTATTTCTTTGTAAATCTACAACTTGTCCTTGGCTTCTTTATTCTTCACTAAAGCATTCTCTTTCTAAGTTTTGTATGTTTAATATTTAACATATAAAAAGAAACACTATCAAAAATGTCTAGAATAGAGGTATATTTATCTACAGGTTCCAATCCAATGAAAGAAACTTTCCAGGTTAATTCTAAAATAATAGCAACCATTGCTGATCTAATATCAATCAATCATTTTTGTTATTTTTCCAATGAAACATGTTTGTCATCAATTTACATAGAAGACAGTATGCTTTATTAACTTCTCTGCTTATTTAAAAGTCAGGTCACCAGGTAGAATTCATTATTTCTCTTTACTACAATCATATGCTTGTGAAAATTAAAATTCATGCAGTAATTAAGTGAAATAGAAATTATTTTTTTTTCTGCTGATGGTGATATTTTTTCCCTGTGCCTCGGTTTCCTTGTATGTAAAATGGAGATCACATATTTGATGTGTCACCTTATTACCATAATTGTTAAGGTAATGCTAAAGCTATAACTGATAAACCCCAAATTCTCAGTGGTTTAACAGCACAAAATGTATTACTTGTCCACTATGAGTGTTCCTGGTTGGGTAGATCTCTTTTAAAAGTGGTTCAAGGACTGAGATTGTCTCCATATTGTGAATTCACCATCTCCACATGTGGTTTCCAAGTTTTCAAAGGAAGAGGAAAGTGACTGTGGAGAGGAAGAGCTGACACATGACAACTTCAGCCTGTAAATGACAAACATCACTTCCACTCACACCTCACTGGTGAGGACTAGTGACACACTCCACTCCTAGATATAAGGGGGCAAGGAAATGAGGCCTTCTGGACAGCTGTTTCCCAGGAGTAACAGCACTTTCCTGTTACTTTAGTGTTGTTCTCCACTCAGGAAGGGAAGCAGGATTCTCTGGTGGTCAGCTAGCCTCTTTGTCAAAGCCTAATTTGTAGGTCCATAGTGAGGACTAAATAATTGAATTCATGTGGGACTTACAACAGCAGTTATCATATGCAAACTAAAGACAGTGAAGCCAGTCTCCTCCCTCTCCTCCCCCTCCTCCCCCTCCTTCTCCTTCACTTCTTCATCCTCCTCCTTTTATTCCCCTGTGAAATTCAAATAGTTATCCCTCTATTACTACTTGAAACTGAGCATTTTTTCTTTGTAATCACCATTTACACTTCTTAAAATACGTTTCTGACCGGAAAAACTATTGGTATCCTATTTTTCTCTTATTTCCCTTCACTTTATCTTTTTCATATATTTGAACCCCTAATGTATACTTACAGTCAAATATCATGAGTGTCTAGCTTTCACTCTACTTCTGGGAAAGTGTTTTGTTATATGATACTTTGTCCTTTATCTTTTCATGAAGAAAATATTCTGAAATCTCAGCTGGAGAGAACGTGTAAAGTTTTCTGACTCTCTCAAAAGCCTAGTCATCAATTATACTACACAAAAGGAGGTACACTTTCCTTGTTTGGAGGATTGTTTACTATTCCTCTGATTAACTTTAAGCTCACATATGCCAGGACAGTGTTCTTGTATCTGTTCAGAAATGTACTGAGCTATGTCCTAAAATTCAGTCTTGGTTTCACTACGTGTGAGAATAGAGTTGCTGCCTGGGCCAACTCCTCCAACCTTTCCTTCCTGCCATGAATCTCTAGGTTTGAGAGATAAAAGTATATATATATAAAAATATATATATAACATATATAAATATACACATATATAAACACACATTTTTATATATGTAAAATATACATATATTTATATATGTTATATGCATGTTTTTCTCCAGTTTTTGAATTCTACATTTGTGTGAATTGAAGCATACTGTTGTTAAGTTAACAAGATGCCTCTGCATACCATCTGTAATTTTAGTTATCAGTTTACTGTATATTTCTGAAGCACTGATTAGTAGAAATGTGCAGCTAATAGACTCATACATAACAAAGGGTTAATCATAGATATTTTAAAGGATTATGCCTTGACACCTTCTCCTTCTAGTCTTGACAAAGTAGCTGGTTCTGAAATTGCCCCTCCACGAAAAAATTTATGACAGTAGGTAAAATAAATATGGGAAATATTTTCAGGAATTGAACAAAAGGTAATTCAAGATTGTGATTCTTGAGAGAAGGAAAACACACGAAGTGAGTGCACGACTGCTTATGAATGCTCCTACGTTTTTTGTATAGGCGCTTCCCTGCACAGAACAGGCATGTGGAACTTAAGTAGAACAGCAGTCTCATATTGCTGAAGAGCAGAATGGAGTTTCAGGGCTGTTCTAGTCCCTGGAATTTGCTGGGCATAATATCGAAGAAGTAAAAGCTTCACAGAGGTTTGTGTCTAAAGTCTGTGTAGGGGTTTACTGTATGTCCTTGAAAAATCATTGAGATGCACATGCTCAAGACAAGATACCAAGAGGTGTAGCAGAGATTCCTGATACAGTGATGGGAAATGGAGTCTCAGCCCCATCAGAGTAGAGAGACCATGCTAACAGACTTAGGTATTCAGTTGAGACTCCATTCCATTAAGTAAGGAGCCTGAGAAAGGACTAAGCTTAAAACTGAAATAGAATCACCTTAACAAAAAAATAAAACCAAGCCTTACAGGTTCAAATGTACCTACTAGTAATGTAATTGCCTACAAGAAGAAATTCAACATCCATGAAGGGAAGATCATGCAATCCAAACTCCCTGCTGCATATCATTTACAATGATAAAATAATTACTAGACATTGAAAGAAACATGAAATAGTAGTCCACAGTCAAAAGCCAGTCATTATAATAAACTCCAAGATGACCTAGAAATTTGAATTAGCAGACAAGGCCTTTAAAACAGCTATTATAAATATACTCAAGGACTAAAGGGAAATATGTTCATAATGAATGAACAGAAGGAAAATCTCAGCAGAGAATTGGAAACTATAAGAAGTAACCAAATGAAAATTCTAGAATTGAAAATTTTTTAAATTAAAAAACTTTAAAAAATCACAGGATAGTCTTAATAGTACATTCAAAATGTCAGAGAAGAACAGTGAATTTGAAAGTAGAGTGCTATAAATTATTTAATATAAGGAACAGAGAGAAAAAAAGACTGAAAAAAAGGAATAGAACCTTAATGACATGGCAGACGTTCTGTAATGATTAAATGATCAATTTTAATTCATCAGGGAGATGCAGCAATCATGTATATGTTCCTAATAACAGAGAATGCAACCATGCGAAATTTAAACTTATAGAACCAAAGGTAGAGATAGACAAATTCACAAATATAGTTGAAAATTTCAACATTCTGTTCTCAATAATAGATAGTACAAGTAGACTAAAAAAATTAATGGGAATCGAGAAAAGCTGAACAACACTATCAATCACCTAACCTAACTGACATTTATATAATACCAAACCCATTAACAATAGAAACACATTCCTCTTTAGTGTACAACAATACATTCAACAGGTTAGACTATAGACTGGGCCAGAAAACAGAAACAGCAGAACTAAATTATACATCAATAATATTGAGGTATCAAGAAAAGTCCCAAAGACTTGAAGATTAACACACTACTAAATAACCCCTAGGTCAAAGAAGAAATCACAAGGAAAATTAGAAAATTTTAAAAATGAATGATCATGAAAGCACAACATGTCACAATTTGTGATATAGAGCTAAAGCAGTGTAAAGGAATACTTATAGCTTTAAATGCTTATACTGGAAAAGAATAGAGTTTCTAAAACAGTAAAAGATTTCTACCTTAAGTTTTTTTTAAAAGTAAGGAAAAATAAGATAATAGAACAAAAATCAATTGAAGAACCAAATTTGGTTCCTTGAAAAGATTGATAAATATCTCAGAAGACAGATCAAGAAAAAAGAAAAAAATCCACAAACTACCAATATAAGTAATGAAGGAGGGAATCTCACTACAGATCCTTAAGGTATTATAAAAATATAAGAATATGAGAACTTATGCCAACAAATTTGATGACATAGGTGAAATGGACAGATAGTCTCACTGATGAGTTCTATCAAGCATTTAAAGAAGATATAATACTGATGTTACACAAACTTTTTATTTGATGAGTTCAGCATAATCTTTATAATAGAACCTGACAAAGATGTAATCAGAAAGGAAAATCACAGACCCATACTATTCAAGAACATAAAAGCAAAAATCTTTGTCAAAGATTTTTCTATATAGCAAATAGAATCAAGCAATGTATAAAGAAACATTACATGAAGGCCAAGTGGGGCTTATTCCAGTAATGCAAGGTTTAAGATTGGAAAAACAATGAATGTGGTTTACCACATTAACAGAATAAATGACAAATTAATCATGTGAGTTTTTATTAAAAATTTGACAAAATTAATTCATGATAAAATATTCAGTAAACTAGAAATAGATCTTCCTCAACCTGAAAAAGGGCATCTATGTAAAATCTAGAGCTGATATATTTAATCATGCTTTTCACCTAAGATGAGTAACAATGCAATAATTTCTGCTTTGACAATTTCTATTCAGCAATGTACTGGAATTTACAGCTGGTCTTATAAGGCAAGAGAAAGAAAGAATATCATAAATATTGAAAAGGAAGAAGTAAAACTATTCCTATTTATAGAATATATAATTATCTATGTAGAAAAGTCTAAAAGACTTTGTAAAGCAATTACTATAAATATCAAGTAAATTTCCCAAGACTGCAAAACATAAGGACAATATTCAAAATTCAATTGTACTTCTTAACTAGTAACAGCAAACAATAAGAACATAAACTTAAATTTTTTTCTATTTACCATATTGTTGAAAACATTAATATTTAGGAATAAATTAAACAAAAATGTGTATGATTTCTACAGTAAAATCTACTAAAATTTCTAATATAAATTAAAGAAATCCTAAATAAATGAAGAGTTATACCATGTTCATTAATTGGAACACTTAATAATGTTAAGCTGTTCATTCTCCCCCAATTAATGTATAGAAACAACACAATACCAGTAGACTTTTTAAAAAAATTGATAAGATGATCCTAAAATATATATAGAAATAAAAACATCTTAGAAAATATGTAATCAGAAAGGAAAATCACAGACCTACAATCTTGTAAAAAAAACAATACATTTGGAGTACTAACATTACCTGACTTAAAGAATTACTATAAGGCTACATTAATCAAGATAGTGTGGCATTGGCACAAGGATATTCAAACAGATTCATAGAATAGAATAGAGAGTCCAGAAGAAGAACCAATTCATTTTTGACAAAGGTGCCAAAGAAATGTAGTGGAGAAGAAAAGTCATTTAAACCAATGAAAAACCAAAAAATGTATAGGAAAAATTAACTTTGGTTCTTATCTCATGATACACAAAAGTTAATTCAAGATGTATCATAGAACTAAACGTTAAAAGTAAAATTTTAAAGGTTTTGGAAGAAAACACAGAAGAATTTTTTTTTGACAGTGGGCTTTACTGTTTTTTGTCACTGAAGAATAAGGTAGCTTTATCAATGGACATTTCTATTTTTTGTTTTTATAGCAAAATTGAGGGGAAGGTACAGAGATTTCCCACATACTCCCTGCTCCCACACGTGCATAGCCTCCCCTATTACCAACATCCTCCACCTAAAAAAAGGAAACTAAAACATTTTTTAACACCATACACAAAAATAAAACTGGATTAAAACCTAAATGTAAGACTGGATACTTTAAAACTCTTAGAGGAAAACATAGGCAGAACACACTTTGACATAAATCACAGCAATATCTTTTTCGAGCTATCAGAGTAATGAAAATGAAAACAAAAATAAACAAATGGGACCTAATTAAACTCAAAAGCTTGTGCACAGCAAAGGAAACCACAGACAAATAGAAAAGACAACCCAGATAGAATGGGAGAAAATATTCACAAATGATGTGACTGACAAGGGATTAGTCTCCAAAATTTATACACAGCCCATGCAGCTCAATATCCAAAAAGCAAACAACCCAATCAAAAAATGGGTGGAAGACCTAAATAGACATTTCTCCAAAGAAGACATACAGATGGCCAAGAGACACATGAAAAGCTTCTCAACATCACTAATTATTAGAGAAATGCAAGTCAAAACTACAATGAGATATCACCTCTCACCAGTCAGAATGGCCACCATCAAAAAATCTACAAACAATACATGCTGGAGAGGGTGCCAAGAAAAGGGAACCCTCCTACACTGCTGGTGGGAATGTAAATTAGTACAACCACTATGGAGAACAGTATGGAGGTTCCTTAGAAAATGAAAAATAGAACCACATTTGATCCAGCAATCCCACTCCTGGGCATTTATCTGGAGAAAAACATGGTACAAAAGGCTACGTGCACCCCAGTGTTCACTGAAGCACTGTTTACAATAACCAAGACATGGAAGCAACCTAAATGTCCATCAACAGAGGAATGGATAAAGAAGATGTGGTACATATATACAATGGAATATTACTCAGCCATTAAAAAGAATGAAATAATGCCATTTGCAGCAACATGGATGGACCTGTAGATTACCATACTAAGTGAAGTAAGACAGAGAAAGACAAATATATGATATTGCTTATATGCGGAATCTAAAAAAAATGATACAAATGAACTTATTTACAAAACAGAAACAGACTCACAGACTTAGAGCATGAACTTATGGTTACCAGGGGGAAGGGTGGGGAAGAGGGATAGATTGGGAGTTTGGGATTGACATGTACACGTGGTGTATTTAAAATAGAAAACCAACAAGGACCCACTGTAAAAAAAAAAAAAATCTCCACCAGAGTGGTACATTTGTTACAATTCATGAACCTACATTGACACATCATAATCACCCAAAGTCCATAGTTTATGTTATGGTTCATGCTTGGTGTTGTACATTTTATGGGTTTGTTCGAATGTATAATAACATTTTCCATTATTATGGTATCATACAATTTTCATTGCCCTAAAAATTCTCTGTGCCCCACCTAGTCATCTCTCTCCCTAAAAGAATATTTTTGACACCTGGTAATGCACAAAAATTCTTAGACAAGACACATAAAGCAATAATCATTAAAAAACCTAAAAACTAGACTTAAAATCTGCTCAAAAGTCTCCATTAAAAAACAAGATTAGGCAAGCCACAAAACATTTATAAAACATACATCTGACAAAGACCTGTATCCAGGGCATATAAAGAACTCCTATAATTCACTAATAAAAAGATAAACTACCCTATTCTAAAAATGGGAAAAACTTGTTCAGACACTTCACAAAAGAATATATACAAATAGCCAATAAGCATATGAAAAAGTATTCAGCATCTCTATCATCAAGGAAATGCAAACTAAAAACTCAGTGAGATACCACTATTCACCCCTAGAATGGTTAAAATTGAAAATAATATCATCAAGAAATATTGGTTAGAATATGGAGCAACTAGAATTCTCATACATTTCTGGTAGGCATGAAAAATGGTACAACCACTTTGGAAGAAATTTTGTAAATTTATTATAAAGTTAAACATACACCTACCATATAACCCAGCATTCTACTCCTAGGCATTATGCCAAAAGACATGAAAAGCATATGTCCACAGAAATACTTGTTCAAAATGATTCATAACAGCTTTATTCCTAATATCCCCAAACCAGAAATAACCCAAATGTCAATCAAAAGAAGAACTGATAAAATATGTTGTGGTATATTCATGTAATGGAATCGTACTCATCTATAATAAAAAGGAATAAGTGACTGATAAATATAGCAATATGATATACTTTAAAGGCACTTAATAAATGGAAGCTAATGTAGAATGGGACAAAACTAATTAATTCATATGGGATCAGTTCTGTAAACTTGATTTCAGTCACTATTGTAAAGTTAAAAACTAGAAAAGCAAGCATCAGTAAAGCAGACCATTATGTGCCCAAAGATGTATGCACAACTTTTGTTCAGATACTGTTGCTCTAGGTCTAGTATTTAATTACCCGAATTATAATATATCTATTTTGAAAATACTATAAGACTGAATTTCTTTCTCCTCTCATCTTTGCACACATAAAGGTTTCAGAATCTCAAAGATATATGTAGTAATTCGGCTGAAAAAAAAGACAACATCTTTACTAAAGAAGTTAGTGAGTTGCTCAAAAAGGAAAGAGGCCAATCTTGCACTGAAGCAAAAAGGTGTAAAACAATATATGTAGCATTTGATATTTCTGTGCAAGGAGTTGGGTTTTTTTTTTTTTTTTTTTGCGGTACGCGGGCCTCTCACTGTTGTGGCCTCTCCCGTTGCGGAGCACAGGCTCCGGACGCGCAGGTTCAGCGGCCATGGCTCAAGGGCCCAGCCGCTCCGCGGCACGTGGGATCCTCCCGGACCGGGGCACGAACCTGTGTCCCCTGCATCGGCAGGTGGACTCTCAACCACTGTGCCACCAGGGAAGCCCAAGGAGTTGTTTTAAACACATTATTACAATAGGACTTCCCTGGTGGTTCAGTGGTTAAGACGCTGTGCTTCCACAGCAGGGAGCACAGGATCATCCTTGGATGGAGAACTAAAATCCCATATGCTGTGTGGTATGGCCCCCCCAAAAAAAAGAAAAAAAAAGAATCTGTGACCATAATAAAATTTGCTTAAAAAAAAAAACATTATAACAAGATGCATGGTACTACTACCAGGTTTAGAAATGAATTTTGATACTGTCATATAATTAGGTTTCATATGAAAGAAATTTGTAGACCTCAATAATAAAACCAGGCTTTGGAAAAGATGACTAAAGCACGCTTATTTTTATTTTATGATTTGAAACCTGAATTAAGATATTTCACTACTTAAGACAAGGTGAAATCATGGAAGACATCATAGCAAGAGATAAAACCCTAGGGAGGCTATTAACAATTTTCCCTTTACACTTCCTACATGATTGTGGAAATGTGGGTTCTACTTCCCCATGAGGCTCTTATTGCTGGATTTGGTACAACAGCTGCTATATCAACAGAAAGGATTAAGCATTACAGTGGGCCCTTCGCAGATCTTGCCTTAGAAAGTTAAATGTCGATGTCAGATTTGCTAAAGGCATACCTTAAGTTAGAGGAAAATTTTCTTGCTGTAGGAAGAGGGGGCATCCTACAACAAAAAAAAATGAATAATCCTACAAAACAGACAGTAATTTTTATTCATGATGAAATGAGTGATCCGATTTGGTCAGGGAAAATCAACTATTATTGTAGTGTAATTGAAACGTTAGTAGGCAGAGATGGTGAGAAAAGACATTTTATTAAAGGAATAGCATGAGCCCAAGCACAAAAATTGCCTAGACATGAGGTTCATGCAAGTGGGAGCAAAGAGAATAAAAAGAAGAAACCAACTGCTAAGATGTGAAGAAGGTAGGATCTAAATGCTTTGGCAATTTGTAACATGAGTAGAGGGAAATGACCACGAATGGTGATGCTATAGTATCCCCCCTGAAGCCATAAACACAAGAGAACATAGCAATGATGAATTAGTGCAGCCTAAGTTCAGAACCTTACTTATGCTGGAGCGCTCTCAGAATTCAGTATATTGTCATGGCATGAGAATTAGTTTCAGATTATGTGTAGGAGATGGTTTGTTGCCTAATATTGGATTTAGGTTTGACTGGTAAAATTTTGAATTACATAAAAGGTACTTGACGTAGAGATAAAATACTAGAATGCTGCTTTACAAGTAAGCCACAAAGGAATGTTAGAGTTTTTTGAGTCATGAAAACATAAACATCAGAATAATTATTAGCTTAAAGAAATGCAGCCAAGTTGAGTATAGTCCAGATTCCAGAACAAATTGTAATATAAGATTCTGGAGTCAGGGACTCAGGTTATTCTTGCATATGCTCTGGCTTAAGTCAATTTGGTCCATGGGGTAAAGCAAGGCAGAAAACTTTATTTTTATAACCTATTAAACTGTGAATAGGAGATTGCACTTAATATAGGGTTGTATCCTTACCAGAAGCCAATTTATCAGGGTGGGAAAGATAATTCTACTGTTTTTCCAACAGCAAGGCAATTGAGAATCGAAAGGAAGGTTTTAGCTTGAACATTCTCATAAGTCCCTATGGATTTTGAAGTGACTAGTAGGGATGTTGCCCATAACTGTGGCAGCTGGTAATTTGTAGCCTGTAGTCATCTCATTCTAAGTTTGTTTACAGCAAGTCTTTGGCTCAAATGCTTGAGTGAGAGTCATTTCTCACTAGGCCACTCCACATTCATGGCATGTGACCAAGTGATACAGATGTTGGAGAAGTTTTAGGCTGAAGATATACTAAATTAGGAATTAAGATTCTAAGTATATAATAAGAAGGACTTTCTGGATATAAGAAGGAGTTTAAGGGATCTTGGTGGATAATAAATATTTCCCACCCTAAGTGTGCCTTTACTAGAATTGGAGACTTTGAGGTGGAGGTTACCTGACTGAGATTTGTTTGTAGAAGAGAGACTTCACAGCTGTGTTAGGAAACCCTGAAGGCCCTATATGGACATTCTAAGGGATCAGAAAAGCCATAACTTCCTAGTTATACACACAGTTAGTAAGTAACTCCAGGGCTGTGCTACCTAGCAAGAATGACTTGAGTGAGTCGATCCCTGCCCCTACGTTTTATTTTCTTCCTTTATAAACAAAGGAAGTGGAACAAGTCTCACTAGAATCTTAACTCTTAGCTTTTCATATTCATAGTCTCATGATTTGCAAAAATGGCACAATTCTCCACCCCTACCTGTACCCATGCCATTTGCATTGTGACTTTGCAGCTCCTCCATCAAGGGGGTGAGTGTATTCTCCCATCATTGAATGTGGATTGACCTTGTGACTTATTTTGGCCAATAAACTAGAACAGAAGTAAAAACTGTGCCAATTCTGAGCATAGGCCTCAAAAGGTCTGTGCGCTTTTCCTTGTTTTCTTGGAATTCTGCCACCACTTTTTGAACATGCCTAGGCTAGCTTGATGGATGATAAGAGACATGGCCCAATCACCCCTGTCACTCCAGCTGGCAGCCAGCAAAACACCAGATGTACATGAGGCCATCATAGACCAACCAGCCCCCTAACTAACCTGCCAGCTGATGACAGGTGCATGAACAAGCCAAGCTGAGAACAGCTAGACCTGGCTCAGATCAGCAGAACCATCCCTCTAACCTATAGTATTGTGAGCAATGGTGCATGCTTTTTTTTTTTTTAAAGAGGGATTGACAAACTATGACCATGGGCCAGCTGCCAGTTTTTGTAAAGTTTTATTGGAGCACAGCCATGCACATTTGTTTATGTATTGTCTATGGCTTCTTTCACGCTACAATGGCAGAGCTGAATAGTTTAGATGGAGACTGTCTGGTCCACAAAGACTAAAATATTTATTACCTTGTCCTTTAAGAAAAAGTTGGATGATACTCTGTTTTAAGTCACTTAATTTTGGGGATAACTTGTTACACAGTAATATCTAATTGGTATGCTATCACATTAAGAAATCAATCAATCATTTTGGTTATTTAATCTTGCTAAATAAACTGTTTAAAAAAACTTAATGGCTTAAACAACAACCAATTTATTATCTTTCACAATTCTGTGGGTTGACTAGGCTCTGCTGGGCTGTTCTTCTGACCCACAGGATGTTGCATGTTGATGTTGTCTAGGAATAAGACTGGACTGAAATTTCCGAGCTGACTCTTTCAAGTGCCTGGCAGTTGATGGTGGCTTTCACCTGGGAAATCAGCAGGTACTGGTGATTGGGGCACTTACTTGTGGGACAGGCACATGGCCTGATGGCTGGGCTATGAGATGACGCACCTCAAAGGTGAGAGTTTGAGAAACCCAAGCCAAAGCTACAAGACTTCTTAAGACAGCATTAAACACTAATCTGTGCCATATTCTAATCATCAAAAGTGAGTCACAGAGGCTACCCAGACTCAAGAGGAGGGACTACACAAAGGAGTAAATATTGGTTTGGGATGGGGGCAGAAACTGTGGGAGACTAGCCATCTCAACTATAATGTAGAGCCTTTTCCCTCCGCCACCTTCCTTCCTCTCCTGAGGCAACTTTCTTTTTGCCTCTATTTTATGGCATAGGAATTGTTCGACTCACCAGCATGCTTGATGTACATAAATACCTATGTATGTGTGTGTGTGTGTGTGTGTGTGTGTGTGTGTGTATTTAAGAACTTAGAGTTCTTGGATTGGAATCTCAGTCTGGCTTCGTTGGATAGCAGAGTGATGTTTATACATGGATCTTTTACCACTTTGGAAAGGGCCACTTCACATCTGCTTCAATTAAAATGTTTATTGACTCTTTAACCTTAGTAGTTTTAAAGCATTTAATCACATAATATCATTTTATCCATTTTTGGCAAGTTGATAATTTCGATTGGAAAGTAACCAAAAATATGTGAAATAATGTAACAATTTCTCATGATACTTCACTCTCCCTTGGCAGCCATTGCCTCCCATTCACCAGTGGGCTCAACATGACCTGCTAAACACAAAGTTTACAAGAAGTCAGGGTGCAGGTTATCTAAGTGCTACAATACTGCTCATTTTGGGGAATCTTCTCTGAGTGATCATCTAAAATTCCAGGGCTATGTGCTTTGAGGTCTTGGTTCATTTTGTCTCAACTAACAGGTCAATTGCTTTGAACCACAAAATCCAAGGCATCTGTTTTTTACTCCTGATTTTTAGAACATTGACTTGCTCTCTAGCAGTCCTGAGATCTTTCCTTTAACTTTCAAAGTGGCTATCTCCAGTCCACATCACCTTCTTTCTCTTTCAAATTCCATGGCAACCATGCCTATCTGGACACCCCCCAACACAGACAGAGACACACACACACACAGACCTGTATAGTAAAAACAAGGCTGGAAGACACAAAAATTGTTTCTCTTCATTTTATGCTGGAAGTTAAATTGGGTGGGTTTGAAATGAGGTGCAAACTCCTTTTTCTGCTCACTCCTTCCCTATGGATTTAGAGAAAAAGATATAATAACTCCTCTTCCCAAACATTCTCTTTTCCCTACTCATGACATGCATGGCTAAAACAAAAATCCTGTACTTAATTCTGCTTTCTCTATAAATATTTCCAAAATTCATGACTTTCTTACATGATTATGTTGAATATTTCCACCTACTCACCATCCTCTTTCACCATAATCTCTTCCAATTTGTTCTTTTGTGTTTTTGCTTTCTCTTAGGTTACTGTGATCCCTTGAAGCAAATCTAGTGACCCATGCTAGCATCTGACCCATTCAAATGCTCTTGCTTCTTTACTCCCAGCCATTCAGCTGTTTCTTATTCTGTCTGTTCAGTCATGTCTGTCCTCCCTCTTACCCATTCCTCTTCCCCCTGTTATCCTACACAATGATCAGGTAGTGGCAGGTAAGAAATCACACCTACCCCATCTAGAGCATGTATTATAGGAGTATGGAAGAACATGTGAAAGAGGTAACCCCTCACCTATGGTTTTCTGAATAAACACAGAAGACAAAGACCAGAGTCATGTTCCAGAGGGATAGATTCTATGCCAAAGAACAAAGTCAAGAGAAAATTTAAAGCCAAGTGTTTGATGCAATAGGACTAGATACAATAAGAGAAGAGGATTAAAAAATAAAAAAGCATGACAACAGAGAGTGAGAGACAAGACAAACAGAATGTGTCCTGCAGCAATTCCATTAATAAAGTATGGACCATCGTGCCAGCTTTTTCATCGGGTCATGATGGGTTTGTAGGGGAGCAAAATTTATCACCCCAAAATGTGTCTCTTTGACAAGAGGATTAATTTGGGATGAATATGTTTAAGAAATAGCAGAAAGTTTTTCTTATTACCACACCCCCATCCCTTAACTGACTAAAAGAATTTAGATAAAGGGCCTGTTCCAAGAATAGAGCTATCACCAGAAATATCTGCAAAGAATGTGGACTATGTGTGGCCGGGGAAACTCAGTAGGGCCTAGAGGTCAGAGTCCACTCTTTGTCCCACTGTCTCTGCATGGTCCAGCAAACATGTGATTACCAAACATTTGCTTTTTAATCTCTGTGTGAATTGCCTTCCTTTAAAGTCCCAAACCACTTTTCCCAACATCCCCTTCACCTTTAGCTGAAGATGATATTTAAGGTGAGAGTTTCAATCATTTTGGTGAATTACTCAGTTTTCCTAGGTGTCTCCCATGTATACATGTTATTAAACTTTCAATTTTCTCCTGTGAATTTGTCTCTTGTTAATTTGAGTCTTAGATTTCCAGAGGTACTTAGAAGGGTAGAGAAAATTTTCTTTCTCCATGACAGGTTCATTTAAATTTCTGGGGTAAAAGTCACCTGCCATTGCCTAGGAGTGTTCTTCCTATGTTTGCAGTATTGTTTTGTATTCTGCTTTGTCATTTCTTCTTCTGTTCTTTATTTATGGATGTCTTGTGAAAGTCAGCCATGGTTCTAGACTTTCTACTCCATACTCATTACTTTAAGTCCTTCGACGACTTTTTATGTAAAATTTATTTTTATGAAGTTGGAACTTAAATCAGTGAAATGTACAAGTCCAAACTATACAGCATTATTTTTTTTTTTGGCCATTTTTTGGTATATATATACCCATACTGAGCTATACAAAACTCACACCAGAATTCTCCCTCATGTCCCTTCTTAGGACCTACTACACCAAAGATTAATTTTGTTGATATAAAAAAGGTATAGCTTTTTAAAGATATCATCAATAGACAATAAATGTAATCTTTCAAAGTGTATAATTTGGTAAGTTTTGACACATGTACGTCTGTGAAAAGATCAATCAAGACAATAAGCATATCCATCACTCCCAGAAGTTTCCTTATGTCTCTTTGTAATCCCTTCCTCCCGTGCTTCCTTACCTTCCAATCCTCCAACAGCTGTTAATAGCATTTACTGAATTTTATATGAATGGAATCATACAGTACGTAATTTTTTGTCTTGCTTCTTTCATTCAGCATAATTATTTTGTGATCTATCTATGATAGAGCATGTATCAAAACTTTATTTCTGTTTTATTGCTGAGTAGGCTTCCAGTGTATGGATATACCACACCTTTTAAAATCCATTTACCAGTTGACAGATATTTGAGTTGTTTCCAGTTTTTGGCTATTACAAATAAAGTTGTAGTGAACATGATATACATGCCTTTTACTTATTTTGGGGAATATCAAGAAGAATGTCTTGATCATATAATGTGTTTATGTTCAACGTTTTTAAGAGACTACCAAAGTCTTTTCCAAAGTGGTTGTACCATTCCATTCCCACTGGCAGTGTATGAAAATTCCAGTTTCTCCACATCCCCATCAACACTTAGCATGGTCAGTCTTTTTACTTTTAGTCATTTTAATAAGGGTGAAGTGGTAACTCATTGTGGTTTTATTTGTATTGCTTTTCCTTAGGACAATGATGACAAGCATCTCTTCATGTGCTTGTCATTCCTATAACTTCTTTAGAAAGGCATCTGTTCAACTCTTTACCCATTTAAAAAAATTAAATTGTTTGTTTTCTTATTGTGTTTTGAAATTTCTTTATGTGCTCCAGACACGTGATCTGCAAATATTTTCCTTTAACAGATATATGATCTGCAAATATTTTCCTCCAGTCTGTGGCTTGCTTTTTATTCTCTTAACAATGTCTACTGAAGAGCAGAACCTTTTGTGGATTGTGATTTTGGTGTCATATCTAAGAAATATTTTCCTAATCTGAGATCACAAAGAATTTCTTGTACATTTTCTTCTAAAAGTCTTAGAATTTTCTTTCTACATCTAGGTCTATTATTCATTTTGAGTTAATTTTAATGAGGTGTGAGAAGAAGTAGTGACCAAGATGGTGGAGCAGGAGATCCTGAGCTCACCTGCTCCCATGCATACCAAAATTACAACTATATACAGTGCAACTGTTGATGAGAAAGACCAGAAGACTATCAGAAAAGATCTTCTACAACTAAAGACATAAAGAAGAAGCCACAACAAGATGGATACGAGGGGAGGAGGCATGGTATAGTCAACCCACACCCTCAGATGGGTGATCCACAACTGGGAAGATAATTACAATTGCAGAGGCTTTCCCCAAGGAGCAAGGGGTCCAAGCCCCACATCAGGATTCCTAGCCCAAGGGTCCTGCACCAGGAAGATGAGCCTTAGAATGTTTGGTATTGAAAGCCAACAAGGCTTCCTTTTGGGAGAGCTACAGGGCTGTGGGAAATAGACTCTGCTCTCAAAGGGCACTCACAAAATATCACATACTCCAAGACCTAGGGCAGAAGCAGTAACTTGAAAGGAACCTGAGTCTGACCCACTTGCTGATATTGGAGAGCCTCCCAGAGAGGCAGGAAGCAACTGGAGCTCACCCTGGAGACACAGACACTGGTGAGGGCCATTTCTGGGAGCTTGTTCTACCATGAGGACTCTGGTGCTGGCAAGAGTCATTTTTGGAATCCTCCCTCTAGCTTATTAGTGCCAAGACCTGACCACACCCACCAGTCTGTTGGTACCAGTTCTAGGACACCTCAGGCCGAGCAACCAGCTGTGTGGGGACACAGCCTACCTACCAGCAAACCAGCTGTCTTAAGACCCCCTGAGCCCACAGCTGTCCTGGACACAGTCTTATCCACCAGAGGGCTCAGGACCCAGTCCCACACACCAGTGCACCAGTTTTAGCCCTAGAATCCCCTGGGCTTTGGCCCTACCCATCAAAAGGCCTACATCAGCTCTGGGACCCCAGGACTTAAAGCCAGAGATCCAGGACCCAGCTCCACCCAGCAGTATGCCAGCACTAGCACCAGGACAATGTCTTACCCACCAGTGGGTGGGCAACAACCCCACAATCCCCTGAGCCTTGGTTTCACATACCAGCAAGGGGACACCAGCCTCAAGACCATGCAGTCCCACAGCCTGCCATGTCAGGAACCAGCCCCACCCACCAGCAGACCAACACTAGATACAGGATCCTTGGCCCCGTGACCACCTACCCCAGAATCTAGCTTCTTCCACCAGTGGGCCAACCCTAGCCTGGGACCCCACCCCCACCCCAGGGCACTGAGCCAGCCACCTTGTGACCCAGCGCCACCCTCCAGCAGCCAACAGCCTAGGGACAAAGCAGGACCAGCTAACCAATTAAATCAGGGGCCATCCACACCTACCAGACATGGTAGCCAACCACAACAGAAGGAGCCACACAGCCCACACAGGGGGTACTCTTAGACCATATAGCTCTGGTGACCGGAGGGGAGTGTGCTGCTGGGACATATAGGACATCTCCTACAAAAGGCCACTCTCAAAGGTCAGGAAACTTAACTAATCTACCAAATACATAGAAGTAAAAATAACAAATTTGATAAAATGAGGCAACAGAGGAATATATTCCAAATGAAGGAACAGGATAAAACCCCAGAAGAAGAACTAAAAGAACTGGAGATAAGCAGCCCACCCAATAAAGAGTTCAAGGTAATGATCATAAAGATGATCAAGGAACTCAGGAGAAGATTAGATGAACAGAGCAAGAAGTTAGAAGTTTTTAACAAAGAGTTAGAAAGTATACAGGGGAACCAAACAGAGATGAAGAATACAATAACTTAAATAAAGAATACACTAGAAGGAATCAGCAGTAGACTCGATGATACAGAGGAAAGAATCAGCAAGCTGGAAGAAAGATTAGTGGAAATTACTGAAGTTGAAATGAAAAATAAAAAGAAATGAGGACAGTTTAAGAGATCTCTGGGAAAACATCAAGCATACTAACATTTGCATTATAGGGGTCTCAGAAAAAGAAGAGAGAGAACATATTTGCAGATAATAATGGCTGAAAACTTCCCTAACCTGGGAAAGAAAACAGACATCCAGGTCCAAGAAATACAGAGAGTCCTAAACAGGATCAACCCAAAGAGGACCACACCAAGACACATTGTAATTAAAATGTCAAATATTAAAGATAAAGAGAGAATATTAAAAGCATGAAGGAAAGAGCAAAAAATTACATACAAGGGAACTCCCATAAGACTATTAGCTGATTTTTCTGCAGAAATTCTGCAAGCCAGAAGAGAGTGGCATGATATATTTAAAGTGATGAAAGCGAAAAACCTACAACCAAGAATTCTACCTGGCAAGGCTTTCATTCAGATTTGATGGAGATAGCAAAAGTTCTTATAGACAAGCAAAAGCTAAAAGAGTTTAGCACCACCAGACAGGTTTTATAAGAAATGTTGAAGGGAATTCTCTAATTGAAAAAGAAAAGGTCACAATTAGAAACATGAAAATTATGAAAGGAAAAATCTCATTGTATCAACTATGTATGAAGCTAGTAGGAAGGTTAAAAGACAAAAGTAGTAAGATCATCTATATCCACAATAAGTAAAGGGATACACAAAACAAAAATATGTAAAATGAGATGTCAAAAATCATAATACAGGGCTTCCCTGGCAGCGCAGTTGTTGAGAGCCTGCCGATGCAGGGGACACGGGTTCGTGCCCCGGTCTGGGAAGATCCCACATGCCGCGGAGCGGCTGGGCCCGTGAGCCATGGCCGCTGAGCCTGCGCGTCCAGAGCCTGTGCTCCGCAACGGGAGAGGACACAGCAGTGAGAGGCCCGTGTACCGCAAAAAAAAAAAAAAAAAAAAAAAATCATAATACAAAGGATCATAAGAGAATACTATGGACAACTATATGCCAATAAGATGGGCAATCTAGAAGAAATGGACAAATTCCTAGAAGTGTACAATCTCCCAAGACTGACCAGGAAGAAATAGAAAATATGAACAGCCCTATTACTGGTAATGAAATTGAATCAGTTTAAAAAAAAAAAACCAAAAAAATTCCCAATGAACAAAAATCCAGGATCAGGTGGCTTCACCTGTGAATTCTACCAAACATTTACAGAAGAGTTAACACCTATCCTTAAACTATCCCAAAATTTCAGAGGAAGGAACACTTTCAAACTCATCCTATGAGGCCAGCATCACTCTGATACAAAACCAGACAAAGATATCACACATAAAAAGAAAATTACAGGCCAATATCACTGATGAACATAGATGTAAATTTCCTCAACAAAATATTAACAAACCCAACTCAGCAATACGTTAAAAGCATCACACACCATGATCAAGTGAGATTGATCCCAGCATTGCAAGATGGTCCAATATCCACAAATCAATCCAATATCCACAATTTGAAGAATAAAAATCATATGATCATCTCAATAGATACAGAAAACTTTGGGCAACATTCAACATCCATTTATGATAAAAAACTCTCCACAAAGTCAATATCTAAGGAACATACCTCAATGTAATAAAAACCATATATAAGCCCACAGCTAACATCATACTCAATGGTGAAAAGCTGAAAGCATTTCCTCTAAGATCAGGAACAAGACAAGGATGCCCACTCTCACCATTTTTATTCAACATAATATGTCCTAGCCACAGCAATTAGACAAGAAAAAGAAATATAAGGAATTCAAATTGGAAAGGAAGAAGTAAAACTGTCACTGTTTTCAGAAGACATGGTACTATACATAGAAAATCCTTAAGATGCCACCAAAAAATTACTAGAGTCATCAATAAATTCAGTAAAGTTGCAGGATACAAAATTAATATACAGAAATCTGTCCCATTTCTATACACTAACAATGAACTATCAGAAAGAGATATTAAGAAAACAATACTCTACAATCACACAATTGTACAATCAAAAAGAATAAAATACTTAGGAATAAGTCTAACTAAGGAGGTAAAAGACCTGTACTTGGAAAACTATAAGACTCTGATGAAAGAAATTGAAGATGACACAAATAGATGGAAAGATATACCATGTTTATATTGTTCTAGAGCTATTTGTTGGAAGATTAGTTTTACTTACTTTGAACTTAACATAAATGGAATCATGAAATATGTTTTTATTTAATATGGTTTGTTTTGCTCAAAATCATGTCTTTGAAATTCATTGATTTTGTTGTGTATACCTGTAGTTTATTCTATTCCCTTGCTGCATAGTATTTCACTGTATGAGGGTACCACCATGTGTTCATCTATTCTATTGATAATGGACATTTCCATTCTATTATTGATGAACACTTCAATTGTTTCCAGTTCCTTCCTCTTATGAAAAATGCTAATATGAACATTCTTGTCTACTGGTGACATAAGTAATAATTTCAGTTGGGCATATACTTAGGTGTGGAATTTCAGAGTCATAGGGTATGCAAATGTGTAGCTTACTAGATACTGCCAAAAAGTTTTTAAAGTGAGTATACCAATTTTAGTCTCTTAACAACAATGTACGAGAGTTCCACTTGCTCACCAATACTTGATACTTACTGTCAATCTTTCTTAACTTTCGTAACTCTAGAGGGCATGTAGTGGCATCTAATTTTAGTTTAATTTGCATTTTCCTTAGAAATGGCAATGACAAACACTGATGTTTATAGGTCATTTAGAATTTTTCCTTTTCGTAAAGAAGTGCCTGTTCAAGTCTTTTTTCATTTAAAAAATGTTTGTTTGTACAAGTTCTTTAAATGTTTGCATGTTTTGGATATGAGTTCTTTGTTGGATATATGGACATTCTTAATTTGAGAACTTAATTTTAGAACACCAAACTTTTCAGTCTTTTCATAAAGGGCTTGTATTCTGATGCTTCATTTAAGAAATCTTAAAAATAACATCATAAAAATTATCTCCTAAAATAAAAAATTATCTCCTATAATAAAATTATCTCCTATAATGATTTTGTTTTAGAACCATTTCTTTAACATTTGTTGCATCTTGAATTAATTTTTGTGTATGGTATAAAAGACATTTTTTTAATGTTGATACCTAATTAGTGCAATATCTTTTATTGAAAAGACCATCCCTTCCCTCACTGAGTTGCAGTTGTACTTTTGCCATGTATCATTAGATTGTGTATGTGTGGGTCTGTTCCTGGACTTTCTATTCTATTGTTCTAGTTTTGTACATTGTCCTAATTACTTTAAATTTATAAAAGTCTTGAGATCTGGTAGGGCAAGATTTGTTTTTCTTCAAGATTACTGTAATTTCTAGGTTTTTTGTATTTTCATGTAACTGTAGAAACAGTTTAGCAATTTCTGCAAAAATCCACAGGGATTTGATTTTGATTACATTAAATGTACAGATAAATTTGAGAAGAATTGTCTTAGTAAAAACATGGATTCCTTCAACATATGAGCGTGATATATTTCTTAATTTTTTATGTCTTTAATTTGTCTCAACATTGTTTTATAGCTTTCAATATAAAAGTCTTACATATCTTATATTCATTCTTAGGTATTTGATGCATTTTGTTTCAATATTAAATAATATTGTTTAAAAATTTTTTACTTTCCAATTTTTGCTAGAAGCATAAAGACATACATTAATTCTGAGCATTGATGTTTAATATAGTAACCTTGGTAAATTGACTTACTAATTTTAAAATATTGTATATAGAGTCTTCTGGTTTAGTCTGCATGCAAAATAACCTGTGAATAATGAGAGTTTTCTTTTTCTTTCCATTCTGTGTCTTTCATTTCTTTTAGTTCCACAGGACAGGATCTCATACAATGTTGAATTGAAGTGATGATAGTAAAATCCCTTGAATTCTTTCTACTATTTTTAAATTTTATCCCAGTACTAGTTATGCTTAAACTGTAATCTCTAGATTTTTCTCCCCCTGCTCCAGGAGGTATCCCAAATTCTTCCTCAAGTCACATAGTAATCTGGGCTGCGATATCTCCTTTTGATTTATATTTAATGATGTTTATTATATATTCTATAGGTGATTACAAGATGCTTAACTAAGTAATTTTCTGTCTTTTACACCAGACAAAATTTCTGGACTTCAGGGATTATGCTTGTTATCTCTTTATTCTTGGTATCAAGAACAGTGCCTAACTCATGAAAAATATTTGATGAATATTTGATAAATGTTTGCTGAATGAAAGAATGATGCTCCAACTCTGAACTTTCACCAGTCTTCAACATCTATTTATTAACTAAATGTTTTTATTTAGTTGTGCTTCCAGTGGGACACTTATGCCCTGAACTCAATGAAATAAACATTCTCAAACATTCTCTCTCCTTTTATGTTCCTGTCCCAATAACTCAGCTATCCAATTAATTCTCTGGGGCATTCATCTGGTAGTAAATTTTTACTACTTCCTTTAAAAAAATGTACTCGTCTTCACATATCAAGTCAGTATTGTGTTAATTCTTCTTGCTGGTTTTTTGGATTTGAGCCTTCTTTTCTCTTTCCATAGTCATTATCCTAGTCCAGAGTTTTATAACTTTTTTCCTTATGTTAACTTTCTCTTGGTTGTATTATTTGTTTCTAATCCCTCTATTCTTCAGCCTACTCACCACATAGCCAACAACAGAGTCTTCCTTTGATATTACTTTAATCACACATTCCCCCCCAAAAGCAAACTCCTTTTATCTATGCTAATGGCATTCCAGCCTTCATTTATTACACACTGTGTGTGTACAAACCCCATCTATCTCCAACATAGTCATTTACTCCACCTCACAAAATTCAGTGTCCTTGTTATGCTCACTGCTTTGTCGTTGCTCTTATAGTCCCATGGAATGACCATCTCTTCTTTTTCATTAAGCTATGCCCATAACTTTCTTAAGACTTTGCTTCAGATTTACCTCTTTCAAAAAGATTTCAATGAAGTGTATCATCCCAAATGAAATGTCCCCTTTACTTTATATTTTCCTAATATTTTTAGTCTATAAATATTACTCAAAGGCCAGTTATCAAGGAAGCACAATTTGGTGGTTCAGAAATGATATTTCAACACAGAAGTCTTCATGTTAACGTGTGCTTTTTTCTTTGATTACAAACGTTTCCCTGATAAAGAGTTAACGGACTTGGGCCATCTTGTGAGGAATACAAGAATTGTGACATTTAGAAGTGTGAAAGATGTGTTGTGCATAAGCAAGGTAAAATGTTCTTTTGAATTATAAACAGGGACACATTTACTGTTCTAGATGTTAGCTGGAATACAGTCATAAATTGTGGCATATGTATGCAGGCAAGAATTTGTGTGACATATGAATTATCATGATTATGGTATTTGTGAGGACTAAAAGAGACCTAGGTGTTATCCAACCACTTTCTCTAGTTTACAACTGAGGGAAATAGAGTCCTAGGAAAATTGTGACTTATCCTCCAATTAATAGCATGATTGTGATTATAACCTAGGTCTCCTAATATGAAGTGCAGTTTTTGTTTTATATATATATATATATATATATATATATATATATATATATATATATATATATATATATATATATATATATATATATCAAATAGGGTCACCCATGCTGTTTGTACACCCAACCAAAGTAGACTGCATTATGAGCTCCCAGAGGTCAGGACCCATGTCTTTGTTTACTTTTACTTTCTCCAGAGCTGTCCTCCCTGGAGCAGAACTCAGTTTCAGCATTTATTAGACATTATTTCCCTCAAGTTTTACTCTCTACATGGAAGATTCTTAATAATGTTTTCGGAATCAGAATAGGGAGGAGACTTTCTTTCCTAAATTGCTTTGGGGCATTTATTTTAAGAATATAAGGTTCAAGGCTTATGAATGATGGACTCCTAAAATTTGTCTTCCTGGTGAATTAAGAAGACGGACTTCCCAAACAGGATCACCTACTACTTTCCTTTGTTTCCTAAATAATTTTTTATTTCTGAGTGCCATTCAGGATCAGGTCAGAACTGAAAAACATTGATAGGAGAAGCTCAAGCTCGCATCATTTGCTGTCTCCTACCTCTGAAATGCACAAGTTTCATCATCCTTGCTTATGCTCAGGCTACTGATCTAGAACAAGTCACAGCTCCATGTGTTTCCATGGGGATGTTGCATCCATAGCTGTTCTTCCCATTGGGAGCCAAGCCAAATGCTGGGCCTAGGATGTTTCCTCTATTAGGGCTTTGACAGAAGAGCCAAGATAGTAAACTGTTGACCTCCAATAGGTGCCAACAAATCTCAAATACATATTTCAATAAAGAAACAACCATTTTTCTCAAGATGTAGGCAGGCTGTTGCTCAGCTCATCATGTTAGAATCTTGCTGTTAAGTTACTCCCCAGAGGGTACATTATTCCTTTTTTATTTTTTATCCCTAGATCAGAGTTCCCTAAACCAGAGGAATGTGAAATAAAGTCAGCTGTTTACAAGAGAGGACACTCTTCCTTATTAGGGGCCTGAGAAAACAGCCTGATTAAAAACTGATGGGCAGTTAAAAGTATGATCCACTGAATGGTGTGGGGTAGGCATTTAATACTGAAATGTGAAGTATTATGATATCCATTTGAATTGAGAAAGCAAGACTGGTTTCATGCAGCAGTATTCTTGAAATGTTATGCATAAGCTCAGAAAGTTCGTTCATCCTGGGAGTCTGAACACTGTTAACTGTTTTAAGCATCTTCTATTATATCACTGAAGTCCTCCTGTTACACAACAGCAGCCTTTGAATAATCTGTTTACTTAGTTACTGTATTTAATTATGGGTCTAACTTTCAAACTTTACAACCTTTCCCCATTTCTCTCTTACTAAAAGAAAATCAACAAGCAGGAATCATTCCTGTAGTTTTCCTTTGTAAGGAAGGTCCCATCTGAGCAACATTATTCCAGCCACTGCAGTTCAGTTTTTATCCTTGACAAGAACACAGAAGTGGTCTTTTTTCCCCTTGAATGTGCGTATTCCTGATGGAGCCTAAAAACTTCCATAAATCAATAAAGTAATTGCTACATAATGACCTATTGTTAGTGTTTGTGCCCAGAATGATGTCACAAGGGGGAAATGGAGCTACTGAATCAAAAAATGGCAGCTGTTTCCAATTTATTTGAGAGTCAGTTGGACAGAAAATTAAATAAACACATAGACAAGAAAGACAAGGGCAAGTCCTTGTATTATTCTTATGATAGTTTTAATTCAATTGCAGAAGTCAGCAGGCAGCTGATACTGTGGCCCAGAGTTTCATTAATTGCCTGTCTCACATGTCAGTGAGACGGCACATGCTCACTTCATCATTTTCAGCTTTTGTTATTTGCATTTTAAAACACACACATCAGTGAAGCATGAATCAAACTTTTCGTGTGTGTGTGTGTGTGTGTGTGTGTGTGTGTGTGTGTGTGTGTGGTTAGTACGGCCTTCTAAGTCTCAGAAATATATGATTGGGAGACATGGTTTTATCTGCTACCTGCAATGATGGTGTCTCTCTCCTCCCTCAGGGCAGGTAGCCAAGAATTTTTAAAAATTACTTTCTCTTCCTTGGGGGAAGGCTGGAAGACTTGTATTTGTTGCAGAGCCTGAAGAAAAAGGCATCACCTGGTTTGCAGTCACTCCACTCCACTGTGACCAGGAGCTTTCATGTGCCCTTTTGATGTTCCTGCCTTGAGGCTCCTGGAGAGGATTATCAAAAGTAGCCTTAACTGTCCAGGTTGGAGTTGGGGGTGCAGCAGCATTGCATGCTGGACTGCCTATCCCTAATGTAAACAAATTCTTCTGAGGTGGAGTTGCCAGAGTGCTTATGAAATTTCCAAGGTACTGCCAACACGGCCTGCATCTATGGAGCTTTAATTTTTGGAATGTCCTTTTGGCAGGATTCCATTGTCAGGTAATTTGCTATTCAGTGTGGTAGCCACTATTAATTTTTTTTAAAAATCAAGAGGTCTAATTGTAACTAGAAAATGACTTCAATTCACCATCCAAAAGTATTGTAGTTTTCTCCTAAGAACCGTACAGCCCAATTTTTAAAAGATTCTCATATGCCAAAAGGACCTTTGGCAGGTAAACAATTCCCTTTTACGTCAGGGATAAGAAAACAGAAGTCTGGTGTGGCGCTTAAAAATTCTTAGTGTAAGGTAATTTTGGTTAGACTGTAACTAACTGAGGAAGAGTGAAATTTTCTAGAGGAGATCCTGGGCTCCCAGAGGCTTGGAGGCCAGCTTTGCAACTAGGTTTTGTAAGAGTTAGAAGTAAAGGTGCTCTGGAGGGCAAAGAAGCAGGAAGCAGGAACGACAGTGTGGGATAGGGCTGGAGGGTTTTAAAAGACAATAAACCAAAAAACAAGTAAATGTAGAATTCTAGAGAGTGATAAGTAGCATGAAGAACAATGAAGTGAGGTAAGGGAGATGAGAAGCTTCAGTATTAGGAGTCTTCTTTGATATAATGGATCAAAAATCTTCTGGGATAAAATGTTAAGAGCAGACACCTGCTAGAATGGAGAGAATACGCCCAGCAGGTAGATACCAGGGGGGAAGAAAGAGTTATTCCAGGTACAAGGAATAGTAAGGGCAAAGGTATTTTTTTAGGATGCACTTTCCATGCTCAGTGAGGAGGCCAGTATGGCCATAGAAGAACAAGAGAGAAGGGTACTTTGAAATGAGTCCAGAAAGCTGGGGAGGGGTGGGTGGTGGTGGAAAAGAGCAGACCATATAGGGATTTGCAGGCCATTTAAGAGCTTTGGATTTTACTATAATTGCATTAATGGTTCCCAGGGATAAGGAGAGAATATGATAGGCATGATGAAATGCTGATGCTGGAAGGTTGGCAAGACTCAGTTATGAGTTACGCAAACCAGCACCCAGTGATTGAAATGCATGCCTCAACAAAAATCACAAAGCACAAATGATTACATATTCTGAGACCTGCAGGGATACTCATGGATCCTCAGCATCACGAATGGTAAATCTCCACATGCGTGGATCTTCTGCATTTAATTTTTTTTTACTTATGGAGGATGTCAGTGGAAAGTTATGCTTCCAAAGAGCTATGTTTGCCTTCACATATGTTGTTTCTGCCTGAATTCAATGTCAGATTCCTAAAAGCAAATTTCACATCTTGGAAACTCACTTTCATGGTAGTTCTTTTGAAAGGAATTAATAACTTTCACCGACACTAAAAATTTAGGCTATTGAAAGTGTGTAGACTTTGTGCCTCCTTAGAGTCTTATTGAATGGGCTTCTGGAGAAAAGTTAAGCTCTACAAATATGAAACCAGTTAAAAACATGTTGAATTTCGGTTCAAAGTTTTAATTTTACTTCTTTTAAAATGCCTTCAAATAGTAACCTAAGGCACCTCTAAAAAAAAAATAAGTCATGTGTATTAGTAATTTCAGAGGAAAGCAGATTCTTTTACTCCATTCCTAGAGAACAAAGGAATAAACCTCCCAAACTGGGCAGATATAGTAGAAGGAGTTGGTAGCTGGAATGAAGGAACATTCACACAAAGAGACACTGCCTTGGGAAGCAAAAGACTCATTTCTTTTCCTTCTGTCTTGCTCAAGAACTGAGTGTCTCTAACAGAGAGATGGGAGGAAAGACAGGCCATTATTACCACAGAAAGACAGACAGGTAAACAAACACTTTCTCCTTGATGAGTTTAGAAGCTTTCAGGGACCAGATTATTGCCAAAGAGGCATCTGCTTTTGAGAATTGAGGACATGTTGCTGGGAGGTTTCTGACATGAAGTTAAGACTCAGATTGCATTATATCAATACGATAAGCACATAGCCTCTAGGAAAGTGAATGAGGGTGTTCTTTTTAATTTAGTCTTTTCTTCATGTATTTGTCTTTGTTTTCATATAGTTTAGTTGTGGTAAACATAAATCATGCTTACTTTAGTAAAAAAAATTTAATTGCTCTAATTTAGAATAGTGGTTAAAATGTATATTTTAGAATAAAATATATGTGGGTTGAAATCTCAGCTCACCCATTATAAAAGTTATGACCTTAGTCATCTAACCTCTTAGTTTTTGGCTCTTCATGTGTAAAACGGAAAACATGGTGCCTACCTAATTTTAAATGCCTGATAAATCTTGGCCATTATTATTACTATTATGAAAAACTTGGATAGGTGTGGATTTTAATGACCTATGATAGTGCAGTGGTAAATCTACTGCAGTTGCTGGCAGTTTATATAACCTGCCAAGACAATTGAGATGAACTGCTTCCATAAATGGCAAAATGGAACAGTTTTTGGTCACAGATGATCACTGCGAGAATCTGTAAAGTACAATATAGGGGAGGACTTTCTCACTAGGAAAACTGCCTGGGAGTTCTTGGGGAGCCATCCAGTCTGCCTCATTCTGTCATGAATGTTTCCACTGGGTCAGTCTTGGCCATTGGCTTGGGTGTAGAATGGTGATAGTGGCAATTCTATAACAGTGGATGCATGGAAAGGACTGATAAATTTATAATGACCATTTCTTTGTCAAACTGGCCTGCACTCTTGAGACTTCTAGGTTACAACCATCTGGTTCTCTTACTAACTAAACAGATCCCCAAATACCTCTCATTTTGTGATTTCTTACCGTATAAAATATGGAATTTTGAAACATGGTTTGTAAGAAAATATGTACTGTATTTTTATTTTATTTTTTTATATTTTATTCACTTAATAGAAATGAAACACATGTGAAAAAGGACCTAACCCCTTTTCTTTAATTCAAGTGCCTTTAGAGGGCTGCATTGCAATATATATATCATAATGTGTTTTGCAGCTGTTGACCCAAGTAAAGAGAGAAAATGAGACAAGCTCACAAAAATTAATGTATTTTGGAATAAGCAAGGAATTCCAATTCAGGACAAGCAAAGAGTAGCAAGCTACAGGTGAGTCTGTTGAGGGTTTGGGGTATGTTGTATTTATGGGCTGGGAATGTAAAGAGGGAGGAGTTCAGTCAGAGTTGGCTAAAATAAACAACAAAGAGATACCAACCTTGAAAACTTCCCAAGCACACAACATCAGTCCAGTAAAACAAAGCTCAATTCAGGCCACTCTGTGAGGCCAGCCTGACCTGGATGATCTTCCATTCATGCCTCTGGCAAAACTTCCCAAGGTTGATATGAGACAAGCTCTGATCAGCCCTCTATCATCTGAGAAAATTCTGACAATATCAGTTTTCTGTAAGTCATGCATTTGCAGGAAATCAAACTCCAGGTCCTTAAGTTTTGTCTTCCTGTAGTCACATGTGTGAGCTTCTCCATTTTGTACCCTCCAGTTCTATTTCAGATTGAATTTTTTTTCACATTTCCCCCTTTTGATCAAGATCTTTTGCAGAAAGTATAGCTGATCAATAATGCCATTTACGTCTTTTTTTTTGTGGGGGGGGTATAGTTCTTTATAGATGGATTGTATTGTATGCCATACAAAGCTGAGAAGGGTTGTCCTCAGGCATCTTTTTTTAGTGAAGTTGAGATGGATCACCCTCAGATATTTTGTTCCACAGAGCTGAGGAGGATTATCTGCAGGTGTCTTGTCCCATGGAATAGGGAAATTATATGGAATTTCACTGTCCTCATTTAAACAACAAGCAGATTGAAAAATGAAGAATCTCAGTTATGTCCCTCTAAGGTGGATAGTTTAGTTTACACACATTTGAGAAGGAATCATTTCTAGGGAAACAAAAGAAAAACAAAGGTTAACAGTTCCAGCAAAATATAAATTTACTTTCTGAGGTTTGGAGAGCAGCCAATTGAGAAAATTTCTAGATGTTGGGTTCTAAGCATCCTCAGATGGAATGAGGGCAAGCAATAGCAACCTGATAGATTTTCCTGGATTGAAGTGTGAACGTCTCTGTTGACCTTTCTCAGTGGCCACATATCAACAGGCACAAAGATTGTCCACACATGAGGTGTTGTGGTGATTTCTCTGAAGTTTATACAGTTGTTCCTCGGTATCCATGGGGGATTGGTTCCAGCACTCCCTCAAATACCAAAATCCATGGCTGCTCAAGTTCCTTTATAAAATGGAGTAGTATTTGCATATAACCTATGCACATCATCCTGCATACTTTAAATCATCTCTAGATTACTTATAATACCTAATACAATGTAAATACAATGTAAATGCTATATAAATATTTGTTGGCACACAGCAAGTTCAAGTTTTGCTTTTTGGAACTTTCTGGAATTTTTTTTTAACATTTTCAACCTGCAGCTCATTGAATCTGCAGGTGTGGAATGCACAGATACAAAAGGCCAACTGTATCAAGCTGTCCAGCTTTAGCTTTTGTGGCATTGGAAAAGAGCAGTTTTAGTTTCATAGTGAGTTCAAGTCAAAAGAGTGGGAGAAAATTGGAAATGTTAGTTTGGAGAGTTCTAGCCACATATGGAAGGAAATTAGAGTTCAGGACTCACTCCAGTTACAGGTAGAAAACAAAGTTCAAAGACAGTTTAAAATACTAGAATCTGGTATCCATAAAGGTGTATTATTGAAATATAATTCTTCTTTCTATAATCATCCCCATTTTTATCAAAGATAACCACAGTAAGACTAAGTTAATTGTAAATTAAATGCAGTTTTAATAAACTTGGTCTGATTATTTACATAATTACAGCAGGAATGTAGGCTCTTTTAAATCTGCTTTGCTGAAACTTTTCATAAGGAATCTTAGATTAGACTTTTAAAGTCTTTTTAGGCTAAGAAGCCAAGCCAAGCACTTGTCCAATTGTGTCCTGTTACAAGGAGAACCGGTTCCTGCTGAACTTATACAAATACATATATTGTCATGAAAAATAAGACTAATAAGAGTTTCTGAATTCTGGAGAAATGAGGTAGGGAGAAAAAGAATAAATGTTTCAACCTTTGTTGCAAAGATACACTTTACGAAATTGCTGTAATCTGTAGATAGTTTTAAAGAGAGGAGAAAAGGGGGTCTTTTAATTCTGGAAAATAACATTAAAGAACTAGCAACGTTTTAAATGAAGTCCTAAAAAATATAGCTATCTATCAGTTTTACATAATTTTTGTTTTGCTTCATCTTTTTTTATTGGAGTATAGTTGCTTTATAATGTTTCATTAGTTTCTGCTGTACAGCAAAGTGCATCAGCCACACATATACATATATCCTCTCTTCCTTGGATTTCCTTCCCATTTAGCTCACCACAGAGCATCAAGTAGAGTTCTCTGTGCTATACAGTCTGTTCTCATTAGTTATCTATTTTATATATGGTAGAGTTTATATGTCAAACCCCAATCTCTCAATCCATCCCACACCCTTTTCCCCCCTTGGTATCCATACATTTGGCCTCTACATCTGTGTCTCTATTTCTGCTTTGCAAATAAGTTCACCTATACCATTTTTCTAGATTCCACATATATGCATTAAAATACGATATTTGTTTTTCTCTTTCTGACTTATTCTACTCTGTATCATGGTCTCTTGGTTCATCCATGTCTCTACAAAAGACCCAATTTTGTTCCTTTTTATGGCTGAATAATAGTCCATTGTATATATGTACCACATCTTCTTTATCCATTCCTCTGTTGATGGGCATTTAGGTTGCTTCTATGTCCTGGCTATTATAAATAGTGCTGCAATGAATATTGGGGTGCATGTATCTTTTTGAATTATGGTTTTCTCTGGGTATATGCCCAGGAGTGTGATTGTTGGGTCATATGGTAGTTCTACTGTTAGTTTTTTAAGGAACCTCCATACTGTTCTCCATAGTGGCTGTATCAATTTACATTCCCACCAACAGTGCCAAAGGGTTCCCTTTTCTCCACACCCTCTCCAGCATTTACTGTTTGTAGATTTTTTGATGATGGCCATTCTGACTGGTGAGAGGTGATACCTCATTGTAGTTTTGATTTTCATTTCTCTAATAATTAGTGATGTTGAGCATCTTTTCATGTGCCTCTTGGCCATCTGTATGTCGTCTTTGGAGAAATGTCTATTTAGGTCTTCTGCCCATTTTTGGATTGAGTTGTTTTTTTGTTATTAAGCTGCATGAGCTGCTTGTATATTTTGGAGATTAATTCCTTGTCAGTTGCTTCATTTGCAAATATTTTCTCCCATTTTTGAGGGTTGTCTTTTCATCTTGTTTATGGTTTCCTTTGCTGTGCAAAGGCTTTTAAGTTTTATCAGGACCAATTTGTTTCTTTTAGTTTTTATTTTCATTACTCTAGGAGGTGGGTCATAAAAGATCTTGCTGTGATTTATGTCAAAGAGTGTTCTGCCTATGTTTTCCTCTAAGAGTTTTATAGTGTCCGGCCTTACATTTAGGTCTTTAATCCATTTTGACTTTATTTTTGTGATGGTGTTAGGCAGTGTTCTAATTTCATTCTTTTACATGTAGCTGTCCAGTTTTCCCAGCACCACTTATTTAAGACACTGTCGTTTCTCCATTGTATATTCTTGCCTCCTTTGTCAAAGATTAGGTGACCACATGCGTGTGGGTTTATCTCGGAGCTTTCTATCCTGTTCCATTTATTTATATTTCTGTTTTTCTGCCAGTACCATACTGTCTTGATTGCTGTAGCTTTGTAGTATAGTCTGAAGTTCAGGGAGCCTGATTCCTCCAGCTCCATTTTTTTTTTCCTCAGGATTGCTTTGGCTATTTAAGGTCTTTTATGTTTCCATACAAATTGTAAAATTTTTTTTCTAATTCTGTGAAAAATGCCATTGGTAATTTGAAAGGGATTGCATTGAATCTGTAGATTGCTTTGGGTAGTATACCCATTTTCACAATATTGATTCTTCCAATCCAAGAACATGGTATATCTCTCCAACTGTTTGTTTTGTCTTTGATTTCTTTCATCAGCATATCATAGTTTTCTGAGTAGAGGTCTTTTACCTCTTTAGGTAGGTTTATTCCTAGGTATTTTATTCTTTTGTTGCAGTGGTAAATGGGATTGTTTTCTTAATCTCTCTTTCTGATCTTTCATTGTTAGTGTATGGGAATGCAAGAGATTTCTGTGCATTAATTTTGCATCCTGCAACTTTACCAGATTCATTGATTAAATCTAGTAGTTTTCTGGTGGCATCTTTTGGATTTTCTATGTATAGTATCATGTCATCTGCCAACAGTGACAGTTTTACTTCTTCTTTTCCAATTTGGATTCCTTTTATTTCTTTTTCTTTGATTGCTATGGCTAGGAATTCGAAAACTATGTTGAATAATAGTGGCAAGAGTGGACATACTTGTCTTCTTCCTGATCTTAGAGGAAATGCTTTTAGTTTTTCACCATTGAGAAATATGTTGCTGTGGGTTTATCATATATGGCCTTTATTAGGTGGAGGTAGCTTCCCTCTATGCCCACTTTCTGGAGAGTTTTTATCATAAATCAGTGTTGAATTTTGTCAAAAGCTTTTTCTGCATCTATTGAGATGATCGTATGGTTTTTATTCTTCAGTTTGTTAACGTGTTGTATCACGATTGATTTGCATATATTGAAGAATCCTTGCATTCCTGGGATAAATCCCACTTGATCATGGTGTATGATCCTTTTAATGTGTTGCTGGAGTCTATTTGCTAGTATTTGTTGTTGCTTCATCTTTTGTTAGCAGTTTTATGAATTCATCAGGGTTTTAGAAATTCTTACCTTGTTCACACCAAATAAGCCTAATTAATGTAATATCCCCTTTTTATATGGAGAGAGAATTACCAATTAACTCAAGTGACAGTAAGAGAGTTCAAAGGGAAATATAGAAAGTTACGAAGATCTGAGCAAAATTTAGCTCTTAATATTAAGAAAACTAGGTTTACTTAAATAATCAAAGACCTGATAAATACAAAACACAGAATCTTTGTTTTCTAGGCAGGTTACATTAAAGGTAAAGAAAAACCTCTTTACAATTACTTATTAAGAGAAGGCCAATAATCTAAAAAAAATTATCCTTTTAAAAAGAGAAAACCAAATTCTAATTTTGCACCAGAGTACTTTTGATATTAAAATTCTTCCTTTAAAAAAAAAAACTTAAATAAATCCATCCCAATCTTAGTCAGTTTGACCACACATAAAATTCCTTTCTCAAGATTCCTTTCCACAAAACTTACTATATCTATTTTGATTTTGTCCTTTTTCTTTTTTTATTTTGGAACAATCATTTTGCTTTAGGACAAAGTTACTTTCTTTTCCCTCAATAAAAATGCATCTCCATTCCTCATGCTTTCTCTTACTGGCAATATATATGCTACTTATCATATACAGTCATTTTCAATTACCATAAAATCCTCCTTTTCATTCTCATTATTTTCCCAGAGATTTCATCTCCTAGCATCCTAATTAAACGTTGTCACAAGTGCATGGATCTTGATCCATGGCATTTTGTGCCCTCCTACTTTTGCAAAACGGCATGCTAAGGTCTCCAATTTGTTATTCTTTCCCACCTTCTCTGCCAGCCCTGAAGCTAGCAGAGTGGTAGCAGACAACACATGTCCTTCTCTAATCTCAGCTCTTCTTCCTCTTAGTAAAATTTTTAAAATGTGGCAAAAACACGTTTATTAATAGATCCAAATACCTTTTGTCTCTGCAAAAAAATTTAAAAACCAGAAGGAGATAAACTTATGTTTAGCAATCAACGTCTCAGTACATTATCTTATTTGGAAATGAGTTAGATATTCCAAAAAATCCACTATTTACTTTACTTAGTAGAAACTTTGATCACATATTTAAAATACTTATTTTTAACAATTATGTTTGGATTAGACATTATTAAACAGCTAACCATCATCTTAAATTATTTTTCTTGCTGAGAAATTTTGTAACAGAATTGGATGAGTTTATTTGATTTTCAGTTAACCTGTGCAGAATAAAAGTATTATACTAAATGTTGATAACTCTAAAGTTACATCTGACTTAATTAAACCAAAAACTTAAGCTAGCTTTTATTTATCAAAGATTATCCCAGATTATGTGAACTTGAAAAACGTTTGGGTTAGTTTCTATGTTTCTGAAAGTATCATATTTATATAAATGCTTTATTTTCTTTAAGCCAATTAAATAGAGCACATTACAAATTAATTTTGGCAAAGAAACTTCTATAGAGGTCTATATTTTAAAAGGCTCTTTTTTCCTTCTAATCTCTGTGGGCAATGTTTTGGTTATCTCCCAGGTGTTTATATTTCAAAGACATAATAAGATTTAAAATTCCAAGGGACAGAGAAAGAATGCAAGGGTCTTTTTTGGGGGGGATGGAGAATTTTGTGGTATATTTGTCTATTATCAAAAGTCTAGGGTAATTACTATTTACATTTTTTTCTTTTTTTTTTTTCTTAAGTGCAAGACAATTAAGTGCAGGACAATTTCCAATGTCCTGATTTTTTTTACAGTATCTGCAAATGTCTGAAGGAAAATTGGAAAAGGTCTGAGTGGATTTGGGGTTCAAATCAAGAATTTTTTTCTTTTCTTTCTCTTTTTTTGAAAAGGCAATGTTGTTGAAGGTTTAGCACTAGAGAAATTAGGGGAGTTCAGATAGAAAAGGGGATTGGGGAAACCTCAGTTGGTGCTGCCAACGAAGAAGCCTCAGATGTTGTTTGTTTTTTTTTAAATCTCCTTTTAGTTGTTTATTTGCTTCAGTTAACTTTGAAACAGTATTTTGTAAAGAGGCAAATTTTAGAATGCTGAATATGTTTGGAAGCCTCTAGGTATCAATTAAAATAATTCTCTTGCTCTAGTCTTTTAATTTAGTCTAGAGAAAAATGAATTTAGAGAGATTGTAACATAAAATTGGCTTGGGTCCCTGAAAGAGGGTTACTCTTAGAGCATTTAGATGATTGCGATTCCATTTCTCAGAGGTTTTCTTGAGAGCAAGAGAAAAATCTCTAGATAGTCTGATGGTGTTTAAATGCTCAACGGTGCCCCCAATATTATTATTATTATTATTATTATTATTATTATTATTATCATTATTTTGTTTTGCTGTCAAGAATTCCAAAGGAATTATATGGAAATTCTAGAGTGTTATCAACAAGAAAACAATCAAATACTGACCAAAGAAGATGAAGCCTTTAAATAGGTCCCAAATAAAGTTGGAGAGCTCAACCAAAAGGGAGAGAGCTCAAACTCTGAGACTTACCCTTAAACTCCAGGGTTGGTGAGAAAACAGTGAGCTCAGTGAGCTCTGTGAGTACTGGCACCTGTTTGTTCACTGGCCTAAGAGTTGTTGAGGGTCTTCTTTGGATCTCACTTCTGACACCATAAATGTTGACTTAAACTCAGGTAAACTGAGGCAAGCTCAAAAAGATGAGTTTATTTGGGAATAGCAGAGGAATTGCAATGTGGAACAAGAAAATTGTAGCAAGCTACAGGAGAGTCCATTGAGAGTTTGGGGTAGTTTGTGTTTATGGGCAGGGAATGTAAAGGGAGAAGAGTCCAGTTAGAGACAGTTAAAATGAAGAGAAACAGAGATCAACATTGAAAACTTCCTGAGCAGACACCATTAGTTCATTCACACAAACAAAGCTCAATTCAGCCCACTTTGAGGCCAGCCCAACCTGTCAGTCATCTTCCATTCATGCCTCTGGCAAAAGTTCCCTAGGTTGATATAAGACAACCTCTGATCAACCACCTATCACCTGAGAAAATTCTGGCACTATCAGTTTTCTGTAAATCAGGTATTTATGGGGAGTCAGTCTCTTAGTCCTTAAGGTTTGTCTTCCTGAGGACACGCGCATGAGAGTCCCATTTTATAACCTTTAGTTCTATTTTAGATTGAAATTCTTTCACACAGCCTATCTTTTGGATATAGATTCAGGAACTGCCACTGTTAGTGATTTCAATTATGTATCCATGGAATTCTGTGGAAACCTTTATTACAGTGTATTTTTTAAAGAGAAAAATATGACTAGACTTAATGAAATAGTAATAGAGAAAATAATGGAGGATGTGAAGTTGCATATAATCACCAAGTTTTCAATTGATATTACTACGAAGATAAACTTCCTCTCCCCCCACATGCTTAAAATACTTATAGATAAAATGTTTTTCTTCTTTTTTTTCAGTATCCCACCAATATAGCATCAAAACATAACATGAATTGCTTTGGGATGTTAAAAAAGGAGTAACGTTTGTGTCTAAGCAACCCCGTTGTCTTTCCATCTGAGCTTCCCTTTTAAAGCTGCTTAGTTTTGTATGAGATTTGCTTGTAAGTCAGGTTTTATGAATCAAGAAAACTGTATGGTCTTGCTAAAGCAGCATGAGCTGCTAATTTCTTTTTACACTACCCGTCTCTGAGACACATGCACACACTTGTGGGTTTAAGCACATACCCTATTAGCTTTTTATACTTAATAGGGCCCTTGGCATTTTTGAGCCTTAGACTAATTTGTTTTATGCTGCCTCCCTTCTGTTGTAGTCAGGAAAGCGAATTGCCTTAAAAAAAGTGCCCTGTGATCGTCCTGCATGAAGGGCACTACATTAAGTCCTATCATCTGATTGATTAGATACTCTCCTCCCTCATCTGTTTTCCTAGCCACTGGAATTTAAAGAAGAATGAAGCTCAACTTGCCATACACAAGATATTTTGATTGTCTTTACCCTCCTCAGCTCATTAAGCCCATAAATCTTATATTCTTCATAAAAATACTTAAAACCAAGGAGGAAGTAGTCCATTCACCAAGGGGATCTTGTCAAGGTGGTGTGTTGTATATTTTTCATAGCATTATCACATAACCAAACATTAAGAATCTATCTAAATTAATCCCTACCTCAAAAGTCTTACATCAGTGCTAAAGAAAGATGGTGCTACTACACCAATTTCCTTGGAACTTTAGATATGACTAGATTGTGTTTTTCTTAATAGAATGTGAATTGGGGTTACATTTTGTTGACAAGAGTCAAGAGTATTTAGTAATCTCCCCACCCATCAGGTGTTATTTAGAAACTCTACCTCAGTTCTCTATGTCATCATTTAGTGCCTTGAAAAAGCTAATTTAGTGCCCAACATAAGGAAAGGTCATGATTTAATTATCAAAATAAATTAACAGTAGGGTTGAAACAGTATGAGATGTGCCTACATTTCTGTCAATGTTGAGCTCAAGGAATTGAGCTTGATAAAAAATTCAATGTACAAATGGATTACAACATGAGAATGCTATTGTGTGCATTTTAAGGTTTTATTTATAAAGCACTTATGATTCATCATTTTACATATTTGTAACATATTTTAATAATATAATTCAGATCATGTAATTAAAAATTTGTAATAGCGTATAACATTTATTATCATTGGGATTCATTATTCTATTACTAAAATTCAGTTCATTCTAAGCAAAAGTAAGTTTTTTACACCTGTACATAATTTTGTTATTATTTTTTATGGAGAAATATGCTTTATTAGCTTAATTATAATGCACTTTAAAATCTGTAACTGAACCCCGAAAACTTCGTTTGCACACCAGGGCCATTTTTACAATTTTAAAGTAAAGTATGTGTGTGGTTTGGCTATGAGCATCTCAAATCGAAGCTTATTAATTCATTCTGAAAGCACTTGAGTTTCTGTCATTACAATATTCTCTTTTAAAAAACCACCACTGACTTTCATCACTCTTTGCCTCATATTCCACATTTTTGGCTATGAAGCTTTCCATTCTGTTTCCTCTTTCCCTCCTTTTATTCAAGTTAACAATAATTTTGTCTGGCCCCATTCTTTAAGTAAAATATGAGGTTATATGTTAATTATACCAACTCATTTCTTCACTGTCTTCTTATGCACAAATTAGGCATTCCATGTAAACATGCCAGTCTATTAGATATTATAAAATATATTTTTCAATAAAGGAGTTATCGATTTCAAGGGGTTCAATGTGTAAATATTACTCTTCCTTCTCAGCAATTTTTCAGAACCTAGGGCTCTCAAATAATCTGGCATTGTAACAAGGTAGGGCCCTTTTTGATTATCTGCCCTCCTCTCTGAACTGATTTAGACACTTACTAAAGAGTAGAGAAACTCAACCATGAAAATACGTCTATCTCTGAGTCTTTACCATTTCTTATAGGACCACCAATAGGACAGATTGCTGTTCTCTGTTGCAAAAAAAGTTAAACTTTCTTCTGTGGAGGTTTAGAGGATCTCTCACATGTTCAGATTGATCTGCAATGTCCAGACTAGATTTTTCATAATCTCTGGATGATAACAAAGGAACCAGAGATAAAGTCAAGGAGATTTTGTGAAGTTATTTGTGAGAACCTGGCTGACTATTGAGATCAGGCCTCTCAGGAAGCCAGTTCCTAGGAGGAGTCACCATGCTTCTAGAATCTAGACTCAACTTTGCAGGTCCAGAAATGTACAATTATTTGAACACGTGGAGATTATGAGACTCTGAGGGACTGAGCCAAATAAACTAAATTTCACAAGCTATTAAACCAAAATTAAAATGTCTAGATTTGTTTAATCTTCTAGAAAGACATTATAGAATAATAATCTTTATTTAAATCATGAGTTTAAATATCAACATGCATTCACAAGCAAAACTCCTAACTATTTTGGTATTTTCTTTAAAATGGATTATATGTATAAATTTAATAATATCTCCCCTGTAGGGTTGTGTGAGGATAGTATATTATGTATATATCTGTATATATATAAATATATATATAATACTATATTTACCTGTCATATTCTATTTTATATTAAATATATGATATACAAATGTATGCTCTCTCTATATAAAGTATATATTTATAAAATATACTAGCCTCACACAACCCTACAGGGGATATATTATTAACTATATATATATATCTGTTTTAAAAAGAACAGCAAATATACACAGCAAACATATTTGTATATATGTTTAATACATATAATATATTTTTAATATAACTATGTATAATTCCAGATAGTTAAGTAATTTAAAAGATTTACTAAGGTTTTATGCTACATGTCAGATTCTATTCCAGGAGACAGAGATACAACTGTGGACAAGACAGAAAAGGACCTTACTTTCTTGGAGCAAATGATAGAGGGAGATGGAAAATAAACAAATCAATGGACAAGATTTCAGATTGTGATAAATATTGCACAGACAACAAAACATAGTAATGTGATAAGAGAGACTCAGGTGAGGCAAAGACTACTTCAAACTGGGTGGTCAGGAAAGACAACTTAGGAGAAATGACATTAGAGATGAGATCTAAATATTATAGAGAACTTGAACGTATGAGCATATGGGGACAGACCGCTACTGGGAGAAGAGACAGCAGGTGCAAAATTCAAAAAGCAGGCATGAGTTAAGTGTGTTTGAAAATAGGAAAGGCCAGTACGACTGAAGTCTAGTGAGTGAGGGGGAGAATAATGCAAGATATAACCTTGAAATCTCACTGGGGCTACCGCCCAAAGTCCTGGGCTTTCATTCTGACTGTAATGGGAAGGCAGTGAAGAGTTAAATAGGGAAGAGATGACATCTGTTAAATATCTCAAGAAAGAATTGGAGGGATGAAGGAGGCAAGGAGGAATCAATTATGAGGTCAATTCAGTAGCCTCGATGACTTGGACCAGGCAATTTTTGAGTTGAGGGAAGTGGACAAATTAAAGGTATTCTTTGGAATTAGCTTAACAGACTGTACCTGTGTCAGACAGGGAGGAACATCGTGGATATGCTTTAGTTTATGATTGGTCACCTGGACAAATGAGGATTCCATTTGCTGAGATGGAGCAGATTGAAGCATGAAAAGTTTATCAGTCAAGTTCACTTTGAGATACATATTACCCATCTAAGCAGAAATGACGAATAGACAGTTGGAAATATAAATCTTTAACTCAGGACTAAAGATGCAATATTGAGTGTCGTCTGAGTATAGATGGTATTTAAAACCATGGGCCTGAATGAGATCACATAGAAAGAATATGTAGATGTAGATGTAGAAGAAAACAAAAGAGGACCAAGTATCAAGCCTCAAGGAATCCTGATATTTAGAGATTAAGCAGTAAAAGAAGTCAGCAAAGGAAAAGAAAATTAAACAGCCAGTGAGATGGAAAGAAACCTGGAGAGGATTGTGTCACAGTATCAGAAAAGAGACTGCCTCAGGAGAGAGGAAGCTGAATATGGATGAGAATCCAAGCTAGGTTAAGACTTAACAATTGATTTGGCAAGGTGGACCTCGCTGGTGACTGGGACAAAAGAACTGTCATTGGAGTGGTGAGGATAGAAGTCTACTCGGAATTATTTTTCTCATTTCTAAAATATTTCTGCTTAAAGAACCAGAAATGATCAGGTAAATGTCAAGAGCCACCTTCCCCCTAAAAACAGAGGAAAAATTCTTGTTATCAAACTAGCCATTTTATTTGTCATCCAAAGCAGTGTTCATTCATGCCAAAGGTGTTATATAATTGTTATGCAGATTGTGGCTTTCTTTAGTTTCGCATTTTAATCATGTCTTTCTGACATGCTCACCTTGATGAGTTATGGATGATACCCAAGAACCTTAACAATTGGAAATGGGGAATCCCATGTTTCTCATCAGCAATATATTCAAGATGAGTTACTTCTGCAGATGGTCAAGTTTATCCATTTTATGTTGATTCTTACTTGCCTTGATTTCAGATGGTGACATTTGCTGAATGGATTTCCAAATGCTGATGAGCTCTCTATTTGTAGCATGTAGCCTGATTACAATGAAAATAAAGAATTCCTGATTTGGGGGGGCCCGATTCTGGACAGAAGAGACATCAAGTGTTTTCGACATTTGCTTGGTATCACCTCTATTCCTGTCACCTTTCTCTCATGCCGTCTTTATATATGAAACGACAACCATAAGTCACCTCCCTCTCTGCAGCCCACATGTTCCTCAAAGCTGTTCCCATGAGCTGTGCATTTTGTCTTTGCCAAGTTTTCTGTCCCTTTCCGTGCTCCTGACATCATTCCTTTCTTCAGGATATATATTTTTTAAGACATTAGAGGGAACAATAAATACTAGGTGTTATGAAGTAAGTCTTTGGCCTTCGATGAAGATAACTTCGGGTTAAATTCTCCAGAAATTGTGTCTGCCTTTTCTTTTACAAAGGAGCTTCAAAAAACATTCACTTTTTAAATTGACCTATTTGTGCTTCTAACTACTGCATGCATTAAATTTAAAATACAAGCAGTTATCAGAAATGCAGATTTAAATATTCTTTATATAATAAATTTTCAACTTCTGCCTATATCTCATAAAAGGGAACTAACAGCAAGGAAGTTGATTAGTTTGGATGTTGCAGAAAAGGAATCTTTAGAAACATCATATTATAATAATCAAGTTACTTTAGTTTTAATTCAATAACATTTTTAAGTAACACATACACATTTTCAGTGAAAGTCATGCATGTTTTAAATATTTACTTGGAAATACTATATAAAAGACAATAAAAATATTTAAAGCCAGCAATGCACATTTATGTTTAGAACATAAATTTGAGTATAGCATTCTATATGCTATACTCAATAATGGTAGATTCTATTAAAGTTGTTTTGCAGATATTCAGTGGCAAAATATAACTGAGTTATGAGTAAGCAAACTAGTTCATCCAAATTAAGTGTTTTTAATATTTATTTTAAACTAGAGAAGGGAGTGTATATGACCTAAGTTATCCTACATTGAAAGCCCCTGAGGGCAGAGTCAGTTTCTGTCTACATCACTCTATACATTCCCTGACATAACAGCATATCTATATAAACTATTAATAAATTCATAAGGACAGTGATGCTGTGTGAGAAGTAGACCGAGTCAACGTGAAATAGGTCAGAGCATCCTCCAAAGCTTTGCTATGAGGATTTTTCTGTGTCCTGTGTTTATCTTCCCTTCACCTCAGAGTTGCAATGCTTCGCTCACTGTGGAGGTCCTATAAATGTATCCTGAATTAATTGAATAAAGAATGTGTGTAAGGAAACCTTTTGTAGTATTCTGTAGGTGGTAGGGGATCTCTCATGCTTTGTTAAATTGGCCAACCATTTAATTTTGCATGTGTTTTAATAAATTAGGGCACACAGAGAGGTTGAGATTTCTTGCCCAATGCTCTAAAATGTCAGACATTAGAAACTCAGCAGCTCAGACCCTGAGGTTGTGAATTTTGCTGGGTTTATTAATACTTTTGCTTTTGTTTCCTCATTGGTTAAATAAGGGTAAGGATTCTTTCCACACAGATGCTACAAAGCGAATGAAATCCCCAGCAGAACAGGGAAGAATAGAGCTTATAGGACTCTCTCTGATCGTGCAAGTGACCTCAAGTTCTCCTTTATGCCTGGAAGATATTTTTTCAACTTTAGGCTAAATTTCTCTTATGGAGTGGTGACACCAGGCCCACAGTGTCAAAAAACTTTTAGTTTTGCTGGGTTTCAGAGCAGATCCCTGATTCATGGTGGAAAACATAAACTACGTTTCTGTTTCCACCAAGTTCTACTCTCTTTAAAATGTGTTCTCACTGAGAAATAGTAGAACCTAGTGGTTAAGAGTTCAGTCTCTGGACCCAGACTCATATCTCTGTCACTTTTTTGGATGTTTGGCTTTTGGCATGTCTTCAAACCTCTTTGGGCCTCATCCTTGAAATGAGGGGAAACATATCTACTACAAAGCCCTGCTCTCAGGATTAAATGAGATAATGCATGGAAAACACTTTGTGTGATTACTGGGAGGTGACTAATACTCATTAAGTATTAGCTGTTGGCATTATTGTATATCTACTTGATAATATAAAATATGCTCTTGAGCAATTTTAGCCACCAGATTTAAGGAGAAAAATAAGCAGTGAGTTTCCTTTGTTGACAGTACCTGGTTCTCAGAAACTTTTAACAAAGTTTACTGTGGAGAATTTCTGGGTCATGGTGTTAAGGACAGGAAGGCGGTAGCTTTCTATAACAAAGAAAATAAATGATGGGACATATGATATCACTTATATGTGAAATCTAAAAAAAATGATAGAAATGAACTTATTTACAAAACAGAAACAGACTCACAGACTTCGAAAACAAATTTATGGTTACCAAAGGGAAAAGGTTGAAGGGAGGGATAAATTAGGAGTTTGGGATTAACACATACACACTACTATATATAAAATAGATAATTGACAAAGACCTACTGTGTAGCACAGGGAACTCTACTCAATATTCTGTCATAACCTAAACGGGAAAAGAATTTGAAAAAGAATAGATATATGGGGCTTCCCTGGTGGCGCAGTGGTTGAGAGTCCACCTGCCGATGCAGGGGATGCAGGTTCGTGCCCCGGTCCGGGAAGATCCCACATGCCGCGGAGTGGCTAGGCCCGTGAGCCATGGCCGCTGAGCTGCGCATCCAGAGCCTGTGCTCTGCAACGGGAGAGGCCACAACAGTGAGAGGCCCGCGTACCGCAAAAAAAAAAAAAAAAAAAAAAAAAGAATAGATATATGTATATGTATAACTGAATCACTTTGCTGCACACCTGAAACTAACACAACATTGTAAATCAACTATTCTCCAATATAAAATAAAAATTAAATAAAAGAAAATAAATGGTGGGACACCCACAGCAGTGATTTCTCAGCCACAGTTCCTCCTTACCCTATATTCATTGGTGAAAGCATGGTGCTATACTTAGGGAAGATGCTGTGGGAAGTGAGGTATAAGCGCTCACAAGAAGCATGTGATCTAGTTTAAAGGTAAAATGGGGAGGAAACGCAGAGTCACAGAAAGATTCAAAATAAAAGAGGATGAATGGCCATGTGAAGGCCCAGCCGCAGGGGCAGAGCAAGACTGAAATGGGGCAGTGTGATCTAAACGTGTTATTGAAAAACGTTGAGTGTATAGACAGCAAAAAGGAAAATAAAAAAATTTCTTTTAATCCTACTGTCCTTTCAGACCCTATGCTGTAGACTTTTCCCCCGACGTTTTGTCAAAATTTTGAGCATCTCCAGTAGCTTTTCTATCCCTGTTTAGCCATAAAAGCCCATTTCGGTAATTAAAATTCTTCATCCAGTGAACACGTCCATCTTTTATCCAACTTAAATGTTCTTCCTCCCACTGCTCTTGTCCCAGGCAAGAAAAACTGCAGTGGGAGACATGGTAGGTTTCTTTCCTTCTCTTTTTCTCCCTCTCTCCGCTACCACTTGCTAGTTGTTGTTTGATCGCATCTAAAGTTGTACTAAAAAAAGAGGTGAAAAGAGATTTTACTAGATGGATAGAATTGTAACTGTTTCTTCAGACTGTCAAGTTACTGGACTGTACTTTATGCTTAAATAAACTGGGCTTTTTTCTGGTGGATTTAAACATGCACACACACACACACACACACACACACACACACATCAGTGTTTACTTCCCATTAGGGTGATTCAGGTACATATACTTTGTAAAGGCATGGTTTTATTCAGGGTGGGGCCCATGCTTTCCTTAAAATTAATTTTAGTTTTTTAATCAGATTTTTCTGTGCTAAGCTACAGCTTAGAGTCCTATACTTCTTTAAACTAGGAAGAAAGGAAACATTGCATTTTATCTCTTTATAGCCTTTAAATATGTAACTTTGATTTTCGAGACTGACACAGCTTTCCCTGAAAGGGTTCATTTTGAAAATACTGATGTGAAATAGCTGTTCTTAGGAAGGCAACAAAAAAGTACAGTTGTGTATCAGGAACTGTAGTGCATGCTTTGCAAATTCCGTCTTCGAGGAAAGCAATTACCTCATTTTGAGAATGGAAATGCCTCAATTTACAGTGGGCATAATTTTTTATTTCCCAGCAAACATGCAGAAATGCAGCTGTTTGCAAAGAACCTATTTTCTCACTAAACATTTTTCTAATTCTTGAAAAAGAATTACTAACTGAGAATTGCCTGACTATATAGTAGTAATCATAGACCACCCAAGCATAGTTTTTACAAGGCCAAATTTGCAAAGGCATGCTATTGCCCGAGGTTATCAGAAGAAAAATAAGTGGCTATTTATTAAGTTATAATGATGAAAAATAAAAGTGGTCAGTCATGCAGGATTTCATTAGAATAACTCATGATCATTTTACCAAAATATTTAACAAAATTTTCAGTGCTATGAATTAAGATGTAGATGGCTGAAAACAAAGAGCTCTGCCTTTACTCTAACCCCATATGGTATAGACAGAGAGCATTATCCATTTCCACCGAAATGCACCGAAGCTCAACAATAAATCTGACAAACGTTGCATGTCTTTGTAGGTGCAAACTGAGGATTGAACATCAAAACAATGAAGTTTTTCCATTGCTGAGGTGCAAATTAGCAGTCAGATGGCAGATACTAGCAAGGGAGAAGACAAAGGGAAGGGAGTATAGAATAATAGAAACCTATTGTTACTACCTACCCAAAAGCCTATATTTCAAAAATAGAGAAATATCGTGGAAAAGAACAGAAAGCATTCTAGGGATTACATTCTCTCTGACTGCTCTCTATGGAAAGCATTTTTGAAAAATTCCTGTTTGCACTATATGAATTGAAACTATATCTCAACTTTCCATTTCAAATGTCCCCAAAGAAGGACAGAAAAATTTAAAATGAAAAGGGTAACATAGTGATAATATTGTGCAAGCACTTGTACTGAACTTTTCACAATGAATGAGATTTATGTATTAGCTTTGATAATTGCCACAAGCGTGGGTGCCTGTTTTGGAACTAAGTTTTAAAAGTTGTGATGCCCCCATGAAGTGTTTCTGTTACGAGGATGCAGACTGCAAGAGTGCTTTGGGAGCTGTAGAGGGATGTGATAAATATTCCACCTGAAACTTAGAAAACGTATTCCAATCTAATTATGACAGAACTGTTTTTTTATTAAGTTATATACACAAGTAAAACATGAAGATATGGAAAAAAGGAAAAATACATCAGACCCATCTAGAAAAAATGGACTAACCCTTATACCAACAGGAAGAAGCTGAGCATTACCAGAACTATAAAGACACCGTAAATCAAACAGCATAGAGTTTAGAACATCAAAAACTCAGAAATTTTCATCTATTATTAATTATGATAAAAAATTCTATCTCAGAATATTTTACACAGCAACTGTTGCCAAGAAAATCTACGTCTTCCTGAGCTGAGGAAAGTTAGAAATAAGAACTAAGGATCTAAACTTCCAATGAAATTGGATGGCCATTAATAAAATATTTCAATGTCTTTGTACATTTTTCTTTCAATTAAAAAGCCATATTTTTAAAAAGACAATTTATTATTTCAATGGCATTTAAATATTTAATGGAAGTACAATTAGAATAGCTACATATAATGTGTCAATTTAGCATTTCTTAAAAAATTATTTTTTGCTGTTAAATTTTATTTTTTCCACCTATATGTAAGTGTACCTGTGATAGAAATTCTTTAAAAACTTTAGAAAAAAATAATATTATAGGCTTTATTCTGACTTTAAAATGAAGACTTTTATTAATCTCTCTATTATCCTTTTTATTAACCTTTTGAGTAAGTTTCTTATTAGCCAACATAGGCAATAGCAGAGTAGGTTTCCTTACACTACCTCCAATGGTCTTGGAGGAGCTAAAATTAGTAGATAGAATGCAGCACAACTAAATTTTTTTTAAAAATCTGTATCCATTCCATATAAACAGACTTTCTATCCACTGAACACCTATATTCTAATTAACATCATAACTTCATCTTTCTTGTATATACATCTGTAACTGAGATTTTTCTGGTAATGGAATGATGTGGGAGTGTGGATCAGAGCTAATCTCAAAAAATCCAGGAAGATCCTTCAACCTTTGCTTTGGTTACAAAGCCCTAGATGGAGTTGAATTTTCTTATGTGATGTGGATTTGGGATTAGAAGTGTGTGTGTGTGTGTGTGTGTGTGTGTGTGTGTGTGTGTGTGTTTTCTTTTTCCTATAGGAGTATAGATCTGTTACGACATAAGTAATTTTGCCATGAATTCAATGAATGCAGTTCTTCTGAAAACAAAATCTGTACACCAGGGATTCTAGATGCAGCAAGTTCATAATAAATGGTTGCTAACTGAGAGATAAAATCTTAGTACCCCTACTTAGAGCATAGATGACTAGGAGCCCTGTGAAACTAGAGCGAGCGTGGACTGCCCTCACTGTCTTGGGAAAATCATTAACCTTCTTAAATCCTTTCTTTCTTCAACTGTAAAGAATGATATTAAAAATATTAATAACTACCAAGCTCAACTTTTCAGTCCCAAGGACTTACATGTGAAACTGGGATAAGATTTACTTCATATGGTTGTTGAAAGAATTAATAAACAGTGTCTAATATAGTGTAGAAAAGTATTAGACATTTAATAAATTGTAATTTTATTAAAGTTCCTACATATAGTTTAAAAGTATTTCCCATATTTGGCAAGATCATTACACTTTTTCAAATTGCTGTCTACAAATTTTATCATGGAAAAATAATGATGCCAGCAAGAATTACTGTCTTCCTAATAAATTAGTGGAGTTAAATTTAAACCCAAATTTTACAAAGCAAAAAATAATTGTGGAATAGAGGTGGAACTGTTTACCCATTTAATAATAACAGAGCATATTCATATAACAGTATATTCTTATCAATCCTAATAAATATCCACATCAGTACATAAACAATTTATCCATATTGTGGAAATTATAATAAAAAGCTAGGGAAACCTATTCTAATATTATCAGATTGACTATGTAAGCTGTTCAACAGCAAGTTTGATATTACTGGTAAAATGTGAAACAAACATGATATGAAATAATTCGTTAAAATTGAAAGGGGGAAATAAGTACGATAGTGATAATGTACAAAAAAAGAAAAGATCTTCTGAAACTTTTTTTCAGTTATGCCACCATCTAATATTCAAGCCTCATAAAAATAGAGGGACACATACACAGGTGTATTGGATTCAGGTCTTGGATTCATGTGATCTCAATGGACACGATAAAAAGGAACAGAGATAAAGAGGTGCTTTTGTAAAAGTCTGGATAAATAGCGTTTCATCCTAGCATTTGATGAGTAGTACAATGTGTGTGTGTGTGTGTGTGTGTTTGTGTGTATTCTACAATTAGAATAGTCACATACAATGTGAATAATTAGAAATATATATTCCATATATTATATAATAATATATAATTATAGTTATATATTATATGGAATTCTAATTCTAATTATATAAATATAAGTAATCTGTGGTTGGAAGAAATTTTAAATTTACTTCAATACAATTTATAGAAAAAAATTTAGCATGTTTGGGGAAATGTATTTCTTTCATGTGTTGTCACAGCTCAGGGCTGAACAATGAATAGAATCTCCTAAAATTTGGTTTAATATGACCCTTAAGGCAGCAGAAATTACTCTCTTCAACTGGTTTTAGGTATTAAATAACTCAAATGTTATGAGCAGCCACACCTGGCAATGCACTGGTCTACAGTTTGAGGAATTTCAATTTTTTACATGATTTTCTGAAGGATGATATACTCTCATATATAACAACAATGCCTTTTTACATATAACATGCTAAACAATGTTTAGAGCGTATGTATGTCTGTTATCTTATTTAACCCTTGCGACAATCCTTTGAAGTGTGTAGGGAGCGTAAGTATCATCAGCTCCACTTAGCAGGTGAGGAAATCAATGTGTCCACAGATGGAGGGACGAACTAATAATGAGAGACACAGAATTTTAGTTAGAACTGAGTCTCCTTCCAGGCAACTCATAATTTTACATACAGGCATTTAACAACCTTGCTTTAATCTCAGCATTTTTAGTTACATTAGATGTAGATTTCCACTCCTGTAAATTGGTGTGATTCAGTTTAATGAATGGCTAAAAATACAAGATTTGCGATTTATTCATTTGGCTCCTTCCTTATTTGTCTCTCTTAGGAAATATAAATACTCTGAGGGGCTATGAAAATAAAATTTCAAAACTAAACACTTTGCTTCAACTTATTCTTCACTGTATTTACTCCTCAGTGATCAATTTCACCCAATTCTTTCTTTTGTAGTTAGAACATTTATTTCACCCTGTTGTTAACACACATATCTGTCCACTGACATGGCCTCTTCGATCAGGCAGGGGTTATAGTTAAGCCTCTTTATGGGTGCAGTTCGTGCATATTAAACAATTGTGTGTTTAATAACAAGACAGTAGCTAGTGCTTACTATGGCCCAGTCACTGTTCTTAGATTTCTAAATACATTATATTACCTGATCACCAAACAATGTTTAAATCCATTTATAGCTGAGGCAACCAAGACATAGAAAGGACTATGTAGTCCTTGCTCAAGGTCAGTTATAGACATAGCTGTAAAACAAATCCAGGCATTCTGACTCTAGAACCCGGGTCCTTCTATGGCTGAATCAAGGGTAATGATAGTCAAAATAGCTAATGTTTTTCCAGTGCTACTAAACCAGGTGCTTTTAAGCATTTTACATGTGTTTACTTGTTTTCTCCAAATATTTTCATATGGTAAGTACTACTCTCTTCCGTTATACACATGAGTAAATTAAGGCAAAGACAGGTAAGAAATTTACCTAAGGTCACACAGCTAATGAATACAGAAGCTGGGATTCTTATCCAGGCAATCTGGATGCAGAACCCACACCATTAACAACCAGACTCACGTAAGAAGAAACTGAATTTCTTTCACTGACTCATGTTAACCAAATTCAAAAAAGAATGACAAATTCAAATTCAAAAAAGAATGATAAATCAGGATGACAATTTATTAAATGTGAACTGTGATCTTGAAGTCCCCTCATGAGTTGGTCAGCACAATTTCTTCGTTGTATGAAAATCTGGAAAACCAAATTCAGATAATAAAATGGCTTGCCTGATGAACATAGAACAAGAGTAAGTTGAGGCTGAGTGTCTAGAAGATGGCTGATCCACCATAGCTCCTGTAGGAAACCTGCTAAACAGGCCAGCCTTTTGGTTGTGGGTTAGTGCACTGACTCCCTTGGACCAGAGGTCTATATCACATGTCTCTATTACTGTCAATAGAACTTGAATTTTTAAAAAATGTTATTTGTTTTACTGAAAGTCTGGGAAAGTTATTTCAGCTTCAGAACCAGTATTTGGTATTGTCTTATACATTTTAAAGACTGAGGTCATGTTTCAATATCTCTATCAAGTTTCTTTCCCATGTTAGCATTAAGGTTTCAGGGTTTCTTGAACAGTAACTAATCTCAAATACTCGGAATTAAAGGCATTTATTTACCAGCTTGTCTTTGATATCTTTGTTTACTGGACATATTATAATGCTTATGATAACTTTATACCAGGCTTTGTTATCAAAGCGGCAAAAAATTTCAGTCTTTTCCTGTGTTCATATGATCCACACCACTCCATTAAATGGACTAGCAAATATCCAAGGCTCTAGTCATTATTTCTGTTCAACATTTATCTTTCTCTTATGGAGTTAGTGCCCTGGAAATGTTTTGAAATGTTTGTGTTAAAATTTAACCCTTTTATGTTAGAATAATTTCTTTTTGATTTTAATATCCATCTCTATCCCTTTTACTTCATATGCCATTAGTTTTTTTTTTTTCTGAATATTCCCTCAACTCAGGAACAAGAAGGTACATTTTATATATATCAAATCAGGAGTCTATACTTTCTCACTTATTTTACTGAAAAGTTGCAAGATGTCTTTTTAAATTAAACAACAGTTAAAATGTTATCATCAAACTTTTAAAATAAACATTTTGCAAATTATTTGTATATGGAATTCTCTTTCAAAGCTTCTCAATATATTTTAGTGCCCCTAAAATTTCATTTTACCCATTGCTGCAAAGCTTGTACAGCTTTATCATGGGCAGACCACCTCTTTATACTTAAGAACCTGAGTGTAAGAACAACTCAAATTGGCATGTGTGTTTAAAATTATTACACTATGAGAGAATCCGAAAGAAAACATAACTGCTACAAAGTACCAAAGTGGTCAGCATTTTCAAGTATTGTTGAGGCATCATTTTTTTCCAATGAGATTAATTTTCTTGCAAATTCTGCAACATCTTCCTCCACAATAGTAGGTGAGCAGCGCAGTCAGTGTGGTCTAGAGTATTCCTGGACAATCCTACATCAGGAATGTTAACAGGGACTTAGGTACACATGGAAGTGCTTGGGACCCATGCAAACGTAATCTACTATCTCCAGCTCAACTTCCCCTTAGTCAGAGCTCCCAAATTTCCCAAACCACTCCAAAGTCATTCAAAGCATCAAAAAATGTATGAGGGATGTGGTCGGAATAGAAAAAGAGAGCAGTCTTAATCAATTGCTGCTAAAAAAAATCATAACTGCTAATTTTACATAGGATGAAGTGAAGACATTTCTATGTCCCTCTTGAGGCCCTGGGTGGTCCAATGCGAGTGGAAGGTCTTAAAGCTGAACCTTCATTAGCTTCACGGTAATTCTGCATCTATACTTCTTGTAGGTGGACTTTTCTCTGTCTCTCATGTTCCTTTCTTATGTTCTCTTATGCAACTTCTAAAACAAATAATAAATTTTAAGTGTCCTTTATTTATTTACCTGTGCTTAAAACTATACTTAAACATCCTGTGTTCTATTTTTATCTTATAATGCTTAACAGATATTTTAATGATTGAGGGATAGGTAGATAGATAATCAGAACTGGGACTCTTCATATTTTCCTTGCTTATAAATACAATCTTTGCGTTGCCTTAGCCTTCGTGGTGGAGAAAGGATATAAGAAGGTCATGAAGTTGTCTAATATAACATATCTAATGGCTGGTGGCAGGACTACACACTGCCAGATGAAAAATTGTCCTTGCTGATAGTTTGGTGCTGTAAAACACAAGATGCCAAGAGACACATCAGTACTGTTTCATGGATTATAGGTTGTTAGCATAGTCTAGGGATGGGCTTTATTGCAAATGTCTCCAAAACTTACTACTTGGAGCTGCAGGAGATGCTCATGCTGTGAATGAAAATCTGCCATTCAATATTTTACCTTAAAAATTTATAAGCTATATTGGTCTTTATTGTTACTATGTTTATCCTGTTAACCTGAGAGGACCAAAATCAGGGGAGGGTGTCCTAGGCATGGAATACATATCCCATTACAGCACTTACCACACTTCTCTTCACCTCAAACTAAGCTGTGAACTCCCTGAGTTTATGGAATATGTCTTGTTGATCTTTGAATTCTCGTCCACCTGTACCACCACCTCTTCACTCTACACTATCCCAATGCTTAAAATTTTGGCTTATAGAGTTGATCTGCCTCAAAATTTGTGTTTAATGAGTGAATGAATGAATGAATATCTTAGTTCTTCCTAATAAAATTTTTACATATGGTTAATCTCATCCATTCTATTCTTATTATTTTGGCTAGGAAATTATACTGGAAAATTATAGCCTTATAATAAATAATAACAATTCATTATCAGTTTCTATATGTCAAAGTTTTAGAACCCCTTTTGCCTCCTCTCATTTATAATTCCTATAAATTAGGTAGGAAAGAAAAAGGGAGATTACACTGAAGCAATGAGTCAAAGACTAGCTACCACTTGCCAAGTAGAGAGGTGATGGTACTGCCTATTGCCTGAGGGTATTTTGTTCTTCAGTAGTTTTGTGAGTTGAGGCTAATCTATTTACTTTCTTAACTTCCTTCTTCCAGTGCCTATGGGTGCACAAGGTGGATGACTTGTCAGGAGGTACCATCTGTGGCCATGGAACAGAGCCAAGTTGTTAAGGGGACTAGGATGGAAATAAGCCCAAAGTATCCAAACCAATGGAGTTTACCAGGCAAAAAGTCATAACCAAAATGCTACCTGAGGGCTAAAATAAATTTGATCTCTATTTACATAGTATCTCTAACTCACCGAGGATCCATGAAGACAGGGATTCTTTTGTTCTGTTCCACATCTTGGAGTTGTAGGTGAAAGCAAACATCTCTTAAGTGTGGTACAAGCACAAAGCAAGCTTGATTGAGAAAATTTAAAGGCAGACTCTTGGCTGAATGATATGTGAAAACCCTATGCTCTCAGCATTACACCAAAAGGGGTGCAAACATTAGATCCCTGCTGGATGTACTGCAGAAAGTGTTCTAAGAGAGAGAACCTTGTCACACTACTATTACAGAAGGTCTGGGACAGTGGGGACTTTTGTGAATATGAGGGCAGCCTTATGGGGGCTATGGGGGCACAGGCTGAGCTTGAGTGCCAGCCACCCAGTAAAGGTGCATATCAGTGTTTCAGTGTCCATATCCCCAAATCCTTCACTCACGTGAGGCAGGAGCACTGGGTCATACAACTGGTGTGCAAGATGGTCTTAGGACAGTGACTGACACAGTATAAGCACTAATATTAATTGAATACCATAAAGACATAATTGGGAATTACTATTGTCAAACTTCACTAGATAGTTTTCATAAACATGAAATTGATGAGATACTGACCAATCACAAAATACATGGTAGAATAATGCTAGAGCAGTGAACAGAAAAGCCAGGAGCTGCACTGAGATGTAAAACACAAAGCACAGGGAGCAAATGGAGAGAAAACATGAGAGTAGAAAAAGAAAGTCAAAGTTAGGTGTGAAGCAGGAGAGAGTCTCAAAAACTTAGCTTCACAGTACCACTTGAATGAAAAAGAAATTACAGCAGACAACATACATATTAATGAAGCTGCAACAATATTGAAAAACAACCCATTATCATTACCTAGATTAAAAGAAGAGACAAGATTAACACCTCAGACTTCAGAGGACAGAATAAGAATCAGGTTTATCAACAAGCTCTCACCTTCCTCCCACTTTGTTCATCTTTCCTAGGAAGACTGAGAAAAGGACCTCGAAGAAAATTAGCCCTGAAAAACTGTAGCTGTAGTTATAAACTTTGGTAATTGCAATGAAATGAATAAGCACAATAGCTCAGGGTAAGGGATAAAATGTGTGAAAAACACTTTTAGAAAACCAGGAGGCAGTCTTGGAGATGGGTAAATGGTAGGGAGGAGGGAAGAAATTGGGGGAGAAAAAGAAAATAATATTTATTCCTCTTTGAGAGGAGAGAGGAAAGAACCAAGTATCTAATATTCTTTTACAGAAATTAGAATGATTAATCTCCACTCCTTTTCCTGCCTTTTCTGCAAACTCTCAAATATTTTAGTAACTCTAAAGAACAGAGATTACATTTTCTTCAAACAACTATATCCAGCCAACTCAAATTGCTATTTGCTTATAATGTAGTCAGACTTTAATCTTCCCTCACTACAGATGTCACTGGACAAAGATAAATTCCAGTAGGAAAGATAACACTCCAGAAAGAGGAGAGCCAACAGAACTGGTGCCCAGCCAGATGAACAGTTCTAGGCAAGCCCAGCCCAGACCAACTGATTCCTAACTGATCTGCAGACAGGGATTGAGCCCTGGTCCATCACAACGACCCAGCAGAGAGGCCAGTCTGGATCAGCTGAGCCCCATGTAGATGTGTGAGCTGTGTCAGTGCTCTTTGGTATGTTTCATTGAGGTTTTTTTGGTTGTTTGATACATAACATTATTATGGCCTAACAACTGATATAATACTAAACTATTTCCCAAGTGTTTATACCAATTTACACTGCCACCATCAATGAATGAATGTTGCTATTGCTCTAAATTCTCAACAACATTGTCATTGTCAGTCTGTTTAATTTGAGGCACTTTGGCTTGTAGTGTGTTTTATTTTGGTTTTAATTTCTATTTTCCTGACTACTAATGACCCCTTTCATAGCTTTATGACCACTTTTTTTTTTTTTTTTTTTTTTTGCGGTACGCGGGCCTCTCACTGTTGTGGCCTCTCCCGTTGCGGAGCACAGGCTCCGGACGTGCAGGCTCAGCGGCCATGGCTCACGGTCCCAGCCGCTCCGTGGCATGTGGGACCTTCCCGGACCGGGGCACGAACCCATGTCCCCTGCATCGGCAGGTGGACTCTCAACCACTGTGCCACCAGGGAAGCCCCTATGACCATTTTGATATTCTTTTCTGTGAAGCACTGCTCAAGCCTCTTGCCCATTTTCCTATTGGATTGTTTTCTTATTGATTTGTTGAAATATTTCATATATTCATGACCTAAGCCTGTTGTAAGTTACGTGTATTATAAACACCTTTCATTGTGGTTTGCTTTTTCACTCTGTATTTGTGTCTTTTTTGTGACCAAAAGTTCTATTCATACTATGATCTAATTTAACAATCTTTTCTTTTATGATTAGTATTTTTTAGGACTATTTTACTGCAGTGAGGGAATAATGATGCTTCTCTGTACTATCATCAAGAAATGTTATTGATTTCCTTTCATATTTAGATCTACAATGCACCTGAATTTCATTTTTGCACATAACTTGAGTAGGGGTTGATGTTCAGTATTTGTTGTCTATTGGCTAGCCTATTGTCTAAGCCACACTTTTGATGTTTCTTCCACTGCTCAGCTGTTTTGTACCTTTTCATAAATCAGTCATTCATATACGCCAGGCCCGTAATCTGTACCATTGATCTGCCTGTTCTTGCCCTTCAACCTCTTTGTCTTAATTACTGTAACTGTAAATTGATATCTAGCAGAGCAAGTTTTTTGCTATGTTTTTCTTTTATAATCCTGTCTAATTAATCTTGGTTCTTTCACTGTATATACATGTGAGAACCAACTTGTCAAATTACACACACACGGGCTTCCCTGGTGGCGCAGTGGCTGAGAGTCTGCCTACCGATGCAGGGGACACGGGTTCGTGCCCCGGTCTGGGAGGATCCCACATGCCGCGGAGCGGCTGGGACCATGGGCCATGGCCACTGAGCCTGCGCGTCCGGAGCCTGTGCTCCACAACGGGAGAGGCCACAGCAGTGAGAGGCCCACGTACCGCAATGCAGCTACATCACCGCTGCTTTTACACTTCCTTCCGGACATTCTGGGCTTTAAAAAAAATACTGTGCTACTGTATTCTATACAGTACTGTACAGTAAAGTACACAACAGCACAATCACTTGTAGAGGATGCACATACATGACATGTATGCCAGACACATGAACTAACTTATGTAATTGGACATACAGACACACGTTCTCATCTTTGAAAGTTCGCAACTTAAAGTTTCGTATGTAGGGGACTTACTGGATTTGACCAAATTTCACTTCCTCAGAGATGCCATCACCAACATATTCTATGCTTTTACCATGCTCTATTTTTCCTCTTGCCAATTTCATTACTTCATGCTATATTTTGTCATTGGCTTATTTATTTTCCTAAACTTTTTCATTAAAATATAAACTCCATGTAGGCAATGATTTGTCTATTTTTATTTTTCTTATTTGTTGTATCCCCACTGTCTAGAACTGATGGGTACATAGTAGGCAGATAAATACTTCTTAAATAAAATAATGAATACTATTTGCAACTTTTTTCTCAATAAACACCATAGGAAGGAGATAGTGGAGTTACGAATTTGTTGTTATGAAGAAGGTAGTTTAATAAATTGGCTAGATGGAGCAGGCTCTAATTGTGGAAGTAGAACTGAGATCTTTTCAGTTTTTTAAAAGATAGTTTACATAATTTTTAAAAATCCGGTGTAGACATTGAGGGCTTGAATAAATTAGGAATTTAAACATGTTAAAGAGAGAACTTTTAATTTCATCATGGCATAAAGTATTATTAAAATGGTCTGAAGTGAAAATCCAATAGGGAATTTCTTTTTTTTAAGTGACATTTTAAATTAATTAATTTTAATTTTTGGCTGTGTTGGGTTTTTGCTGGGTGCGAGTTTTCTCTAGTTGTGGCGAGCAGGGGCTACTCTTTGTTGCCGTGCATGGGCTTCTCATTGCAGTGGCTCCTCTTGTTGCAGAGCATGGGTTCTAGGCATGTAGGTTTCAGTAGTTGTGGCTCGTGGGCTCTAGAGCGTAGGCTCAGTAGTTGTGGTGCAGGGGCTTAGTTGCTCCATGGTATGTGGAATCTTCCCAGACCAGGACTCGAACACATATCCCCTGCATTGGCAGGCAGGTTCTTAACCATTGAGCCACCAGGGAAGTCCTGGGAATTTCTAATTGTAGAAATTTAATGACTATGTACACATTTCATTCCGAAGAATCAACTTATCAACACTTTGTCTTAGTGTGTATATGTGCATCACTCATCATTTAATTAATTAATTAATTAATTAATTAATTTCCAATTTGTTTTTTACGTTTTTATTGAAATATAATTGCTTTACAGTGGTGTGTTAGTTTCTGCTTTATAACAAAGTGAATCAGTTATACATACACATATATATCCCCATATCTCTTCCCTCTTGCGTATCCGTCCCTCCAACCCTCCATATCCCACCCTTCTAGCTCATCACAAAGCACAGAGCTAATCTCCCTGTGCTATGCGACTGCTTTCCACTAGCTATCTATTTTACATTTGGTAGTGTTTATATGTCCACATATACACTACCACTCTCTCACTTTGTCCCAGCTTACCCTTCCCCCTCCCCATGTCCTCAAGCCTCAAGTCCATACTCTAGTAGGTCTGTGTCTTTATTCCCGTCTTGCCCCTGGGTTCTTCATGACCATTTTTTTTTTTTTTTAGATTCCATATATATGTGTTAGTATATGGTGTTTCTTTTTCCTGTTCGGACTTATTTCACTATGTATGACAGACTCTGGGTCCATCCACCTAACTACAAATAACTCAATTTTGTTTCTTTTTATGTCTGAGTAATATTCCATTCTATATATGTACCACATCTTCTTTATCCATTCATCTGTTGACGGACACTTAGATTGCTTCCATGTCCTGGCTATGGTAAATAGAGCTGCAATGAACAATGTGGTACATGACTCTTTTTGAGTTATGGTTTTCTCAGGGTATATGCCCAGTAGTGGGATTGCTGGGTCGTATGGTAGTTCTATTTTTAGTTTTTAAGGAACCTCCATATTGTTCTCCATCACTATGGATCGATTTACATTCCCACCAACAGTGCAAGAGTGTTCCCTTTTCTCCACACCCTCTCCAGCATTTATTGTTTGTAGATTTTTTGATGATGGCCATTCTGACCGGTGTGAGATGATATCGCATTGTAGTTTTGATTTGCATTTCTCTAATGATTAATGATGTTGAGCATTCCTTCATGTGTTTGTTGGCACTCTGTATATCTTCTTTGGAGAAATGTCTACTTAGGTCTTCTGCCCATTTTGGAGAGGGTTGTTTGTTTTTTTGATATTGAGCTGCGTGAGCTGCTTGTAAATTTTGGAGATTAATCCTTTGTCAGTGGCTTAATTTGCAAATATTTTCTCCCATTTCGAGCATTGTCTTTTCGTCTTCTTTATGGTTTCCTTTGATGTGCAAAAGCTTTTAAGTTTCATTAGGTCCCATTTGTTTATTTTTGTTTTTATTTCCATTTCTCTAGGAGGTGGGTCAAAAGGAATCTTGCTGTGATTTATGACATAGAGTTTTCTGCCTATGTTTTCCTCTAAGAGTTTGATAGTGTCTAGCCTTACATTTAGGTCTTTAATCCATTTTGAGCTTATTTTTGTGTATTGTGTTAGGCAGTGTTCTAATTTCATTCTTTTACATGTAGCTGTCCAGTTTTCCCAGCACCACTTATTGAAGAGGCTGTCTTTTCTGCATTGTATATTCTTGCCTCTTTTATCAAAGATAAGGTGACCATATGTGCGTGGGTTTATTGCTGGGCTTTCTATCCTGTTCCATTGATCTATATTTCTGTTTTTGTGCCAGTATCATACTGTCTTCATTACTGTAACTTTGTAGTGTAGTCTGAAGTCCAGGAGACTGATTACTCCAGCTGCATTTTTCTTTCTCAAGATTCCTTTGGCTATTTGGGGTGTTTTGTGTTTCCATACAAATTGTGAAATTTTTTGTTCTAGCTCTGTGAAACATGCCAGTGGTAGTTTGATAGGGCTTGCATTGGCTGCAGATTGCTTTGGGTAGTATAGTCATTTTCACAATGTTGATTCTTCCAATCCAAGAACATGGTATATCTCTCCATCTATTTGTATCATCTTTAATTTCTTTCATCAGTGTCTTATCATTTTCTGCATACAGATCTTCTGTCTCCTTAGGTAGGTTTATACCCAGTATTCTATTCTTTTTGTTGCAATAGTGAATGGGAGTGTTTTCTTAATTTCACTTTCAGATTTTTCATCATTAGTGTATAGGAATGCAAGACATTTCTGTGCATTAATTTTCTAACCTGCTACTTTACCAAATTCATTGATTAGCTCTAGTAGTTTTCTGGTAGCATCTTTAGGATTCTCTATGTATAGTATCATGTCATCTGCAAACAGTGACAGCTTTACTTCTTCTTTTCCGATTTGGATTCCTTTTATTTTTATTCTTCTCTGATTGCTGTGGTTAAAACTTCCAAAACTATGTTGAATAATAGTGGGGAGAGTGGGCAGCCTTGTCTTGTTCCTGATCTTATGGAAATGGTTTCAGTTTTTCACCATTGAGGACAATATTGGCTGTGGGTTTGTCATATATGACCTTTATTATGTTGAGGTAAGTTCCCTCTGTGCCTACTTTCTGTAGGGTTTTTATCATAAATGAGTGTTGAATTTTGTTGAAAGCTTTCTCTGCATCTATTGAGATAATCATATGGTTTTTCTCCTTCAATTTGTTAATATGGTGTATCACATTGATTGATTTGCATATACTGAAGAATCCTTGCCTTCCTGGGATAAATCCCACTTGATCATGGTGTATGATCCTTTTAATGTGCTGTTGGATTCTGTTTGCTAGTATTTTGTTGAGGATTTTTGCATCTATGTTCATCAGTGATATTGGTCTGTAGTTTTCTTGTTTTGTGACATCCTTGTCTGGTTTTGGTATCAAGGTGATGGTGGCCTCGTAGAATGAGTTTGGGAGTGCTCCTCCCTCTGCTATACTTTGGAAGAGTTTGAGAAGGATAGGTGTTAGTTCTTCTCTAAATGCTTGATAGAATTCGCCTGTGAAGCCATCTGGTCCTGGGCTTTTGTTTGTTGGAAGATTTTTAATCACAGTTTCAATTTCAGTGCTTGTGATTGGTCTGTTCATATTTTCTATTTCTTCCTGATTTAGTCTTGGCATGTTGTGCATTTCTAAGAATTTGTCCATTTCTTCCAAGTTGTCCATTTTATTGGCATAGAGTTGCTTGTAGTAATGTCTCATGATCCTTTGTATTTCTGCAGTGTCAGTTGCTACTTCCCCTTTTTCATTTCTAATTCTGTTGGTTTGAGTCTTTCCCTTTTTTTCTTGATGAGTCTGGCTAATGGTTTATCTATTGTTTATCTTCTCAAAGAACCAGCTTTTAGTTTTATTGATCTTTGCTATCATTTCCTTCATTTTTTTTCCATTTATTTCTGATCTGATCTTTATGATTTCTTTCCTTCCTCTAACTTTGGGGGTTTTTTGTTCTTCTTTCTGTAATTGCTTTAGATGTAAGGTTAGGTTGTTTACTTGAGATGTTTCTTGTTTCTTGAGGTAGGCTTGTATTGCTATAAACCTCCCTCTTAGAACTGCTTTTGCTGCATCCCATAGGTTTTGGGTCATCATGTTTTCATTATCATTTGTTTCTGGTATTTTTTGATTTCATCTTTGATTTCCTCAGTGATCTCTTGGTTATTAAGTAGTGTATTGTTTAGCTTCCATGTTTTTGTATTTTTACAGATTTTTTCCTGTAATTGATATGTACTCTTATAGCATTGTGGTCAGAAAAGGTACTTGATACTATTTCAATTTTCTTATATTTACCAAGGCTTGGTTTGTGACCCAAGATATTATCTATCCTGGAGAATGTTCCATAAGCACTTGAGAAAAATGTGTATTCTGTTGTTTTTGGATGGAATGTCCTATAAATATCAATTAAGTCCATCTTGTTTAATGTATCATTTAAAGCTTGTGTTTCCTTAATTATTTTCATTTTGGATGATCTGTCCATTAGTGAAAGTAGGGTGTTCAAGTCCCCTACTATGATTGTGTTACTGTGGATTTCCCCTTTTATGTCTGTTAGTATTTGCCTTATGTATTGAGGTGCTCCTATATTGGGTGCATAAATATTTACAATTGTTATATCTTCTTCTTGGATTGATCCCTTGATGATTATGTACTGTACTTCTTTGTCTCTTGTAATAGTCTTTATTTTAAAGTCTATTTTGTCTGATATGAGAATTGCTACTCCAGCTTTCTTTTGATTTCCATTTGCATGGAATATCTTTTGCCATCCCCTCACTTTCAGTCTGTATGTTTCCCTAGGTCTGAAGTGGGTCTCTTGTAGACAGCATATATATGGGTCTTGTTTTTGTATCCATTCAGCCAGTCTATGTGTTTTGGTTGGAGCATTTAATCCATTTACATTTAAGGTAATTATCGATATGTATGTTCCTATTACCATTTTCTTAATTGTTTTGTGTTTGTTATTGTAGGTCTTTTCCTTCTCTTGTGTTTACTGCCTAGAGAAGTTCCTTTAGCATTTGTTGTAAAGCTGGTTTGGTGGTGCTGAATTCTCCTAGCTTTTGCTTGTCGGTAAAGGTTTTAATTTCTCCCTCAAATCTGAATGAGATCCTTGCTGGATAGAGTAATCTTGGTTATAGGTTTTTCTCCTTCATCCCTTTAACTATGTCCTGCCACACCCTTCTGGCTTGCAGAGTTTCTGCTGAAAGATCAGCTGTTAATCTTATGGGGATTCCCTTGTATGTTATTTGTTGTTTTTCCCTTGCTGCTTTTAATATTTTTCCTTTGTATTTAATTTTTGATAGTTTGATTAATATGTGTCTTGGTGTGTGTCTCCTTGAGTTTATCCTGTATGGGACTCTCTGTGCTTCCTGGACTTGATTAACTATTTCCTTACCCATATTAAGGAAGTTTTCAACTATAATCTCCAAATATTTTCTCAGTCCCTTTCTTTTTCTCTTCTTCTTCTGGGACCCCTATAATTCAACTGTTGGTACATTTCATATTGTTCCAGAGGTCTCTGAGACTGTCCTCAATTCTTTGAATTCTATTTTCTTTATTCTGCTCTGCAGTAATTTTTTCCACTATTTTATCTTCCAGGTCACTTATCTGTTCTTCTGCCTCAGTTATTCTGCTATTGATTCCTTCTAGGGAATTTAAAATTTCATTTATTGTGTTGTTCATCATTGTTTGTTTGCTCTTTAATTCTTCTAGGTCCTTGTTAAATATTTCTTGTATTTTCTCCATTCTATTCCAAGATTTTGGATCATCTTTACTATCATTATTCGGAATTCTTTTTCAGGTAGACTGCCTATTTCCTCTTCATTTGTTAGGTCTGGTGGGTTTTTACCTTGCTCCTGCATCTGCTGTATTTTCCTTGTCTTCTCATTTTGCTTAACTTACTGTGTTTGGGGTCTCCTTTTCACAGTCTGCATGTTCGTAGTTCCTGTTATTTTTGGTGTCTGCCCCCAGTGGCTAAGATTGGTTCAGTGTGTTGTGTAGGCTTCCTGGTAGAGGAGACTAGTACTTGTGTTCTGGTGGCTGAGGCTGGATCTTGTCTTTCTGGTGGGCAGGTCCACATCTGGTGGTGTGTTGTGGGATGTCTGTGACCTTATTATGATTTTAGGCAGCCTCTGTGCTAATGGGTGGGGTTACGTTCCCGTCTTGCTACTTGTTTGGCATAGAGTGTCCAGCACTGTAGCTTGGTGGTCGTTGAGTGGAGCTGGGTCTTGTCATTGAGATGGAGATCTCTGGGAGATTTTTGCCATTTGATATTATGTGGAGCTGGGAGGTCTCTGGTGGACCAATGTCCTGAACTTGCCTCTCCCACCTCAGAGGCACAGCCCTGATGCCTGGTTGGAGCACCTAGAGCCTGTCATCCACAGGGCTCAGAATAAATGGGAGAAGGAAGGAAGGAAGGAAAGAAAGAAATAAAGAAAGGAAGGAAGGAAGGAAGGAAGGAAGGGATAAAATAAAATAAATGTTATTAAAATAAAAAAAATATTTTACAAATTTTAAGTAATTAAAAAGAAAGAAAGAAAGAAAAACGAAACTGAAAAACAAATCCACCAATGATAACAAGCACTGAAAACTATACTAAAAAAAAAAAAAAAAAAACCCAGACAGACTGAACCCCCTAGGACAAATGGTAAAAGCAAAGCTATTCAGACAAAATCACACACAGAAGCATACACATACACACTCACCAAAAGAGAAAAAGGGAAAAAATTATATATATCATTGCTGCCGAAGTCCACCTCCTCAATTTTGGATGATTCATTGTCTTTTCAGGTATTCCACAGCTGCAGAGTACATCAAGTTGATTGTGGAGATTTAATCCACTGCTCCTGAGGTTGCTGGGAGAAATTTCTCTTTCTCTTCTTTGTTCGCATAACTCCTGGGGTTCAGCTTTGGATTTGGACCCGCCTCTGCGTGTAGGTCGCCTGAGGCGTCTGTTCTTCCCTCAGACAGGACGGGGTTAAAGGAACAGCTGATTCATGGGCTCTGGTTCACTCAGGCCGGGGGGAGGGAGGGGTATGGATGCGGGGCGAGCCTGCGGCAGCAGAGGCTAGCCTAACATTGCACCAGCCTGATGTGCACCGTGCGTTTTCCCGGGAAATTTGTCCCTGGATCACGGGACCCTGGCAGTGGTGGGCTGCACAGGCTCCCGGGAGGGGAGGTGTGGAGAGTGACCTGTGCTTGCACACAGGCTTCTTGGTGGCAGCAGCAGCAGCCTTAGCATCTCATGCCCGTCTCTGGGGTCCGCACTATTAGCTGTGGCTTGCGCCCGTCTCTGGAGCTCCTTTAAGCAGCGCTCTTAATCCCCTCTCCTTATGCACCAGGAAACAAAGAAGCAAGAAAAAGTCTCTTGCCTCTTCGGCAGGTCAAGAATTTTCCCTGGACTCCCTCCTGGCTAGCCGTGGCGCACTAGGCCCCTTCAGGCTGTGTTCACACCGCCAACCCCAGTCCTCCCTGCGCTCCGACCGAAGCCGAGCCGCAGCTCCCAGCCCCACCCGCCCTGGCGGGTGAGCAGACAAGCCTCTCGGGCTGGTGAGTGCGGTCGGCCCCGACCCTCTGTGCGGGAATCTCTCCGCTTTGCCCTCCGCTCCCCTGTTGCTGCGCTCTCCTCCGTGGCTCCAAAGCTTCTCCCCCACCCCCACCACCCGAAGGGGCTTCCTAGTGTGTGGAAACCTTTCCTCCTTCACGGCTCCCTCCCACTGGTGCAGGTCCCGTCCCTATTCTTTTGTCTCTGTTTATTCTTTTTTCTTTTGCCCTACCAGGTACGTGGGGAGTTTGTTGCCTTTTGGGAGGTCTGAGGTCGTCTGCCAGTGTTCAGTAGGTGTTCTGTAGGAGTTGGTCCACATGTAGATGTATTTCTGATGTATTTGTGGAGAGGAAGGTGATCTCCATGTCTTACTCTTCCACCATCTTGAAGCGCCTCCTTCCTCACTCATCATTTTAAATAGTTATGTTTGAAATGAAGATACGTGACAGTTGTTTAACAACCATATAGCAAGTCAACACAATCAATTTAAGATACTGTTGTAAAAACCAAGAGAGCCCAAAGAAATGTGAGGTATTATTTTTAAGAAGGCTTTTTTAAACCTCTTGTTTTTTGAAATGTTATCTAATACTTCACCTAGATTTTAACCAAAGAAACATAGGTCAGAAGTTGCTTTAAAGTCATTGATCTACATGAGCCAATCCCAGTTTGTATCTTGTCAACACAAGAAGTGAAAAGACGGGTAAAGGCATCTTCTTAAGGCATCTGACTAGATTTTTAAAAAATTTTTATTTGAAAATTTTTTATAATTCCTTTTCAAAATTATTAGTATCTAATGATTGTTATATGATAGTTCCACATTTTTTACTAAGACACAGAGAAAAGAATTCTCTTTAGGATTTCTAAGTGGTAGTGTTTTTACCACTGAGGGTTCTTATTTCACAAGGATTTCCATTGGTGTAATCTTTCAGAATATAAACATGGTAGATATGCAAGTATGTCTGTTCATTACTATATGTTTGTAGATGGCTTCACTCAATATTGCATAAAAGAATTGTGTGAGGGAGAGTGTTCCTCACTGTTATTCATTCAGTATTTTTTAATTAATTTTTATTGGAGTATAGTTGCTTTACAAAGTTGTGTTAGTTTCTGCTGTACAGCAGAGTGAATCAGCCATATATATACATATATCCCCTCATTTTTTGGATTTCCTTCCTTCTGTAGGTCACCACAGAGCACTGAGTAGAGAGTTCCCTGAGCTATATAGTAGGTTCTCATTAGTTATCTATTTTATACATAGTGATGTATATATGTCAATCCCAGTTTTATGGATCCAACACTGAGTGTCCACTCTTTGAATGGCACTGTGTTAGGAGATGAGGGTACCAAAAACATAAGATGGAATCCTATCTTCAGTGAGTTTATTTATGTCTAGCAGAAGGAGAAAGAAAAATGAAACTCAATCTTACTAGTGATATTGGGTCATTGATTTGAGAGCACGTGCTGATTGGCACTCTTTGTCTACGTTGGGAGTTCATGTGTTACTCTACCACACAAGGACTGTGAGATCCTCAAAATTGTAAGACTTTTCAGGAGTCAACATTTATTAAGTGCTTACTATTTATAGAGAGTAAAATAAAATATAAATGGAATCTTAAGAGTTTTAAAGAAATCTGTAGGCATATGCAGAGAAATATGAACGTCCTCTGAAAAGCAGAATGAAACATACAAGGAGAATAAAAAAAAATAGACCAACTTCATACAAACTGGCATTAGAAAATATAATGAGAAGAGAACATTTAGATCTTATATAGTTTTGAGCACAGGAATGTAATATTGTTTACAAAACTTGGAAGAAAACCAATCAGGATTAGAGCTATAACAAAGAAGGAATATGTAAGCCTGTTGAGTCTCTGACTGGCTTGGACACTGTGCAAGCAGTTAATGTCATTGTATGGACATCCTCCAGGACCGGTCAGTGGCATTTATCTTACTATTGGTGTTTATAAATGCTGCCTTGAGTGTTCTTCCTTTTATATCTTCCAAGGACAACTGAGAGCTGGAGAGACTCATGGGAGTGGGGAGAGACTTGTCAACAATTATATGCCATGTGCTATTTTAGCTTCTGGGAATACTAAGGCAAATTAGACAGGTAGTCCTCTGATGGAGGCTAAAATCAACTGAGAGAGACAGACACATAAATAAGAAATCATTAAGAGGCTTTCTAAATGCAAGATATAGGTTTGCACTGGATGCTAAAACTGCACCAGAGGCACATCTAGCTCATGGCAGGGGATCTGGCAATACATCCCAGACTTCCCTGAGAAGCTAACTAATGAACTGAGTCCTGAAATGTGACCAGAAGTCACTCAATGAAAATAGAATGTAAAGGGTTATCCATGGAGGGAAAGAGTATGGTCAGTGGTAGAGAAACAGAGAAAGCATGAGATGGTGTGACTGTGGGAAAGGAGGAGAATGTCATTGGACATGAAATAATGCAGGAATCAGAGACCAGAATTTGAGGTGTGTTCACAAGAGTGCTTAAGTTACCAAAAGTGATGAGACAGCACCTTCAATGAATGAAGGGTAATGACCAAGAGGACTATACATGACAAAAATGAAGACCAGAAGAGAGCATATAGACAAATAAGGTGAGAATAAGAGAGAGAATGAGAAAGAGAAAGAGAGAGAGAAAGAGAGAAGCAGAATTCTGAACCAGACGGTAGAGATGAAATGGTTTGGAGGTAGGTGGCATTAAAGGACACCTAATGTGAGATTAGAGGAGGACAACATTTCCACTTCCCAATCTTGAGTTTTATAAAGTGTGACAGAATAAACAAAGTGAAAGGTTAATAGGAGACATGGTCTCCTTAGGAACTACTTAAGGATTCAGATAAGTTAGGGAGTTGAAATGATGCTCTGAGAAGAGGCTAGGCATATAAGAAGTGCCCAGACTATGAGCAACATTTCAAGAGGCACAGGGAGAGGAGTTTGGGGCAGAATGGAAGGATAGGGCTGAGAAAATGAATTTCTGAACATTAGGAGCTGATGGCATGTGGTAGAGAATAGCCTCGGGGGGCATATATCTATGAAGGTAGTAATAAGTGGCATGAGTACAGTGACTATGTTTCATTCTTCTTGGGATGATATTAATCAGAGTTTCTCAACCTCAGCACTACTGACATTTTGGGCCAGATAATTCTTTGATGTGGGAGCCATCTTACGCATTTTAGAGTATTTAACATCATCCCTGGCCTCTACCCACTAGATGCCAGTAGAATCCCCCAAGTTGTAACAACTAAAATTGTCTCCAGACACTGCCTAATGTCCTCTGGGAGGAAATATCCCCCAGTTGAGAACAACTCTGTTAGATCCAGCAGCTTCAGGTTCAGCTAATATGTGGTTTTGGGTGATAGTCCCAACAATAGAAATTTCTACTTCTTAAGCTTTGCAGGCATTGTGGAGAAGGGGTTGGATAGGTTCCATACCTAAGGCAGGGGGAAGATAGATGTTACAACAATGATCCTAGTGAGGAAAGATGAGGGCTGAGTTACTGTAGTTGTATCTTTAAGTATTTGGAGAAATGAAACAGGAAAAGTAGTCACTATGATACTAGGATTTTGAAATAGGTGAATGATGGAATCTGTAGGTGATACTTGGGTGAGGGTAGTGAGGAACTCTAGGAATTTAAAATAAAATTCCCCTCTGAGACTTAAAACATATAATAAGTAATAAGTAGGTACAGTAAAGAAGCACTGTTATTTTAAAGATTGGGGATGACTTTTTCCAGAACATTGAGACTGCAATAGATAGAAAGCAGATTAAAAACATGAAGACATCAATGACAGTATGAAGACAATGAAGACATCAACTGTCAGACAGTATGAGTGGAGGTAGAAGTAGATGGGTTGATCTGTGATGGGAAGAAAGAAAAAGAAATGTAATGAAGGCCAGCAGCTGTCAGGAAGCAGCTTCTTGGGTAAGGGGGTATTGAATGACAAACTAAGAATTATGATCCATAGCAAAGCTTCAGTCATTGTGCTCAATTAATATTTGTTGAATAAATCAAGTATTGAATATTAACCTGATTCTATTATACACTTAAATTATCTAACAACTCCTCTGCACTGATTCCATGGTTATTGAGCAAATATTTGGTTATAATTTGACTTACAACATAGGTTGTTCTATAAGGAGAGCACATCTTGGTCACATTGATGGGAATATTAGAGCTGAAATTTATTGAAATAACTTGGGTTACAGTTTTCATACATTGGTTATAACCAGGCAGACCCTGATAAAATAAGGCTTCTGAACCTGAGGGCAGAATTTGGATTTAGGGAAATTCATGAGGTTTTATTTCCCTGAGGTGACCTAATTAAGTGACCAGCCATCCTTTCCCAGGTGTCACCACCTCTCCCTTGTTTCTCACCAATTTCTTATCTTAGTGTTTACAATATTCACTATAGTGAATTTAGGAAAAAGAGAGAGTTGGGGATGGATATAGGTTTAGAATGGGTAATGAAGAATTTGATATTCAGGCCAAGAGATGTAATGGGCAATTGAAATTTAAGTCTAGAAATTGCTCTGGTCTAGAGACATGGATTTGGAAGTGACCAGCACATTGAAGGAAGCAATAGGATTAGGCAAGATACCTCAGAAAGGGTGAGTAGAGTGAGAAGACAAGGGTAATACCTCAAGAATAGCCAACATTTAAGAGAGAGAGGAAAGAAGGAAGAGGAAGAAAGAGTGAGCTGAGAGGTAGGAGTGGATTTCAGTGGCAAGAAGCTAAGAAGGAGACTGTTTCAAAGGTGAGGTAGGATGAAAAAGAAGTCAAATAAGATGGACTTAAAAGAGAGTTCATTGGATTTAACCAAAGAAGTTGTTGATCTTGGAGGGGGTGATTTCAGTAAAGTAGCAGGACAGAGGCCAAAGTTTAGGGATTTGAGAAGTGAATAGAATTTGAATAAATGGCAGGTTGCAGTGTGGAAGTGGATGAAGAAGGTATTGATGCCCTGTGAATCTAAAAGTTCCAGGTTAGCCAATTAATTAGTGGATATATAAAGACAGAAATGACTAAGATGCACTGTCAAGGTATAAAAGTATTGCTCGATCTTTATTATTTCAATTTCCATTCACAGACGAAGCAGGCTTTCTGAACTCAAATTTTGTAAGAATTGTGGCCCAGTGTCCTAAGGAGTCCATTGTACGTGATGAACTAACTTCTCTCCTATGCATTTAGAATGGTCCTAGTTGTGTACTATCCTTGGAAGAATTGAGAAAATCGTCACTCAAATAATTTTATGTGCTCTGAGTTTTGCATCACCTGGGGAATTGTTAGAAATGCAGAATCTCAGGGACCATCCAGACCTACTAGATCAGAATCAGTATTTCCACAACATCCTCTTATAATTCCTACTGAGATTAAAGTTTGAAAATCACTGATTTATCAATGGTTCTGAACCTTGGCTGTACTTCAGGATCACCTAAGGAGTTTAGAAAGAATACTGATGTTCAGGTCCCATCATCAGAAGCTCTGATTCAATTGTTTTGATGTAAGGCCTGGGCGGGCTATTTTTCCAATGCTTACAAGGTGATTCTCAAGTGAGTCTAGGGTTATGAACCACTAGACCTGGGAAATAAGAGCCTGAGTAACATGAAGCCTTGACCAGCATATGAGACTGAAATAGATTGACCACTGGTCAGTAAAATGAGGGCCATGGTACTTTCTGATCCTTTGGTTCAGTGGGGTGGGAGGAAAATGAATTACACAAAACCCATTAACTTCTTTGAGTTTCATAGAGAAAAGTTAAACTTATAAATGTTATATAACATAATTATATGGTAATGAAGACATACATGCAAATGCCTCATTGAAACATAGAGAATAAGCTACAAAATGAAAAAGATCTTGAGAAAATTTCTGAGGAATTGAAGGGTAATAAAAAAATATAAAGTACATGTCTGGGAAAATACATCTAAACTCTAACTTGCAGATGAATTTTAGCAATGAATTTAGTACCTGCCCCCCAGGTTTAGTCAAGAGTATAGATAATGAAATTTCTAATCTAAAAATTTTTTCTAAACCTCTAATGATTATAGTAATTATTAAAAGCCCTGTGGGGTTAAATAACCTGTTTTAAAGGCTTTATCTATACTGCAGTGGAAACAAAGCTTTGTACGATTACTCATCCAACTAAGGACAATCTGTGCACCCGTTGGACCAAGACTGGCTTAGGCCATTTTGGTTCGTGTGAATGACTAGTACAACTGTGTCATCTTCTAAATTCATGGGGAAGCAGCATGAGGTCATCACTTCCCTCTTTCTGAGAATGAATCCCAGCTCAGATCTTTCGCCTGGGGGAACTGGCCATTGTTTGCTTGGCTGTTACTTTTTCTTTTCCTTAGGTCATAGGCCACCAGGATTTTGATGGTGTGTTGTTCTAGACAGTTTCTCTTTTAGGATTGTAGGTTGAACCTTCACAAAAATATCCACTAGATATTTTTATGATGATTTAAAAAACATTTCCTCATTTGAGACTCACTAAGATCATGTAAGGTATACAAAGCAGGGATTATATTTTCCTCTTATGGATGATAAAACTGATTGATGTCCAAAAACATTGAGTTAGTTCTCTAATATCTCAGTACTACTTGAAATAACTATTTATTGCTAGTAATGTCCTATTTCTGTTGAAAATATCCAGGTCTAGAACTTGGGTTTTGTTCAACAGTCCAAGTGATTTTTCTTTTCATTTTCTTGCACTTGGATTTTGTCCTATGGTTTCCCTGTCCCCACCCCCCCATTTCTCTTTCATTCTTTTTCTTCCCCTATTTTCCTTTAATCCTATGTAATATGTTATTTGTTCTCTTACACATATTTTCCCTTTGCTTTGTATTACAAAATTCCAGTTTCAGTCATAGCCTTGTGTATCCCAAACTGTAATTTTTATACATTTCTATTCGTATTATGGTGACAGTAAGTTAAGCCAAAAATTTAGGAGTAACTGAACTGTTGGTGTTTTGCTGTTGGGTCTAAATAACTGAGTATAACCTTTTTTTCTTGGGTCATTGGCAACTTTCAAGCAGTGTCTTGTACATTACACCTTAATAAACATAACTTTACTCTGTGCTCTTTGCTTTCTGGTTTCTGTCCCCAGTAGAAACGAAAACCAGATAGTTTATCAAAGTGACAGTGTAGTATTCATTTTTCAGATTTCTAGGTCTTGGAGGGGTGCCTTCAAAAGCCACAAAGTTCTTTAATTGTCCAGAGCACCTGTTTCAAAATACCTCAGTGTGAAACTATTTGTGTTTTCCCTTTAGAAGACCATAGTACAAGTTCTGTTAACACTTTGACACCACGCCAAAATATACAACATTCATTTAAGATTGAGTATTAAAGGCCCTATTCACCATTTTTTTAAGAGAAGGGAAAAAAGGAATAAGGGTCTTTCACACATTCCCTCTGTAATTATAAATGTAAAACCATTCTGGAGTCATCTACCTAGCAGATGGAAATATTGTGAGGGTTTACTGTACAGTTCACTCTCATTTTCCAACAAAAAATATATTGATTTATTCATTTATTTTGAATTTCATTTGTCCCTTTTTTCCTGGTCTTCAAGGTGCAAAACTAAGAAATTACTTTTTATATTAGTTAAATCAGTCATGCATATAGGAGCTGCTTCCATGCCCAGAGTAGGTGCCACTGGGCATCTAACCACAGCTCTGGCCAACTACACATAGCTCCCCTTGTTCTACCAGGCCCTACCCCTTTACTCCTCAATGCTCCCACAGTTCCTGGATCTGGACTTCTTTGAAAGGAAGGTGTGCTTAGTTTGTGTGCTTGCTGACCGGTAATTCTCATGCCCTGCAGTCTCAGAGTACCCAGCTATTTCTCCTTCTTCTGTTTTTTCCAGTGAAAAGATATTGGTGAGTAGCTCTGGGAAGAAGTTAAAAGGTATTTTCATTGAATTTTACTTTGTTGAATTAAGATATATTCACATGAGTATATATAGAGAAATGGCATGTGATATAATTTCACACACACACATACAATGCTTATTGCATTCACCCTATGCACAGCTTTCTTCTGAGAGTCTTGCACAGGTCTTCATATTCTCTAAAATCTAAACTGGACAGACTAGGCCAAGACTAACTCAGAGAAAACCTCTATAGACTGGCCAGTGACCTAGACCAGAGATGGCTCTGAGAATCCCAACAAGGAGCCTCAAACTGAATGATGACTGATAGAACCAAACACATTCTCTTAAAAAAAAAAAAAAAAAACCATGAAATGCAGAAAACGTGTCAATAGTGGCAGAAGAATTAGAAAAAAGACAGAAGGGATCTGTAATATTCACGAGAGAGAAACCAAGCCTTGTCTTCAACGACTATGATTTAGATGGCGAGGTATATGGCCCCTGTGACCCAATAGCCTCTTAAACCCTTGAATTTCCCTTCTCCACGAGCATCCCTTCCACCATACTTTAGCTATTCCCACCTTTGGCCCAAATCACTAACTCATGTCATCACCTATACTTGTTCTACCTTCCAAATCACTAATTAAACAATTAGTTCAATTTGGACCACCACCATCATTCTGTGACCTCACTGGGATGTCTAGCCTCAGGAATTCTCTGCTTTCTCCCAATTCATAAGTTCTCTCTTTATTCATTTCTCTCTTATCCAGGTTAAATTCTCTTATATGCCATTAAATAATAATATTCCCTAAAACCTGAATTTACTTGCCCCTCTGACATTTTGTCACATCATCCAGAAAATCCTAAAGAAAAAGGACAACCTTGCTTTCTTTGGCCCTGCACACAATAGGACAGATGGTTTCACAAGAAATTCATGATCACCAGAAAGGAAACCCCATTGCTTGGCAACTTGGCAACATTTCTTTAGTTAGCTCACACTTACTCCCCCAAATCATTTTCAATAGCATCCTCTGTTGTCTTCAAAATTACACCCCTTGTATCTTGCCACTCCCTAGTATGGAGGGACTCCCTCATCATTCTAAAATCAAACAAATATCCTACCCAAATATGCCCCATCAGCTCCCAATAGCCCTTCTTCTAAAGTTAAGAATTCTACATTTTTTTTTTTTTGCTTTTACCTCATTTATTTCTTGCTTTTGAGAAACTCTACAATTTAGTCTTCTTCACTTCTGTTGATTCAATGTCTCACTCTTTCATCTGGGTCCTTCCCACTGACTTTTTGATTTCTTTGATTGTCTGTTTAAAAAATCTAGCATATATAAGAGATCAACATTACAAATGCTCACTTGTATCAATAAATGGTTACTGTTTTCCAATTTATGCCTTAGATTTATACTTTATAGAACAATTTATAGTTAATATAGAAATTATAAGAAAAACACACTTTGTTCTCCCAAAATTAATAATGTTTTCCAATTTACGTCTTAGATTTACACTTTATAGAGCAATTTATAGTTTATATAGAAATTACAAGACAAATACACTTTGTTCTCTTTTTCAATCTCAGTTCCCCCTCTTCTATTTTTATGCAGAAGAAGCTATCTTCATGAATTTGATGAGTATCCTTCCTCTCCAATTTTTATATGTTTACAATAAATCTGCATACACATAAACAATATATGGCACTACTTCCTGAGTTTACAAATTTTTCATAAACAGTATCATGCTGTATATGTGTCATTCTGATACATTATTCAATATTATGTTGTAAAATCTTTTCATATTGATACATATAGTTTCAGTTCATTCTAGTTTTCTTCTGCATATTATTTCATCATATGAATATACTAATGTATCCCTCCATTCTTTTCCCTGTTACAAATGATGCTGCAATGAGCATCCTTCTACTTGTTTTCCCCATTAGTTTCTTAACAAAAGGGTCTAGCCCTATTCCTCGTCAGACACCACTCTATTTCTCTAACTTCAGAATCAATTTGTCAAAGTGGTATCTAGACAAGATGCCATTATTTCTTCATCTCTCACTTATTTGTCAAATTGCTTCAGTTTTTCTTGTTGCCTGAGAAATCCACTAAAACCAATCTTGTTTAATAATCAGGCATTGAGGAAGTTAACCACACAATAAGTTTGATGACAGCGTATAAGCTCTGTCTGTTGAATTCAACTGCTGCTCTAAATCACTGGATCCAACATTCATTTGCACTGAAGCCACAAAGTCAACTGCAAGGTGACAGTGGATCTAATAGCAACAATAAGACACTTTTAGGGTTCCACACTTAAAGTTTTAAAGCATTATGACATCTCACAGAAAGAGAGATGGTAAGTATTATCACTTAATTGTCCAAAGAGGAAGCCAGAACCAAAAAGGTGTTCTATTGACTTGTCCAAAATTCCATGTAAAGTCCAATGTGTCGAAAATATCACCTAGCTTTCGTTTATATATTTACTTATTTCTTGAATTAAAAATAATATTGAGCTATGTGCTCAGTAAAGTTGTACTAAGTTCAATGAAAGACACAAAGAAGAGGAAGGCATCACCATTGCTCTCCTGGAACTCATAGATGAATAAGAACAACAGATGTGATGAGGTTTGTACTAGGACTGTGAAGTGATGCTCTCATAGCACAACAGAAGGGAAGGCTGACTTCCTAAAGGAGTTTGGGATGCCCTCACAGAGGGGGACTTTTAGATGGTACTTAAAGGCTGAGGAAGAATTCATCCAAGAAAGAAGAATGTGAGAAGGATATTTCAGGCAGAGGGAACAACACGAATATGACAGCCCCTGGAGCTTGACAAATAGTAAGCACTCCATAAATATTTGGTAATTGTGTGATAAGTGAATGAAAGGAGGAAGTGGACCCTTACTGCTGGGGAGGTGGGGGGTGATGAATACGAAAGCCGAGAAGCTTCTCTGGGGTTCAGTTGCACTGTTTTGATCCATCTGAAAGAAGAAAAAGTGACATGTCTTCCATGACTTCCATGTCACTTTACATACCATGATCTAAACGTTTTTATAATCATTCATTTGCTGTTAGAACTTTTCCTAAATGCTTTCAGATGGGTGAGTTTGATAGTGATGGAGCTTATGTCTGGTTTCTCAGTAACCTCGTGAATGGGTATCTAAGTGTGGTGGTGAGATGATTGATACAAAGGCACCAACAGACAAAGCAAAGGTTTGGTGACACAACCAAAAGGTAGGTTAGGTGACACAACTTTCTCACACAGATGGCTACATACTACAAGGGATGCAGAAGCACTCCAGGTCAGATGGGCAAGCTTCTGTCACCCTCAGATTCCTCCAGAATCCCTGTCAATGATGCCACTTGATTTGGAGAAGATACTGTCAGGCTGTTTGAGAAGCTCTTATTTTCTGATCTCCCAGGAATATTGATACTTCCTGTCCCTCCCAAATATTCTGGAGACTCTGGTTATACACATGTCTGATCACCAAGCAGAAGTAACTAAGAACAGTCCCAGCAACTTCTTGGGTACTTCTTATAAATCTGGGTAAATCAGAAGGGTACCACCACTCAACATGTACAGATCCAAGCCTTCAGGCCTGTTTCAGTTCTATTCTGGCACACCCTAAAATAAATTTGCTCTTCAAGACATATTGTTTTATGACATGAATTCAAATAGAACAAGAGAGTACTCTAAATGTCCTTTAATGCAACCTGCTGTTTTTCTCTCCATTAGTATAAACAAGACAAACTAAAAGGGGTGAGAACCTTTTTTGACCTAGTCATACAAAAACATCCAAGAAGTGAATGTTATTGTAATTATTTCAATTAACAAATATTTGGGCCATAAGGAATAGTAATATTTCGGGCTAGATTCTGACCTCTTGGGTTTATGTCCAGCTTGACACCCACTATGTTAATTATGTTTTATTATGCAATGCTTTTCACCTACAAATACAATACGTATTATTATTATTAATCATAATCCATTTGTACATTATTTGGAGAAGACTAGTATGGGAAAGAGGAGGAATGGGAGAAGTATACTGAATGGAAATGTTCATATAGTTTGAAGCCTAGAGATTATCCTTGTATTTACTATCTCTATGATGGCAAAGTCCCTAGAACTTTATTCTGCCCACACTCTTGGTTTCTTCTGGGAGAAAGAAAATAAATGGGAAACTAGTTGTCCTTCGTCTCAGCCACTATATTAATCAGAGCCAACCTTACAAATTTTGTGACTTAAGGCCATATTAAACTGGAGGGAATTTTGAAACATTACCTATCTCCTTTATTAAAGGGTATAAACTGAGAGTTGAAACCATTAAAAACTATACACTATAGTGGCTATACACTAATGGCTAGTTGCTGGGTAGATTCATAGGGAAATAATTTACTGTGTACATTGTCATGTTCTACTTTTTCTCTGTAATTTTGATTTTCTTCATCAGTGAAGAAAAGCTATTAATTAACTTGCTTTCTGTAAAATGGCAATAATTTCTACCTTAGGAGGTTGAACTGAGGATTAAATTTAAAAATTAAGTTTATGAAGTCACATAGTAAAAGCCCCCCAAAATGGTAGCTATCATCATCATTATCATCATCATCATCATCAACTATTTATACCAAACCTAGTTTTACAAAGTATTTGAAGTGGCTTTCATTAAAAGACACAACTACATTACTATGCTGTACATCTGAAACTAATATAATATTGTAAATCAAATATACTTCAATAAAAAACAGCTACTTTAAAGCTATTAAAACAGAGACAATGAATTTTTTAAAGTATTAAATTTCCTTCTGAGTTTTTTTGACAGCACAGGGAAAAATTTCTTCATGGTTACTTACATAATAATTATTAACTGATAAAAGGAAAAATATCAATTATTCATTTAAAAAGAAAGCTTCTTTTTTTGGCACAAAAGTATGAATACCATTTCTCATAAGATACGATTTATAAACTATACTAAATAATGCAACTGACAATGTACCCATCAATGATTTTACAGCAAATCCCAAAGCTTTCTGCTATTTTAATAAAATATGAAGGACATGCCATTGTGCTATAACTTAGTGAAAATGTTTACAATGAATTGCTTAACTTCTAATCATAGAAGTGAAAACTAGGATATAAGTTAGATTTCCCAGAGAAAGGAATGTATCTTAAGTCAGTAGCTTCCAAACCTGAATAAATATCAGAAGTACTCAAGAAACTTTTAATAAAATTTTGGAACACTGCCCAAGATCTACTGAAAATGATTTTTTCGGGGTGGGATCCAAGCATATATTTTTTAAAAAAACTCTTCAGATGATTCTGATGAGCAGCCAGATCTAGGAGTCACCACCTTAAAGCTACCTTCTGGTCCACAGTTTGTTTTAAGTAATTAAAATAAATTTACATTTTTAATTAAAATTTACTTTTTAATTTTAAAATTAATTTAATTTAAATTTAATATTTAATGAAACATTTCATACAAAATATAACCGACACCCCTTATGTACCATGAAATTTATTAATTATCAACAGTTTTGACATATTTGCTGTAGACTATCTTTTAAAATTTCTTTTAAGATATGTGTTATAAAAAGAGCTTAACCCCCAGTATGATCCTATTCCTTTCTTTTTAGAAATGACCAAGATCCTGAAATTTATATGTATTGTTCCATACACATATTTTGTAATTTTATAACATATGCAGATACTTATAAAAAATACATCATTATTCAGTATTGGTTTACTATTATAACTTTATCATATATAAATTTTTCAAGTTATTCTTTGCTCAATATTATGATTTTTGATTTGTCCCTAGTGATACAAGTAAATCTAGTTCATTTATGTTAATGACTGTCTTTTTATTAATAAATAAGCTATTTATTTATCTATTCTCCAGTGTTTCCCCAAAGATGAATAATTAGCCTATTTCCATTTTTTTCAGTACTGCAAACAGGAATAATGTAGACACCGTTCCCTGTGGTTAAGTTTGGCTCATGTAATTGAGTTTCTCTATGACGTAAGAAGCAGAAACTTTGGGAGACTTATCCCCCCACTGCCTCAGCACATTCATGCAGCTTTGCGTACACCAGACGCTTCCTCCTTCAAGCTTCTGCATTTCTCTGCCCAGGGACTTTTTCTTGTCCCAGAAGAAGAACTTCACTGTGCTGAACAGGCTAATAATGCTGAGGAGTTTACATCCCCAGGAGTAAATTTCCACCAATGGGAATTGGTAAAAAATATCTCAGCTTCTTTGCTACTTGGTAGGACAACTGAGATGTTCTAACCATTCTCTCAGAGGACTTCCACCCAGGAGGATATTCCCCAGGAGGACCCAGGAGGATTCTTGCTCTGCTAGTAACGGTGACATAAGCATTGTCAGCAAGCTCTGGTGTGACTGTCATCTGTAGGCCAGAGTTCATAGTAGCAGATGCTGCTCTAGAACTCCACTCCCAATTTCAGAGGGGCTGATGGCAGTCTGTAACTGAAAAGCCAGGTGGCGACACTTAATTGTTAGAGGCAAGTGGGCATAATTACTGTACCAGGCAGCCAAGCCAAAGAGGCAACCAAGATGTTTAGATCCTCTGGGATCACAATGGCTAATATAGCATGTTGTTCCCAGGGATAAGATAGATGGTAAAATGAGGATATGACTTAACTTGTATAAGCCCAAAACCAAAAATATAAAAAGCTGATTGGCAGACAGCTGATGGCAGCCATTGTAACGGAAAATTACTATACCTCACACAGTAGTCTGACCTGACATTGACACCATGGTACCCAAAATGTCATCATGCTGTTGCTGACAGAATAGTGTTGATACAGAGGCTAAGTAATAAGTGGAATCCTGGCCCCATGCTAGTCCAGTGGGTCCATGGACACATCCTTTAGTTTCCTAGGGACACTAGGGAAATGAACATAGGATGTGTCCATGGACCCACTGGACTACTGTGGGACCAGGATTCCATTTATTATCTAGTCTCTGTATCAACTCTATTGATACCATGTGTCCCTATAACATCTATATGTAATATAATGGGTATATATAATATAAGGCATATATATATGTAGATCCTAACAATATTCCCTGGCTCGTGGATTAATAGTCATCATGGTAGGAAAGGCCAAGTGGAAGCTCACAAATCTGTCCTCACTGGCCCTAGTCAAGATGATAAATTAGAAGCAATATCATATCCTGGGTGGAGTGGTAGAGTTTAATGACATCTAGAAGACTTAGAGGGTAGTGTCCACCATTTCCTCATTTAATTTACCAGAGTGGCTCCTGCAAAAAACAGATGAATCATTGTAGGTTGAAATGTACTACCATATATTTAGTGAAGTGTAGCTTTATTTTTACTGGAATAGATCAGTCCCACCTCTGAAACGTAATATGAGGCTACTGACTGGTGAATGGGTAATTTTTAATGCTCACTAAGAAGAAGGATCAGCGGCAGAAAAAATAATTTTTTGTAACTATGTATGATGACATATGTTACTGAGACTTACTGTGGTGATCATTTTGCAGAATACACAAATGTTAAATCATTATGTTGTACACCTGAAACTAATATAATGTTTTATGTCAGTTATACCTCAGATAAAAAAAGGAGGGTCAAAGTAGTTTGCATTCTCCTGGGAGAGACAATAATACATATTCACAGTCTTGACTAAGCACTGTATAAACTATATTGTTTATTTATAATATAGTCCTAAGGGACCTAGATCATTTTGACATTACATAGAATATCATGCTGGTCCACCATGTTGATAACATGATGCTAAATCAAACCTGGTGCTTAGTTTGGGATTCTCCAGAAGAAGACCCTGAGGCAAGATTTCAGGTACTATTAGTTTATTTAGGGAGTGTTCCCAGAAAGACAGAAGAGGAATTGGGAAATGAGACAGAGGAGGGAAAGCAAACAATAAGCAAGTTTCTACTGTGGATAATTAGAGCTTAATCTCTTTGGGAGCTACTGCTTCTATACTATAGCATCTCAGAGTTACCTCACCCAAAGAATGAAAGATTTATAAACAAACTCCTATCAGTCACAAGCCTGGGTCCAAATCTTAAATCTATTGTTAGAATTTTACCATGGATTGCTGATATCTCTGCTGAGCAGTATGTCTCTGTGTGTCTGACAACACCCAGCTCATGATGGGCAGCTATGGTTGCATACACTTGATACTACTCCCTAAAAGTACATATGACTCTCTAAAAGTATCACTGCTATAACAGGCCCCTAAGCATTTGTAGAGCTTATCTCCCACCCTCTGGAACATGTGTCTTTGTAGAGCATCCAGGGAACATGCCACTTCTTGCTTTCCAAGTGTAGCAGATACTGTTGGTGTCCTACCATATCTCCTTGCATCTTACTATTGACTCTTGCTCTGTATGCCCTTTGAGGTCCAGCTGTCAGCATCTGCATATTTTTGGCTATCTGATTTCTCTGGAGAACCTACCTTACACATATACATGGCAGGCCAGGAATGTCAGTGAGTTATCACCACCACCCCAGAACGACTAAATCAGTGGCTTAAAACCAGTACTCACATGCAGTAAGGAGGCACCCAGATAGTAAAATTTAAGGAGGCAAATCAATCTCAGACACTGACCCTGTGTCTGTATGATTCTGAGCACTACTGCCTCCTTGAGTGTAAAATGTACATCAGATTTCAAAGGCTTACAAAACAAGGAAGTAAAATATATCATTAATTACTTATATATTGATTACATTTTGAAATAATGGTAACATATATATTAGTTTACATAAAATATATTATTAAATTAATTTCACCCTTTTATTTTTAATGTAGATACCATATATTTAAAATTGTATATGTGACTAATATTTCCATTGAACAGTACTCAGACCAGGCATGATAAAACTATGGCCCATGGGCTAACTACATGTTTTTGTAAAAAAAAAAAAAAAATTATTGGAAAACAACCATGCCCATTCACATATATATTGTCTGTGGCTGTTTTCACACTACAACTGCAGAGTTGAGTAGTTGATGGAGCCTAGTTACTCTTGGGTCTTATAAGAAAATGTTTGCCAACCCCTGGTTTACAATTTTAAAATTTAATATGATTATGGGTATAGTCATTTTAAATCTGCAATCTTAGCATTTGCTTTCAATTTGTCAATATAATCTGTGTTCCTCTTCTTTATTTCTTTCTTTTTGGCTTAATTGAGTATAGTTTCAGTATTCCATTTCATCTCCACTATCACCAAATTAGCTGTGCCTCTTTTCTTCCCCCAGTTGTTCTTTAGTTTATCACAGTCTATCTTCAAATACTATTATGCCACTATAACTTAAAAAACTTACAATAGTGAATGTCTGTTCCTCTCTTCCTTTGTGCTATTGTCATACATTTTACTTCTCTATAAGTTCTAAAACCCATGATATATTGTTATTGTTTCTGCTTTTAACAGTTATCTGTTAAGCAATGTAGAAAAAAGTATTATATGTATACTTTATTTTAAATTTAATTTTTATTTTATATTGGAGTATAGTTGATTTACAGTGTTGTGTTAGTTTCAGGTATACAGCTGAGTCAGTTATACATATACATATATCCATTCTTTTTCAGATTCTTTTCCCATATAAGTTATGATAGAATATTGAGTAGATTTCCCTGTGCTATACAGTAGGTCCTTGTTGATTATCTATTTTACATATAATAGTGTGTATATGTATACTTTGCATTAACCATTTTCAGTGATCTTTATTGCAATGTGTAATTTTGAGTTTCTACTGAGTATTAGTTTTCAGACTTATTGCAAGTCTGATGGCAATGAACTCTTTCAGCTGTTTGCCTTAAAAAAAAAGTATTTTACCTTCATTTTGAAGCATATAGTTTACTGGATATAGAAGTCTGGATTGAAAGTTTTTTTTTTTTCCTCCCACTATTTTAAAAGTATGCTTTGTCCTCTGGCTTGCATTGTTTCTGAAAAGAAATCAGTAATATTTCTTATCTTTGATATCTTATATTAAATATCTTTTTCTCTGACTGCTTTTAAGACTTTATTTTAAGCTATGCCTTGGGGTGGGTTTCTTTGGGGTTTTTCTGCTTTGTGTTTTCTGAGCTTCTTGGAGATGTAGATTATACTTTTTGTCAAATTGGAAAATTTGGGACCATTATTTTGGCACTATTTCTTCAACTATGCCCTGCTCTTTTTCTCAACTTCAATTACACATATGTTAAATAACTTGAAATTGTCTTACAGTTCCCTGAGAATCAGTACAGTTTTTTTTTCTTTCATCCTTCTTACTACACACTCCCAGGCTTCGTTCTGATCGTTTCTTTTGTCATGTCTTCAAATTCACTGACCTTTTATTTTGTAGTGATGACCTGCTCTTAAGCACATCCAGTGAGTTTTGATTTTAGATATTTTATTTTTCAGTCCTAAATGACTTATTTAATTCTTTTATTTTAAGCTCCAACTTTATTGTATTCATGTTTTTATTTAAAGGCCTTTAATATGTTTATGGGAGTCATTTTAAAGTCTTTGTCTGCCATTTCCATCTTCTCTCTTTTCTATTGACCTAATTTTTCTTGGTTATCAGTCATTTTTTTCCTTCTGAAATTCTGTGACTTTTATATGAATGATAGGCATTGTAATTATTATTTTGGTGAATGTCTAAACTTTTTGGTTTTACTTTAAAGAGTAAATTTTCTTGGAAATGTGAGGCAGTTAAGGTTCTTGCAGATCAGCTTGACTCTTTCAAGGTCTGTCTTATAAAGCTTTGTTAAGACGGATATAGACTACGTTTACTTTATTCTTCCCATAAAGACTTGGCTTTTCTGTAGTCACTACCTAACATCGCAGGAGTTTAATAAAGTCTCTTTACTTTGAATGGATAGATGTTGAACATCTCTCAGCCTTGTGTGAGCTCTAGAATTTTATTTTTTACTTTTAAGTAGTTATAATTTCTATGACTTCGTGGAGTTTCATATATGTATTCATATCTTAGTATTCAGCAAAGTTTCAAGGACAGCCCTATGCAAACTTCCGAAGTTTTTTTTTTAATCAAAACTCCAGCCACCTCAACCTCTTTGATCTCCAATTGCTATCTGCTGAACTCATCATAACTGCCATTCTCTGCTTGAGTTTCTTCTCCATGCACTATGATTCAGAAATCAACTCTAGGCAGAAAGCTGGGCTAATCTTCTCTGTTTCTCTTCTCTCAGGGATCATAATCCTACACTGCCTGTTGCCCAGTGTATGCAAGAAGTTGTTTTCTAGTTGTTTTCTAGGTGGGCAAATCTGGTACAAGTTACTGCACCAGGGCAATAAGATAAAATCTCATTTTGTTGTTTCTGTAAGTAGAGTTTTTTTAAAACCTAATGATTTTATTTCTTTCCTTTTTATAGTGTTATCTAGGTTTTTAATTAATTCTTGAATCAGTTATTATAAATTATAATTTTCTATGAAATTATCAATTTCTTTAAAGTTTTAATAAACTTATTCCATAAAGGTGTCCATAGTATATTCTTAGCATATTTAAAGAATATTAAAATTTCAAATCTTTTTAAAAAATCTCTTTTCTCAGGACCAATATTTGTAATTGCTTTTTTTCCTGCATCAGTCTTGCAAAAAGTTTTTTTTAATTAAATTTTCCCCGGAAGCAGCTTTTAAATTTTATATTTTATTGTTGTACTTTTCTGTTTTATTTATTTAAATTTTGTTTCTATGTTTTCTATTTTATTTTATTTTTTTGTCTTCACTGTTTCTTTCTTTTTACTGTCTTTGGGTTTGAAATGTTACTGATATATTAATATTTTAATTTAAATGTTTAGCTCATTAATTTTCAGTTTTGAAAATATTAGCACTGAAGGCTATACATTTCCTTACAAATACAATTATGCTGTATTCCTCAAGTGAAAACATTGTCAGTTAGTTCTTATTATATTCTAATTTCCATAATTATTTTACTATCATCCATAAATTATTTTTAAATGTGTCTTAAAATTTCTAACATTATGTAGTTTCTTCATTATTTTTTTCTGATTTTAAAATTAAGGTGTGATGCACATGCCATAAAATTCACTCTTTCAAAATGTACTATTCAGTGATTTTTAGTAAATTCACAGGGCTGTGTGATTCACCAATATCTAATACTAGAATATATACACTCCCAGAATTAACCTTGTATCCATTAGTAGTTACTCCCCATTTCCCTCTCCTCCCAGCCTCGGATAACCACTAATCTACTTTCTGTCTCCATGGATTTTCCTGTGCCAGACATATCACATAATGGTATCATAACTATGTGGCCTTTTGTACCTAGTTTATTTTACTTTGCATAATGTTTTCAATACTCATTCATATTGTGGCATATATCAGTACTGTACTCCTTTTATGGCTGAATAACATTCCATTGTATGGATACACAACATTTATTTATCCATTCATCAGTTGATGGACATTGTGTTGTTTGAACTTTCTGGCTACTATATATAATGCTGCTATAAACATTCATGTACACATTTTTGTGTGAATATATGTTTCCAGTTTCTTGGGTACATAGGAGTGGCATTGCTGTCATCTGATAATTCCATGTTTATATTTTTGATGAACTACCAAACTATTTTCCAGTGTGGCTTCATCATTATACATTCCCACCAGCTATATATGAGGTTTACAAGTTCTCCACATCATTTTCAACACTTATTATTGTCCTTTTATTAAGAATTCACTATAGCCATCCTAGTGGGTGTAAAGAGGTATTTCATTGTGATTTTTAATTTGCATTTCTTTAATGACTAATGATGTTGAATACCTTTCCATGTGCTTATTGACAGTTTTTATGTCTCCTTTGAAGAAATATTTATTCAAATCTTTTGCTTAGTTTTTATTTGTTTTTTTCACATTGTTTATTTGTAAGAGTGCTTTGTATGATCTGGATGTAAATCTCTTATCACATTATGGCTTGCAAATATTTTCCTTCATTCAATGATTATCTTTCATTTTTTTGATAGTATCCTTTCAAGCACAAAGTTTAATTCTCATGAAGTCCAATTCATCTGGGCCTTTTTGATCTTGTTTGTTTGTTTGGATGCTTGTGCTACAGGTGTTGTATTTAAGGAACCATTGCTTAATACAAGGTCAAGAAGATTTACAACTATATTTTCTTCTAAGAGTTTTATAGTTTTAGCTCTTACATTGAAGTATTCAATGTAATGATCTATTTTGAATGAATTTTTATATATGACATAGGTCCAATTTCATTCTTTTGCACGAAGATATCCATTTGTTCCAATATCATTTATTAAAAGACTATCTTCCCCCTCATTGAATCATCTTGGCACCCTTGTCAAAATTAGTTGACCATAAGTTTAGGGGTTTATTTCTGTACTTTTTTCCATCTGTCTATATGTTTATCATAATAACAGTACTATACTGTCTTGATTTATGTAGGCCTGTAGTAAATTTTAAAATCAGAAATTGTGAGTCTTCTAACTTTGTTCTTCTTCAAGATTACTTTGGTTATCCTGGTTCTTCTGCATATTCATATGAATTTTAGGATCATGTTGACAAATTCTGCAAAAAAGAATGCCGCTGAGATTCTAATAGGGAAACTTGAATCAGTAGATCAGTTTGGAGAGTATTGCCATCTTAACAATGTTAAGTCTTTCAATCCATTAAAATGGAATTTCTTCACACTTATCTTCTTTAATTTCTTTGAACAATTTTTTTAAGCTTTTACTGTAGGAAACTTGTGCTTCTAAAAAAATGCTAAATTTATTTCTAACTATTTTATTCTTTTTAATGCTAATATAATAGTATTTTTTAAAGCTTTATTTTCAGATTGCTCATTGCCAGTATATAGAAATAAAATTAATTTTTGTGTTTTGCTCTTGTATCTTGCAACCTTGCTTAACATTCTAATATTTTTTATCAGATTCCTTAGGATTTTCTGTATACAAGATCATGTTATCTGCAAATAGAGAATATTTTAGCTTTCATTTCCAATCAGGACAACCTCTTATATATTTTTTCTTGCCTAATTGCCCTGACTTGATTCTTCAGCACAACATTAAACACAAGTGGCTAGCATAGATATACTACCTTATTCCTGATGTTGGGAGGCAAATCTTTTATTCTTTCACCATTAATTATGAGTAGCTTTAGATTTTTCATTAATGCCCTTTATCATATTGAGAATGTTCCATTTTACTCCTAGTTTTTTTTAGCGTTTTTATCATGAAAGTGTTTTGGATCTTGTCAAAAGCTTTTTCTGAATCTACTGAGATAATCACATGAGGTGTTTTGGGTCCTTTATACTATTACTGAGGTGTATTACATAGATTGATTTTTGTATGTTGAACCAACCTTTCATTCCTGAGATAAATCCCACTTAGCCCTGATATAATCATTTTTACGTGTGGCTGGGTTCAGTTTGCTAGTATTTTGTTTAGGATTCTTCATCTATATTCATAAGGAATAATTGGTGTGTAGTTTCCTTTTCTTGTGTTGTTATTATCTAGCTTTGGTATCAAATTAATACTGGCCTCATTGAATCAGTTGGGAAATAGAACTTCTTCTTCTATTTTTGGAAGAGTCTGTGAAGTATCAGTGTTACTTCTTTAAATGTTAGGTAGAATTCACCAGTGAAGTAATCTGGTCATGAGCAGATTTTTTTATTTTGTAATAAAAGGTTGTGAGTAACCTACCCTCAAATCTATTTTTTATAATGCATTCTCACTTATTTTATTGTGTTAAATGAATGAAGTTTATATTATGCATATTTCTTCATAAAATATTTGGTTTCTGTATTTTGTGTTCAATTTTTATATAGTTCCATATATACTTTAAAACAAAAAATTCTCTAATTTTAATAATACTTTAAATTGTATTTTCTAATTTTGTGGGTAGAATTCTCTGTACATCCTTTAAAGCAAAATTGTTAATTGGGTTGTCTGTCTATTTTTTTATGCTTATTATATTTTGTCTTCTTGATTTATTAATGAGAGTGATGTGTTAAAATTAAGCACTAAACATATAACTTGTTAATTTTCCCTGTGGTAATTGAAATCATTACCTTATATATTTTGATGTTCCTTTGCGGTATATAGGCTTGGAATTATATAACCCTAGACAATTTTCCTTTGATAATTATGACACTTTATATCACTAATAATTTTTTCTTGAAATTTATTTTTTATTGATGTGACTATTCTAGGCTTTTAAAATATTATTTTTCTGGGATTATTTCTACTTTCTTTCTTTCAGCCTAACAATATTATTATTATGTAGGTGTGACTCTTAGTAAAAAGAATATAGTTCAATTTTTAAAGCAGCACTTTTCTGGGAACCATCTTCTTTTTACCTGGAAGGGTTAATGCATCAATAATTGCAATAATAATTGCATTTGTTATTATTTCTGATACTTCTAAATACATTTTTATAATCTGTTTTTATATATCCTATGATTTTGTTTGCTTCTTTATTGAACCTTCTGCTTGCCTTTTATTGATTGATCAAATTTTATTTTATTTCCTTTTCTTCTCTCTTAACATGTGTTAAATATTAATTTTTTTTCTATTCTTACATCAGTTCTGAATTTTAATTTCTACACTTGACCTAGAAAAATCTAAGCAGCTCTTACAGCTCAATATCAAAAAAACAAACAACCCAATCCAAAAATGGCAGATCTAAACAGACACTTCTCTGAAGAAGATATACAGATTGCCAACAAATACATGAAAGGATTCTCAACATCACTAATCATTAGAGAAATGCAAATCAAAACTACAATGAGGTATTAGCTCACACTGGTCAGAATGTCCATTATCAAAGAATCTGCAAACATTAAATGCTGGAGAGGGTGTGGAGAAAAGGGAACCCTCTTGTACTGTTGGTGGTAATGTAAATTGATACAGCCACTATGGAGAACAGTATGGAGGTTCCTTAAAAAACTAAAAATAGAACTACTATATGACCCAGAAGTCCCACTACTGGGCATATACCCTGAGAAAACCATAATTCAAAAAGAGTCATGTACCAAAATGTTCATTGCAGCACTATTTACAATAGCCAGGACATGGAAGCAACCTAGGTATCCGTTGACAGATGAATGAATAAAAAAGATGTGGCACATATATACAGTGGAATATTAGCCATAAAAAGGAACGAAATTGAGGTATTTGTAATGAGTTGGATGGACCCAGAGTCTGTCATACAGAGTGAAGTAAGTCAGAAAGGGAAAGACAAATACCGTATGCTAACACATATATATAGAATCTAAAAAAAAAAAAAAAAAAAGGTTCTGTTGAACCTAGGGGCAGGACAGGAATAAAGATGCAGATGTTCAGAATGGACTTGAAGACATGGGGAGGGGGAAGGGTAAGCTGGGACGAAGTGAGAGAGTAGCATTGACATATATACACTACTAAATGTAAAATAGATAGCTAATGGGAAGAAGCTACATAGCACAGGGAGATCAGCTGGGTGTTTTGTGACCACCTAGAGGGGTGGCATAGGGAGAGTAGGAGGGAGGGGATTTGGGGATATATGTATACATATAGCTGATTCACTTTGTTATACAGCAGAAACTAACACAACGTTGTAAAGCAATTATACTACAATAAAGATGTTAAAAAATAAATAAAGTTAACAGCTTTATCCTCCTCCCAAACAATTACAGAAATCTTAGAATGCTTTAAATCCATCACAACCATGACAAATAACATCCATCCCAATCCCATGTATGCAATTTTAGACTATATTCTCTACAGAAATTTGGTTTTGAGTAACATCAGCAAGATGGTTGACTAAGAAATACCTCACTCATATCCCTCCCTCAACAACATAAATTTTGTATACATCCACAGACAAAAGTGCCTTTATGGAAGATGTGGAATCCAGCACCATACACCAAGGGACATGGGAGGAGGCTTGCCTATTCATATATCAGGTGATAAGCACACAGACCTTGGCCCCAGATATGGACCTGTAATATCCCATGAACTGGCTCCAACCCCTTTTGGCTGTGGTCCAGGAGCCCCTGGAGAACACTGTCTTAGACAGTCACCCATTGATGAGAGAGCCTTTGTGGAAGTCCAATAGTACAGCAGAGAAATTCTGGAATATCATTGGAACAAAAAAATAAAAAAGAGCTTGGATACATCAGAGATAGTAAGAGGAAAGCGTCTTTCCTTTCCATTGATTGCATCCACAAGGAAGTTTTATTTTTTTAAGAAAATCAAAGACTGCTTTTATTGATGCACCAATAGATGTACCCACAATTTGGAAGGAATGGTAATATTTGCAAACCATCCATCTGATAAGGGTTAATATCCAAGATATGTAAGGAATTTATATAACTCAATAGCAAAAACAAAACAAAAACAAATCTAATTTAAAAATGGGCAAAAAACCTGAATAGACATTTTTTCCAAAAAAGACATACAAATGACCAATAGGTCCATAAAAAGTCTCAATATCACTAATCATCAGAGAAATACAAATCAACACCATAATGAGGTATCACTTCACATCTGTTAGAATGGCTATTATCAAAAAAGACAAGAGATAACAGATATTGGTGAGGATGTGGAGTAAAGGAAATGCTTGCCAAAGAGATGCAGGTGTTAGAGTTGGGAGTGAAGGCATACCTGGAGCCAATACTGGGGGGAGGGAGGAAGGAAGGGATCAAGGGAATATGTGCAGAGCACTGAACAGTGTCTTATATAGGAGGGAATTGTTGTACTTCTCTTTAGTCATCATGGTTGTTGAATCTGAAGATATATGTCATTTAAGAAAGGTCTCAATTAGTTTTTTCTTTTTCTTTTTGAAATATCTGCTGTTACCATTAGCTAAAATCTGTCCCAGAACATCTATTAGTTGCTTTTTAATTTTACCTTAATTTATTCTCCACATTTTTTAACATTCTGCAATCCCCACCTTTTTATATCTGTGCATATTTTACATAAGATCTTAAGATCTAGTTTCCATTTTACTATTTTTTAGACTGTATCTAATCTGCTTTTTAATGTGTCCATTGAGTTTTTAATTTCATTAACTATATTACTTTTTATGTCATTGGTTCTTTTAAATTTTGCCTTTTTGATAGTGTCATTCTTGCCATATATTTTTGTTTGTTTGTTTTTTGGCTGCGTTAGGTCTTCGTTACTGAGCTCAGGCTTTCTCTAATTGCGGCGAGCGGGGGCTACTCTTTGTTGCAGTGTGCGGGTTTCTCATTGCGATGGCTTCTCTTGTTGCGGAGCACGGGCTCTAGGCATGCGGGCTTCAGTAGTGGCTTGTGGGCTCTAGAGCGCAGGCTCAGTAATTGGGGCGCACAGGCTTAGTTGCTCCGTGGCATGTGGGATCTTCCCGGACAAGGGCTCGAACCCATGTCCCCTGCATTGGCAGGAGGATTCTTAACCATTGCACCACCAGGGAAGCCTACAATATGGTTTTTATTCCTTTTGTTATCATTTTAAACATATAAGATTTTTCAGACTTTTCTGTAATTTCAAATTTGGGGATGAAGTGTATTAAATCTTGCTAATGAAGTATTTTTTCCTTGTGTGTTTTTGAAAATGTTTTATTGTGAGGTCATTAGCAGTAGATCTTGTGTGTGTGTGTGTGTGTGTGTGTGTGTGTGTGTGAAACAGAGTCCTAAATTAGCTTTAGTTGTGGAAGTGTTTCTCCAAAAAGGTTTTGAGTTTGTATTTGCTGATGCAAGGTACCTGATATCAGTTGTTTTTTCCTACATATATATATATATATATATATATATACACATACATATATGTATATATATATATATATATATTTTTTTTTTTTTTCAGTATGTGGGCCTCTCACTGTTGTGGCCTCTCCCGTCGCGGAGCACAGGCTCCGGACGCGCAGGCTCAGCGGCCATGGCTCACGGGCCCAGCCGCTCCGTGGCATGTGGGATCTTCCCGGACCGGGGCACGAACCCGTGTCCCCTGCATTGGCAGGCAGACTCTCAACCACTGCGCCACCAGGGAAGCCCCCTGCATATTTATTGGTGTGATAATTCTTGTATCCACCCCCAAACATGCAAAATCAGGCCTCATTTGCTCATAGTTCATGGTATTCATTTTCCACGGTGATTTTTTTTTTCTTTTTCACCCAGATCCTCAGGCAATGGGAAAATTTCTTGTCATTTCCCTGGCCCAATGTATGTGTTCCCAGTATCTCTTTTCACTGAGTATGAAGCCATTGATGGTTCTGGCTTATAAGGTTCTCATTTGTACCTTCCTATTCAAATATGCTCAAAGATTCCTCTCTTTTTGTGAAATTTACTGAGATTTAAACTCAAGCCTCTAGGTATTAGAGCCTATTTCCAGACCACCACAGTATCTTTTAACATATGCAGCTGCTGAATTTCAGATCCATTTTGACCTCAGCATCTGGGTACATCCCTTTCTTTCTTCTGAGTGCACCTTCTATTTTATCCCATTATTCCTAGAAGAATATACACTTCTTAGGTTAAAAATATGGGATATAGTAAAATTCCCAAATCTTATGGAAAGGTCAAGGAGAATTCTGGGATGCCTTAGTTCTTCATGCAGCTAGGATGGACTCCTTTTTCAAAGAAAATGTCTGTTGATAACCCAAAGTTATTTTGGCTAAAAGAATGGGGGTGCTGTTTTATTGTGTTACTAACTGTAAAATGTCCCTAGTGTTAGGTAAGGAGGTAGGGTTAAAATTATACTATCATCCTTAACATAGTCTTGTTGGATTGAGGGTCAGTCGCTTAATTTTTTCATGGCATTAAGCAAGCATGTACATATATAGCACTTGGTACTCTTTCCTTCCATGGAATATATATAAAATTTATTTTATTTTATTTTCCAAAGAGTTAAGTATAGCAACCTGCAAGTCTCAGTGGGTCTGGTTCCCTATGTAAACCTCAGTACTGATATCCACAAGTAGTTGACTCACTGGATCCAGATTGACACAGGAATGTACTTTTAAAGAAATATACAATCTTGTCCCATAGCCTTTTGTTTTCCTCACTAAATGTGATCCTTGATTAGCTTAGTGGAAAAACTACTATGTTGGAAACGGATGTTCAAGTTTAAACATTGAAGAAGAGTATTGTCATTTACTGAATGCTTGCATCCGTGTTCCAGGGTCTGAACATTTGTTATCTCATTTATTGTTATATCCACTATGCATTTAGATATTACTTTAAGGTAAGGAACTGAAGCTTAGATAAGTTCATAAATTTATCCAAGGTGGCATAACCAATAATGATGCATATGACTTCAAAGCATCTGCTCTTTGTACTCTGACACTGACAGTGAAGCAAGGAGTTTTGAAAAAGTGGAAAAGGTAAACTGTACCAACCAGGATAAATTTGCAGTTAAAAAATTACTCTTATTAAATAAGAAAGAGATTTGATACAGGGAATAAAGAGCTTGCAATCCATTGGAAGGACTAGAAAAACAGTCCCTGGGTTAGAACTCCAGGAATATTTCTGAGAGGAATACCATAGAACTAGTCCACCAGGGAAGCCACAATCAGAAAGGTGGGGAACCAAGAAGCCATCACCTGTACTGTAAGCTCCAAGGGCACACTTTTCAGGTGGGATTCAGGTTAAGGTGCTGCATTTACAACTGTCGGCTTCATAGTCATGCTGTGCCTATCCGATGTCTCCCCAGGAAACAATGATTATCCCTCACCTTGCCTCTTGACACCAGGGACATCTGCTAGCACTACTACAGCCAAACTCAGTACTTCCAGGGCTGTGCTTCTCAACACAGTCAATAGAAATGGTAAAATAATGGTCTTTGCTTCATTTCCCCTTTCCACATATTTCACAAGTATATCTGATGGGACAGATCTAAAGCATATCTGGAAAGGAGTAGCTGCATAGCTGCAAAGGAGTCTAGCAAATGAGATGTTTAACTTTGTAGCCTCTGCAGCACAGAAAGACACACTAGAAGAAGGATGGAATGAATATTGAGTACCAATTCACTATATTCACTTTCCTGGGGATAATGAGAAAGACTCATGGGGGGATATTCCTCCAGAAACTTGTTTGGAAAAATGAATCTACATAAGACAAGAAGGAAAACCTTCCGGGGAGAGATTGAAAAAACTAATTTCCTGAGAAATACATCATGGAAAACCTCCACCAGGAAGCCCGTGGGGTTTATTTGCCCAGAATAAAAACCAGACATACACATTTCAAAGTACATATTTTTCCATGATTTATGACCCCTAAACATTTTATTTTTACAAACACTTGAAGTCAAATTTTGATAGTTTTTCTAATTAAAAACAAAATATATAAAACCTCTGTAAATAAGCTGCAATATTATTATTAATATGAGTTAGTATATGTACAATGCCTCTCAGAGAAAATTAAAGTTATTGTGTAAAAACCCATAGAAAAATGATTTTATTTCATCAATTTAATTGGCAATAGCTTTCCCCATATATCATGCTACTAACTTTTTATTGTGCTCAGGATCTCTGCATCATTTCACTGTATCCTATATTGCTAGCCTAAGGAAATTAATGCACATTCTTATAGGAGCAACTGAATTCCTTTTAAATATTTCCATGAAATCAAACCAAAATGGCAGATAGGTTATGAAGTTGTGTTAACCTGCTGCCTGATTCTTATTAGACTCGTTCTACATTCTTTTAAATCCTAGGCACAAAGTCTCTGGTTATTTTCATGACTGCTATAATGGAATTACCATTTCAAGTTTGTAGGGGGTACAGGAGAAACATGATAGGAATAGCAGGAAGGAATGGCTCACTCATGAACAATCTCCTGAAATTTTGAATTGATTAGGTTTGAGTTGCTAAAAGGGAGAGCGGGGGAAATGTACCCTAGTTTTCTTTTCCTCCAGTTTCCTGTTGCATTATGTGGCTTCTTGAATGTTGCATAATATAAATCATCTTACCACTAGAAGACAAGTTTTAGCTTGTGAACTCAGCAGATTTACTTAATTTCATTTTTCCAGTTGGCTATCTGCACCAATTCAGGCCAAGAGAGTATCTCATATCACCTAATGCAACAAATAGGTCCTGGAGCATTCACGGCAATATCCACAATTTTGGCAGACTAAGGTTTCCTTTCTTCTGCCAAGCACCATCAACATTATTTTGGGACATATCTGAATCTGAATAGTCCGGAGTTTCCATTACATCGTCCTAATTGTTAAAAAGGGGGGCCTGCTATAATTCTTGAAAACTAGTCTGTTTAGTTGTAGTCATTACCATAACACCAGATTGAAATATTGCCTTTCTCCATTGGTTTGGCCACAGCATAGCAGCCAGCCTCATAGCGTCAAGGCATTAGGAAGGCAAAGCAATCCACAGTCAACAGTATGAATGGAACAATTCACACTGTTGTACACAGATATAGAGGTTAAACCCAAACACATGAAAAAGTGATGCTGGAAGCACTTGGGAACAGCTGGGCCAGATGAATAACTCAATTGGATGCCATGAGGAACAAATTAAACAACTGACTGGAGACCAGGCTGCTCCTGTGACAGACACTTTAATCAGGAAGTCAAAAGCTGATTGACAAGATGAAAAGCTGGATGACATGAAAAATGGAAACAGAAGGAACAACACAAGAAAAGGGCACCTCGGGTCAGCATGCTGACAAAAATAATCAAGTACGACAGGCCATAATCCAATCTTCGAATGTTTGGCATGGTGCTAGTTATGAGAATCTGCAGCCAAGAGGAAAGAAAACTATTATTAAGCAAAGAAATTATCTGGCTTTCTAGAACTCACTATTACATGTTCACTAGAGGATTTTCTTTTTCTTTTTTTTAAACAAACATAATAGCTTTTGTTGAGTTTCCTAAGATCAATTAAAAAGTGCTAACATATCTGGAAATAAAGCTTTAGGAAGGTGATGTTTAATAGTGTTTTAAATTCACAGTTAAATAGGTAATACACACATTGATTGCTTCAAATCACAAAGTATAGGACCTTCTCATGCTCTTCTATTCAAGGCATAGAGGAAGAAGAGGTAGCAATTACTGAGAGGAGGTTTTTGTGGCCCACTTAATAACTCTTATACTGGATTCTTACTGCTGAGTTACTGCTGGAATCCAAAGCCTAGCTTCCTGCCAGAGAAGAACTTTGCCTGTGCTACTTGAATTATTTCTGATAGGCCTCAGAATACCACCTGTATCCCCTAAGATACATTTGGAAATGAACTATATGAAGAATGGAATAATGATCAGCTTTTTTTAAAAAAAAGATAGACAACATAAGAGTTTGTCATTCCTGGGGTAAATGTGTGTGTTTATGTTATATGGCTTCAGCTCACATAGTACTTTTATTTCAATAGCATACAGTTTCCCAGAGGAAGGTCCAGATGTATAAGCACCTATGCAGGGTTTATACACTATGACTTCATGGCTTTTTAAGAAACTCATCTGCTCTTTGGAAAAATAGAAAACTTGTAGTAGAAATCTAAAGACCAGTTGACACTGTCTCCCTTGGATTCCTATACTGGAGGTAAACTTACATTGCAAGAGAAAAGAAGAAATGTTTTAATATATTGTCTTAGTCCACTGATTTTCAAACTGTTTGAATCTCTGTGGGTCTTTGGAAGAAAAGTATGATCATGATGGACATGTTTCATTTGTATCTACTCTATTACCTTCAGGTCCCACAGGTCTAGGAGTTCTGGGGAATTAAAAACACGGTGGAAAAGTTTCCTGGACTCAAAAATGTGCAAAAGAAGAAAAACATCACTTTGATGATATTAACTTAAGTGAGGTCACTACTATTTGACTGAACATATTCAGCTCAAACTGGGGACCAAGCTGACATATTTCACATGGATGAAATACCTTACAAAAAGTCAAACTGAATATCTTATCTATGGAATTCTAGATGTGCCAGGGTCATAATTGATGATTTTTCATTTTATAGAATTTTCTCAAGTATGTCATTGCAAGATTGTAGTGAGATCTTTGACCTTTTCTTTGTCATCAATCTTTACAGTTCATCAACAAGCAAGATTTATTATTTATTCTTATTATGAAATGGGGTTCATATTTAGTCTTCATTTTATTTCTAGTAACGCTATTGTAAGCCTCAGATTATACATGGTATGTGAAGGAAAAGCTGGATGAGAGACATAAAACACTGATAAGACTGCAATTCCTTCTATACTATGTATTTAAAAATAAAAACAAAGCAAAATTTAAAAATATGTATGTATAGGAAAATCTTACAAAGTTTTGGGTTTTCCCTTGGTGACTATTTCATAGCCCTTTTTAAAATCAGCAAATATCAAATATCACAACTTTGTAATTTTGTTCAATGCCCTAATGTTCTAGTATCTTAAACATATCTTTAGGGATTAATTGAATAATCTATTACTGGATAGAAATTATAGTAATATACTTCTTCACAATCTCTGAAATTATATGTACAATGAAGAATAACGTAGAAGAATATAATATACCATAATATAGAAGTCACACATAGCTAAGAATTTTATTTCCCAATCCCCTTTATTTTTGTAACTTCTTAGTTTACAAACTTTCAACAGCTGACTTTTGCCTGTAGAATCCATAGTCCTAATCTTGTGTAAGATGTAGTTTAGTATCTAGTGACATAGACAAAGGAAGAAAACTGACATTCATTAACGTACTACTATGTGCCAGGAACATTAAATCAATGTGCCATTTTATCCTACAAATCTGATGAAGCAGATTTTTCAAATCGTTTAAATAACCTACTCAAGGTCACATAATGAATAAATGGTAAAGCCAAGATTCTCAACCAGATCTCTCTGTTCCTCCAGAGAGGAATATGTCATATTCTTCTAGAATATGACATAGAGAACAGCAGAGATAGGATATTCAAGACCCCACTGTTGATAAGAATTAAGAAAGTAGGGAGATCAGAGAATAAACAGTCATTTGGGAAATCTCATATTGCGAGTCTGATCTCAGAGCCCACCACTAACATATTACCATGGAGTTGGAGCTGGAGTCAAGAAGCAGAGATCAGGGACTAAGGTCATGTTTGTACCCCAAATAAAAGTTACATATGCACTCATTCAATAGATTCCAGTTAAATAGACTGCTCAGTGGCCACAAATTCTTCCCATCTCAGTGTGCATATCCCCCTGCATTGTGACTTTGCCATTCTTCCCGTGCAGAGATAGATGTTTCTCTACCTCCTTGAACCTGAGTCTCTTTGACCAACAGAATGTGGCAGTAATGATATTATACAAGTTCCAGAGCCTGGGCCTTATAATGTTTTGAAGATTCATCCCTTGCCCTCCTGGAATGATACCTTGAGATTACTGTTTAAGAAAGCCAGTCTGGTCTACCAGAAGATGAGAGATCATGTGAAAGAGAATGAAGTCTCCCCAGCCATAGTCAATACCAATCATCAGACCTAAGAGTGAGCCCATTTTGAACCTCTCAGCTCAGACAACACTCCAGCATGAACAAACACATGAAACCAGCAGAGGAACATCCCAGCCAACCTGCAGAACTATATAGGAAGTAAGAAGTCGTTGGTGTTTAAGCCATTAGGTTTTAGGGTGGTTCGTTAAACAGAAATAGTTAATTAAAACATAAGTTAATACATAGAGGTGGGGTGCTGTCATAAAAATCTAAAACATGTGGCATTGGCTTTGGTAATGGGGGAGGTTGGTGTCTAGAGAAGCTGTGAGAAAACGATTGGTGTCTAGAGATGCTGGGAGATTAAGAGGGAAATTGCTATTGGAGGGTGGAGAAAAATCCACCCTTGTTGTATAGTAGCCAAACAACTGGTAAATGTTGCCTGCTACACTTGGAAGATAGGAATTTTTTCTAATGAACTGGTGGGTCTGGCTAGGAGATTTCTAGGCAGAATGTTACAAGGTGAGTTGGCTTTTTATAGCTGTGTATAATAAAATGCAGGAAGAGAGAAATTAACTAAAGAAAGAAACTTTCCATTTGCATTAGAACTTAAAGAAAATATAGAAGACCCAGGATGTGCTAGGTTGGAAAAGACTGTCAAAGAAAATTAAAATGTGCATAAAAATTGATTCCAGGCCGCATTCAATAAAATGAGGCCTCAGGGGCAAGATCAGATGAAGGGTGTGGTTATAAGATCCTTTCATAAAACCTCAGAATGATTTAAGGTGTTGTCTAGTAGACCTCTCACCTAAAAAAAAGATCTATGAATCCAGACACATCTTCCAAATTTGACACATCTCTCAAATTAGAAAGAAGCTAGTTTTGATAAGAATAGTGAGTGTGCTTATTGTCTAATAGAGTAAACTTTAGTCTGATCCATAGAAATCCCATAAGGATTTTTAAAGGAGCTGTGTCAATTCAGGTTAAAAGGTACAGAGACAGTTTAAGAAACCTCTGGGCCCTCAAATTCCTACAGGTGCAAAACAGACTGAGAGAATTATTCAGATGCAAACCTGGGCTATTTCTTAGGGAAAGAGAAAGACCTCACAGAGGACTAAGCAAACAGTCCAGAATGTAAGAATAAAATGGATTAGAGAACCACTCCAAAGGAGAAGAAATCGGCCCTAATCAGGGAACATTCCCTGTCCCTGAACATGTGTCTGTTTGGATCTCACAATTGCTACAGACCAGAGACTATGTGCTTCCAGTGTTTCTCTTTTTAAGAAAGGAGTGTTCAGTGTGGTTACCTCTTCTTTGCCTCACAATTGTACCTTAGCAATTTGGGTGAGAGAGGGCAGATCCCTTATAGTTTTGATTCACAGGTCTCTGGAGAGCAGAGAGGCCCCACAGAGCAAACTCATCTCATGTGGACCAAAAGTAAGGCACAAGCTGGTAAATTTCAAGCCTGATGCAATACCTGGAATGAGATTTTTTCAGGTACTGGGATAGGAATAAGCCTATTTTACATGTGGGAGGATTGTGAGAAATATGTGACATGAAGGTAGAATGTAGCAATTGTTGCATAGCCATAAACCCCACCCAATCCCAGTATGCATGTCCCTTTGCTGCTCCTTTCATCCAGAAATGGGCTATCTTTTTCCATCCCTTTCAGTCTGGACTGGCCTTGTGACTTGCCTTGACCCGTAGAATGTGGCAGAAGTGACAAGATGTGGGCTCTGAAGCTTGTGCCTTAAGAAGCTTTGGTGCTTCTATTGATGCTCTCTTGAAACCCCAAGACTTCTACACGAGGAAGCCAGTCCAATCAGTATCCAGCACCAACTACTAGATGTGTCAGTACAGCCATCCTACACGGTACAGCCGTGTACCGAGTGAGTGAGTTCAAGTGAAACCAGCAGAGGAGCTGCCTGGAAACCCACAGGATTGTGAAAATAATACTTTGTTTTCCTTCTTAAGCCATTACATTTGGGTATGGTGTATTATTACATAGCAATAATTAACTGAAACCCATTATTATGCACCAGAAACCATGGTCACTAAAATAGACACCATCCTCACCTCATGGTGGGGAAAATGGCATTAGACAGAAAAACAAAAATGCAATGACCAATGTGATCAATTCTATGAAGAGAAAGAACAAGGTAATATGAGGGGCTCAGGAAGCTCATGGGGTCAAGTTGGACCCTCTCTATATGTGCTGTTGGAGTTACTTGGCAGCCTTAGGGTAGAGGTCTAATCTTCTAAAGAAGATTCAGTGACCGTAGTCATCAAGAACCAAGAGGAATGCAAACATGTGTCATTGGTCTTTGTAAGGTGCCAGGGGCTAGGCCCAGCTACATGTCACTAAGAGAAAACAAATCTAAAGCTTTTAGCACAGGGACTAGCACATAGTAAGCACTTGGTGTTAGCTGTTATTATTACTGTTTTTTTTTTTTAATTTTGGAAGGCATAGAAATGGGCAATTACAAATTTAAGAATAGAAACACAACTCTATTTTTGGAAAGGCTCAATAAAAATAATTACTGTGAAATGCTTCTAAATCCAAGATAAGACTGTTTCTATGGGAGAAAAAAATAGAATATAGGTGTACAATCCCTTATCTGAATCCTTTGAGGCAAAATAGGCTTCAGAATACAGAAAGTTTAGGATTTTAGAAAGGTAATTTGGTGCATGTACCATAGATTAAGTGATACTTCCAGCAGTGTCTGGGGTAGCATGCAATCGTTAAATTTCAGCAGCAAAAGGTGTGGATATTGAGAGTAAGTGAGACAAAAGTTGAAAGTAACCTTACATCAGTTCAATCATCAAATGTATTAAAAATAAAGATATTTGGATTTCCAGAAGATTCTGGACTTGAGAATTGTGGCTAGAGTTGTAGACCTAGAAAAACATGGTGCACATGATTGGCCATTGACATCTTAATGAGCTCAATGGATCTCTGCTGGTCCAATGCAGTTGCAGAAATCTGTCTTAGTTTTACAAGTTGACAGAAGTATATCACACACTATATTTTCCACACTATGGTCTGTTTCACTGGCTCTGTGTTGGTACAGCTGGCGTATAGTAGATTCAGATCACTGTGAATGCATGTGTAACCCTTGTTTCCCTGAACTATGCCAGCAGTTTCAGTTCATACCCATGAGTATGAAGGATAATAACAATTTTCTCTGAGTACTCACCCACAATTGCATTGTTATTCCTGGATTCCTACCTTCTCTCTCCCCATCTCCATGTGCATTCCCAACTTGGGGATACCCACAGCTTGAAATTTACACTGAAAATTTGTTATGTGTCTTGACTGCTGCCAAAGGTGCTGCTGGTGCTATGCTTCCTGGGTTTCATCATTCCTGTCACTTAGTCACTCCTTAGCTGCTGTTTTTATTCCCAACCACTTTTTCAGAGGCAGCCACTGCCATCAGTGCTGAGTGGTGGAAGTAGAATTGAAGTTCCATTGTTCATCTCATTCTTCAGGTGCTTTAGTCTAAATAAATTAAATCAATCTCTCTCTCTGACTGTATCTCTCCACACATATATATCTTTTGAGTTTATGATCGCTTCTTTAGAAAAACGAGAATAGTCCCCAAGAATTGAGCCAGAGGCTATTTACATGTCAACTCTCAACATCGTGGTATCATCCTCTCCTTCAACAAATATCTATTACATGTCTCATGCCTAGTCTAAGCAGTGAGGACCAATAAACCAGACAGACCCAATTCCTACTGTCATGGAGTTTACGTTCTAGTCTCTATCAAAACAGTTTCTTCTCATGGACAATCGGTTGGGTCACAGGCTGAGCCTATATGCCCACTGGGTTCTTAGTTCATTAGAAGCTACTTTTTGAAACATGCCTCCACCCCAAAAGGTTGAGCAGAGCTTTGGCCTCACCCTTTTTGCTCAAAGTAGTAATTTTGTGAGCCAAAGCCTGATTGTTAGACCTAAATATTCTCTTTTATTCCCAACAGGAAGCCGTTTTACAAAAATCAGTTCTGTGGTCCTGCTGTGACAGCCCAGGGTCTCTGTGCCTCTAAGGTAAGTCCTTGCCACACAGAACATGAGTTCTGTTTAACAGAATGACACAAAGTGCTCACAAGTGACACAGCTGAGAAATAGCTGAAGTCTTCACCCTCCCTTCTCTTGGCTATTGTAATAGCCTCTGAGGTTGGCTTCCCATCTCTAAAGTTTCTTGCTGCCACCACTTTCCTGCCTAAGATTTTCAGGGACTCTCTAATGCCTAAAATGCAAACTCTTTAGCTTGCTATGCCAGTGATTCACAATCTTTTCCACCCCATGACAGGTATAGAAGTTGATAATATTTTTAGAGTGCACTTTGACAAATGGAAGTAGCTGTTCTTGGCCAAAGGTGATGGATCTGGTATCTCTGACCACCCAGACTCTGCTGGCTGACCCAAAGAGAGCTTAAGAGACCAATATTTCAACACATCTGTAACCCATCTACCTACCACACAAGGAGTGAAAAACTGCAATATGCAACAGCCTTTACAATGAAACACAAACCTCTTTTTGCTATCATTTTTTAAATTACTCTCTACCACTGGTTCCAAAAAAATATAAGTAGCTCTTCGCTAATTTCATGTCCTTTTGCTTTCACCTTAGGTATACTTTATTGATTGGTTTTCCATGTTCAGTTCTCTTTTAAGCTTCCATGCTCCTGTTGGTCTCTCCACCTAGAACGTCCTTCTCACAACCTTCTTTGGTAAACTCCTACTCATCTGGCAGGGCCCATTTCAAATGTCATTACTCTGAAGCCATTCCCAACTCCTCCAGGCAAATTTAGGTTGTTCTCCCCTCTGGCTGTCAGAGCACCAACATAACTATCACTGTACTTACCACATTATAGCCTGCATTCATTGGTAAGAGCTTTAGAGCAGAGGATGTGTTTTCTATAACACGGTACCCTTCACTGGGCTCACCATAGTCTCTGCTAGCTGCTAGCTCAATACATTTTTTGCTTAATGAATGAATGAATGAATAAGTCAGTACAGAGCTGGGGAAATTCCTCATACATTGGATTTTCATGAGTCTTTAGATAAGATTTGGAATCTTATTGCTTCATATTCTCTGTATGCTGAGATGACAACAATTGTCTTCTTTTCTCTTAAAACCCAAACTATCAAGCTGTTGGAACATTGTTGTTATCATGTCCATGGGTACTCTGTGGTTAAACTTTGCCATGAAAATGTATGTCAGATCTATAAATTTAGATCAAGGACTCTTATCAACTGAGTTTTTAGACATATTGCATTGTCAGTTTCTCGTTTTTATAATATAAATTTATTTATTTATTTTTGACTGTTTTGGGTCTTTGTTACTGCACACAAGCTTTCTCTAGTTGCGGTGAGTGGGGACAACTCTTTGCTGCGGTGTGTGGGCTTCTCATTGCGGTGGCTTCTCTTGTTGTGGAGCACCGGCTCTAGGTGCGCGGGCTTCAGTAGTTGTGGCACGTAGGCTCAGTAGTTGTGGCTCACGGGCTCTAGAGCAGAGGCTCAGCAGTTGTGGTGTACAAGCTTAGTTGCTCCACAGCATGTGGGATCTTCCCAGACCAGGGATCGAACCTGTGTCCCCTGCATTGGCAGGTGGACTATTAACCATTGCGCCACTAGAGAAGTCCCTGTCAGTTTCTCTTTAGCAACTGATTGTTTATCACAATAATCTAACCATGCTAAAACTAGGATCAAAATTAGGAGACTGTTCATTTGGCGAGACTTGGAAAGAATTTTCTGAGTTAGCGTTGGGTAAAGAAACTTGTTAAGAAATTAGTGTCCCTTGGGGCTTCCCTGGTGGTGCAGTGGTTGAGAATCTGCCTGCCAATGCAGGGGGCACGGGTTCGAGCCCTTGTCTGGGAAGATCCCACATTGCCATGGAGCAACTGGACCCGTGAGCCACAACTACTGAGCCTGCGCATCTGGAGCCTGTGCGCCACAACGAGAGAGGCCGCAACAGTGAGAGGCCTGCGCACCGCCTTGAAGAGTGGACCCCACTCGCCGCAACTGGAGAAAGCCCTCGCACAGAAATGAAGACCCAACATAGCCAAAGATAATAAATAAATAAATAAGATGTGACACCTTAAAAAAGAAATTAGTGTCCCTTAAGTTCAACTTGGAACTTCTCTTTGGTCTAAAAGTTTGAGGAAATACAAGCTTAGCACCATGTGATAGGCTGGTGCACCAACAATTTTACATTGCATGGTCATTAAACTAGTCAAAAACACAGCGAACTATAAGAAGACCTTGGCATTGTATTTGCATGTGTCATTTTTCTCCCCAGGGGATTAACAGAATTCTCATTTCATCATAATTTCTGAATTTTCCCTTTCAAATGTTTCAAGAACTTGCCAATGTAGAATTTATTGTAGCCTATAGTATATGGTCTACGGGTATTAGACAACATATGAAAGCCCAAGCACACTACATGGGAATTAGACTGCCATGTTCACATTCCTAAATAGGACAACTTTTTAAAAATAATTTAATCATAATGAAAAACTATCAGCAATCTGGGTCAAGGTATTTGATCTCTCTTCTCTGGTGTTCCAGGAATGACACAAAAGGTTGAAGTTTTCTCTGTTGTATCATGGCATTCAAATAATTTTAGAGGTCAAACTAATAAGCGAACATTAAAAATCTGCATAATTCTTCATCTATTAGGAGACATGTTGATTATGGGTGGAAGTTTTGGCCTGATAAATGTGATTTTGGCCTGATAAATGTACATTTATGCTAGTGTATGTTGTTTCTGGAATATCTATGTTTATCATCTATTTATCTCTCTTGATATTTATCTGTTTATTGGTTTTTCCTCTCATTTATTTCACACACACATTCGTATACATTTATATCATATTCAGAATATTTCTAGAGGTAACTTCACAGTCATTTAGGCTGTTAATGTCTGGTTGTTCTCTATAGGGTTTTTTTTAAAGAAAGGAGAGATATAATTATCTGTATCACAGGGACATGTAAGAGATGGATAGTAAACATCCAAAACGTTGACTTTATTGGGAATACCATCTTTTAAAAGTCCCATCATTTAAAATATGTAGAAATGTGAATTTTTAATGTAAATATGATGCAATGCTTCCTATCAGTATATTACCCTGCCTGTTCAGGCCTACCTACTTCATTCAACATTTTATACATCTATAGACTAATTGTGCAGATTCATTTGTTTTGAAATTATATAAAACTTTTTATTTTGGACACATGGGTCAGGTGGATATCAAATGGAAATTATACAGATTAGTGATCTAACTGATGCCTTAAATACTCTCTGGGAGCATCAGTTCAAATTCCAGCAGCCCTTTTGAGAAACAGAAATTGAATACTTTGTTTATTCTGCAAAGGTCTTTCAGATGAAGCCTTAAAAGCTGTGAAGACTCCCTGCAATTTTCTCTGAGGGCATGTCTTTATTACCATTTCAATAATTCAACCTTCTGGTGGTTCTTTTGAAATTTCTTTAATCTTTGTCATTGAAACACCTAAGATATATATCATGGGATTGTGAGTCTTTGTGGAAGAGTGTTACTATTATACCAAGCCGATCTAAGGCAAGCGTGGGGACATTTCCTAGCAATGTTGACGACCAGTTTTCTGTAAAAATGGTCAATTAAAGTCGACTTATAAGTGAGAAGTCACTTCATTTTTTTCCTCAGGGAAATATGAAATAGTTAATTTCATATCTTTACTAAAAATACACTTAAAATTAGGCAAATAATACATGTTAATTTAGAAAAAATTTTAAAATATGTAGATAAGAGAAGAATAGCTCACCTAGTAATTTCATAACCTAGTGATAGTAACTATTAAAATTTTATATATACCTTTTCAGACTTTTTCCTGTGTGTAGGTATACTTAGGAAAAACTATATAAACAAACTTACATTTAATTAAGGAGAAAAATATGCAAATATTATATCTTTGTGTAACTTAAATGTCCCTCAGACTTCAGCAGTTTGTGGATCTTAGGATGGTCATTTTAACAGTTTATACCACTAGGTACACCTGATGCATTGACCCATCTTCCAAATTGAGGACACGAACCCTAAAGTCTCTTCAGGGGTCTGTGCTGAGACTAGAAGATGGAGGTAAGAGGTTTAAAGGAGAGAGGAGAAAGCTCTCATATATAATTTGAATCCGTGTGATTCTAGAATCGTTCTGCCTTAGCTATTGCTCCTAGTATCCTCTGCTGTGTCTTGTTCCAAACAGATGTCATCCGCAACTCCCTGGGCCACCTTGCTGGTGGTGGTGACCTGCCTTTTATCTCCCCCAGGAACCTCTCCGCCATATCCTGCATCACCAGCCTTATAGTACTCTTAGGATAAGTTTTCAGTTTCTCCACCTAATTCTCAGTGGGCATTTTTTTAGCAGAGGGATTAAAAAGGCTGGTGATACATTATTATTTTATTTTTACTAATTTGGTAAAGTGGTCCTCGAATACGGCTGCCAACTATTACTGTCATTCTTGTTTATGCATGCTGCTTCTAACATGAAGAGGTGACTTGATTTCCCTCTTCTTGACTCTGGGTTCTTCTTGAGACTGGATTTGATCATAGAATGTAGTAGAACTGATATTCTGGGACTCCTGAGAACAAGTATAAAAGACCTACCAGATCTCTCTTCCTTCTATTCAATACTTAAGACCGTGCTGGTGTTCTAGATGTCCAAGCAAAACTTCTGAATGCCCAGAGGCCACATGGAAAGAGGTCCTGGAGATTGAGTGGCCATCTTGGATGTCCCAGGCTTAGCCAAACTCTCAGATGAATGCAGCTACACGAGTGACTCGAGCTGACATTACATGGAACCAGAGAATGGCCCAGCTGTGTCCTGCCCTAATTCCTTCCCCACTGAATGATGGGAAATAATAAATTATGGCTGTCTATAATAATAACTGAATCAAACATGCAACCATGAATCAAGGTTAGGTTGGGCTGCATATTGTAGAAATTATCCTTTATGCCTAAAACAGAAGAAATCACAAGACAAAACACTACTTTCCATAACACAGAAGTGTATTTCTTGTCCATATAACATAAATGTCAAGGTGAGCAGTTCAGGGCTAGTATGGAAGTTCTTTTATCACGAGGCCTTAAAGCTGCTTCTTTCTGCTCTACTCTCTTAACATATGATTTTCATTCTAAGGTCACCCTGTGACCTAATACAGCTGCTACAGCTCCAGCTATCATAGCCACATTCCAGCCAGCAAGAAGGAAAATTAGGAAAGGGCCAAAGAGGCATACCTCCTGGCTGAGTCAGCTCTCTTTAAGGAGTCTTTCTGGTAGGCCCATACAACACTACCATGTGACCAGAATTTGATCACATGATCACACTTAGTTGCAAAGAAGGCTGAGATATTTAGCCTTTTAGCTGGGCATACCACCACTCCAAGCAAAACTGAGATTTCACTAAGACAGAAAGAGACAATGGGTATTGATTGGTAATATAACTGGCAGTCTCTGAAGCCAGCCCTGTCCTCCAGGGCAGAGAAGCAGCACAGATACCTGATTAAGAGCAAGTTCTGCTTTAGTCTTACACCTTACATTAAGTCACAATTTTTTTCTAGCATTCAGGTTCTAGATTTAGGGAATCAATTCATCCTTCTTTTCTTTTGTTGGTTTTCTTTCATAAGCTCCATTGTTCTTCCTTGCAATATGGCTTCTATCAAGGCCCTCTGTTCATTGGATATGTCAGTGGATTCCTGTCTATGGATTTATGGATTTACGTCTTTTCCTATGAGGTTCTGGAACTGGTAAAATTAGGTGGTTTTCCTGCAGTGTTACTTAAAGTCATAGATAACATAAATGACCTTCCAGAAGTATGGCCTAACTTGTAAGTAGCAAATACAGGTTGGCATTCTAGCCCTAATTCTCTGAAACTGTTTGTGTGTTATACAATAATGTATGATATGTAGTATCAAAAAGAATATGATAAAAGTGAGGTAATATGAGAAAACTAGAAATAATGAAGGATGAGGAAAGAGACAGAGAGAGATAGAGAAACAGAAAGGAAGAGAAAGAGAGTCTGTCACTTAGTTCTTTGCACTTACCAGCATCTCTTTCCCTCCCCAGGGCCTTTGCACCTCCTGTGTCCTGTGCTGGTAATGTTCTTTCCTACAAACCCCTTCACGTGACTAGTGCCTGTTAATCCTTTTGGTGTAACATCACTTCTTCACAGAGATTTTCCCTGATCGATTTATCTCAGTCTCTCTCCTATCCATCCCATTTCTTTTCCTTCATACAACTTATCATAATTTCTAATTCCATATCCAGTTGATTGTTCATCTGTTTAATATCTGCTTTTCCTCTGCGCAATAAACCCCATGAGACAGGTACCTTACAGTCTTTTTTTACCTCCGCATACCAAACACTTAGTGCAATATGGGCGTACCATAGATTCCCAATGGCTATTTGCTGAATGAATAAATAAGAGAGGGGAAATTCAAAGAAAAAACATGAAGAGAGACTCATCTCCTCTGAGATAAGCATTAGCTCAGAAGTCCCTCAGCTGCCCAGCCTGTTTATTTTACAGCCGATTGATTCACGCCTCGAGACAGGCCGTGCAGAACTGGGGCACAGTAAAAAGTCTTAAGGCTGGGCTGCCCGGAGGACAAGAGTATCCTCACCCCTGATTTAAAAGAGACCTGGCTGGATGCCAGAATATAAGTACCAAAATCATGGATTTGTCATGTGCGAGCAGTTCCCAATTCTGGTGATTTTCTTGAAACACTACAAAAATAAAACCTTGTATCATCTAAACAGGCTAGGAAAATATTTGGATAAGAGTGAGTTGTCAACTATTTTTCATTAGCATGGTAGAAGATGGCTACCCTTATGTCTTAAGATACAGGTAATAGGTTATTTGAGAAATGCCAGCCCACCCACTCAGCACTGGATAGAGTAGAAATTTCCCAGACCGTACCAGTATAGACAGCAATCAAAACTTGCCTGGGTGGCTCAGCATCTGCTGTAGAAGGCACAAGAAAGAAATAATCTGGAAAGGAACAAAGTATGCAGGAAAATAACAGGAAGTCAAAAATAATCCCAGGACCCATGACAAGGTCATCCATGAAGTTACACTTACTGTGGTCCACAGGTCCTCTTCCAGTCCATTGCCATGACACACGAGGTGTTCCTCTCACTGCATTGCAGTTTCTCAGGTTTCCTTCCTCTTCTCTTTCTCCCCAGACCTCCAAATATACTCGGCAAAGTCTTTCTGATCCAGAATTTTAAAGCTATGACTTGAAAGTGATCTGAGCATTCTGGATAACAGACCTGAAAGCTGGTCTGGATTGATAGCTGTTGAACTTAGTTTGTTCTTCAGAGGCTGACATGAGTTAATTCACTGTTTTCTGTCCAGAGACCCATTTTCTTGCAATCACAGGATGGAGAACATTCTATATACTGGTGCCAGGTTAACCTTCCCCAAACACTTCTTTGATCCTGTCACTCACTTTGTTCAAAAAAACTTTTAAATGGCTCTCTGTTCTGTGTAAGCGTTCAGATGCTTTAGTTTGGTCATTATCTGACCCTGTTGTGAATTACCCCTGCTGCCAAATCCTGTTCTGTAAATAAGTGAGATTAAGGAGACTGGCTCTTCAAAAGTGATCAATTTTCTAATTGGGTCTCTTCAGTGGTTTGGTGTAAAAATCATAATTCATGTCAATAACTCATCCAGCTGGTCTAGCCACACATATTAAACATCCCAGTCGTTTAGAGCATCAGTAATGTTCAGCTACAGGAATTATGCAGAAATACCTTCTATCTTGGCAAGTCCATGAAGTGGTAAATCCCCTGGGAAGTTGAGACTACTTGGAAAATTTAGACGTCGTACTATATAATATAGTGATCTCTCACCACGCTGAGTATGATCATCAACAGCAATGATTTAGAAAATGAGAGTGATTTATATTTTTATTTTTGAGCTGTAAATCTTTTAAAAAAATTATTGGAGGGATTTAGATTTATATAGTAGACTTTGGTTCCCATTATGCGGTAGTAATCTTAATAGACACTTTCAAATTCCATTCCTCTTTACACTAGCCACAAAAGCATTTGGAGGCTAAAATAAAGATTTAGATGGTGATTTGGTTAAAATGCTTAAAATCTGAGATTTAGTCTGAAAAATCAAACCCAGATGGTAGGCATTTCTGAGGTAGTGAAATTCACCTTGCATGATGCATGGTCAGTGATATCTCACTTAGCAGACGAGCCACATTAAGGCATTAATGCCCTTTCATCTAATTCTTTCAAATATCAACCTACAGATAGATTTTATAAATCTGAAAATATAATGACTACTTTAAAAAAATGTTGATTAGACCCACCAAATTTATGATGGTGGCCCTTTGTCTATTTAAAGACTTTCTTCGGCAGAGTGGTTAAGATTATGAGCTCTGTGGTCAAGGTGCTTGGATTCAAATTCCAGTTGTCAGTCTTTACTATGTGTTAGAATGGGCAAATTACTTAACCTCTCCATGTCTCAGTTTTCTCATCTATCAAATGGGGATAACAATAGGGGTGCTGTGAGTACCAAATAGGTTAATGCATGTAAGTCGCCTGGCACATAGTAGAAGGCCAACAAGTGTCAGCTGTTATTATTGAGTAAAAGTCTTCCCTTTAGGAAGTATAAAATGTTGTAGTAGGGAAGGGGGGCAGAAAATAAAATGCCTTCAGAGGCCGGGCAGGTAATTAGCTATGTGAGTGACTTGATGGGAGAGATCAGTGGAGTCTGCAGAGAACTGTAAAGTATGTGCCCCACTTAAAGGCTTAAAAAGGAAAGAAAAGAAAACACAACCCTGTGTGCTGGCCAACCAAGACATGTCTGTGGGCCAGGCTTGCTCAGGACTATGGGCTGCCCATTGATTTTGACCCCTGAGCTCCAAACCACAAATCCAAAAAGAGCTCCAAACCACAAGTCAGAGGTACAGGCTGTGGCCTTTCTCTGCCAAGTTGCAGCTCTGTAAGCCTGGGCAGGCTGCTCACCCATCTTGGCTTCTGTCTCCCCATCTGCAAAATGAGAATATGGAGGCTCCTTATATGTCAAATATTCTATTCAAATGGAGAGAAAGGGGAATAATAATTTTTAAAACATACTCACATTTTCAAAAAGTATATAAATAGTAAAGGACTGGTTACCACATTGAGTAATCTGGATGCTATGTGGTGGTTCTTAAAGGGAGTGTCCTGTAGGAGCTGAAAGGTCACCTGGAGGAGAATTTGGTCCTGAATTCTTGTTTGTTTTTTTTTTTTGTCTTGTATGCTTTCTTTTAATAGATGAAATTAATTATTACCTATGAAGCATGAGATTCTTTTCTTTTAAAAAAATTTTTTATTGGACTATAGTTGATTTACAATGCTGTGTTAGTTTCAGGTGTACAGCAAAGTAAATCAGTTATACATATACATATGTCCACTCTTTTTTAGATTCTTTTCCATATAGGTCATTACAGAGTATTGAGTAGAGTTCCCTGTGCTATACAGTAGGTCTTTATTAGTTATATATTTTAGATATAGTAGTGTGTATATGTCAATCCCAACCTCCCAATTTATCCTGCTCCCCTCTTTTCCCCCTGGTAACCATAAGTTTGTTTTCTACATCTGTGACTCTATTTCTTTTGTAAATAAGTTCATTTGTACCATATTTTTAGATTCCGCATATAAGTGATATCCTATGGTTTTTGTCTTTCTCTGTCTGACTTTACTCAGTATGACAATCTCTAGGTCCATCCATGTCACTACACATGGCATTATTTTTTATGGACATCTACAGCCATACCACCCTGAACGCGCCCGATCTAGTCTGGTCCTGAATTCTAAAGGCAGAAAGGGACCCAGATTGAGTGAAGGAGGGGCGAGCAACCCAGATCAGAGGAGCGAGGCAGCGGCTGAGGGACTAGTTGTGCACAGGAGATAGTGAGGCAGTGTGTTTAGTTGAAGTGGAGAACTGAGTCATAGCAAATGATACAGTCCAGGGTAGGGCTGCAAGGCAGCTTCAGAACCCAATGATGTCAAGTGGCCTGGGCATGCCCGAGTTCATCTTTGGGCTATAGTCTGGTGGAGAAAAACCAAACCAACACAGACAAGCAGGTATGTCAGTCTCCGGACCTTCTTTTCTATTTCTTTTTCTTATCAGGAAAGCTGAATTCTTTTTTTTTCTTTTTTTGATATTTACTTATTTATTTATTTGGCTGCGTCAGGTCTTAGTTGTGGCATGAGGGGTCTCTTGTGGCACTAAGCCTCTTCGTTGCGGTGCGCAAGCTTTTCTCTTCATTGTGGCGTGTGGGCTCCAGAGCGTGCAGATTCAGTAGTTGTGGCTTGCAGGCTTAGTTGTCCTGGGGCATGTGAGATCTTAGTTCCCCAACCAGGGATTGAACCTGTGTCCCCTTCATTGGCAGGCAGATTCTTAAACACTTGACCGCCAGGGAAATCCCATGAAAGCTGAATTCTTATTTGCTGTTATATCATTCAGATTTTCTGGGTTCCTGACTTATCTTCTGGTTTTGCTTGTGGCAAACTGCATTTTCCAAAGGTGGATGCCACCTGTCTACAGCTCCTATCCCACCTGCTCTACTTACAATGAGATTGATGCCCCCTCACCAAGAGGTGAGACTTTGTTCCCTTCCCTCAAATCTGGGTGCAGGCTTGTGACCGCCCCAACCTTTAAAGTGAGGCAGACATGAAGTTATGGAGTATCAGAGGCTGTCAGAGAAAAGATACAACCACCACCTGGTGTTCTTCCTTGGAGACACTTGGCCTTGGACTGTTGATGGCTATGCTGGGGAGACCAGGTAGAGAGATCACATAGAAGTAGAGATCCATGACTGAGGAGCCCCAGATCTCCCAGCTGAGAGGATGCCCCCAGGCTGCAGACCCATAGGTGAAGAAGTCTTTGTGAGACCCTTCCCTCAGCTGCTGTGTGACTACAACCTCATGAGAAACCCAAGCCGGAACTGATCAGTCAAGCCATGGTCATGTTCCTGACTCACAGAAATCATGAAAACGATTGTTGTTGGTTCAAGTCATGCAGTGTTGGGGAATTTGTTACCTAACAATAGACTTAATATATTAACACATTATTAATACATTGTGTCTCTCCACTTAAGATTCTGATCTCCATGGTTCTAGCCCCAGTCAGTAAACTAAATTGAACTTACCATGGCTTTTGCTTGAGAGTTGGGTTTTTCACACTTCAGTCCTTGAACTTCGCCCTTGATTTCAGTTAACCCATCCATTTCTGTTCAGTTCAAAGAAATTGCAAACAAATATACATCCAAAGACCATGTAATGTATGCAGACAAAGGAAGCAGACCCAGGAAGGGAAACAAGAGAGTAGAAAAAAATTGTAGTTTGTTGGAAAACTTCCATCACATTCAGTATCCAACTCCGAGAGATGGATACAGTGGGAATATGGGCTTAATGATGTCAGATTATCTGTTCTTTTATTTTTTTGTTTTAAAGAAGCCAGAAATCCAGATTTTTATAAGAAATCTTGTGATTAAAAAAGTTAAATGCTCTTCAAATTTGAATAACTCCATGCTAATTAAACAAAACAGATATACTAATTGAATTCAGCCGTGAGTTGCAAAATTGCAACCTTAATTTAAAAGTTTTTAGCCACTATACATGCTGGGAAGACCTCAAACCCAAGATGAAGAGATTCTAAATTTCTTAGTAATGGTAAAACTTCTGCAAAAGGTGACAGATTCAAAATGACACTTGAGTGAAGATAATTGTTATTATGGGTTGAATGAGGTTCAGTCTTCAGTGCATTGGAGTAACTGAGTAATGCCATGTTGTCATTGAACAAGCCTTTGTGGCCAGGACAAGGTAAGCAGGTCCTTCCCTCTGTGCAAGCGTGGTCACCATGATCCTTTAGTGAGACTCAAAGCGTCGTTGCCCTTAGGATGAGGTCCCATCAGCACCTACCTATTGCCCCATTAGATGTTTGTCATCTATCTCAATGCTGCTCTGAAGCCTGATATAGGTCTATCATTCATGAAGACCCCAGAACCCATTTTCCTTGTGTCCCCTGGAAAATATGTACCAATTTGGTAGATTCTGCCTTTCCACTCTCTGAGTCTCTCCTTTCCTTGGGTCAATTCAATTCTTTTGAAAACAAAGCCTCCTATGTCTACCCTGGGGCACACAGGACTACAAGCTGAGCTACCCCCTGGGGTAAGAGTGAGGGTCTGGGAGGGTAGCATAAACACTTAGTATTATTGAGTTAAAATCTCAATAAATCATCTCAGTAAATTAAACAATCAGAAAGATGAGCTCCTTGTCAATAAATACACACCACATGCTGCCTAGAGACAAACGCGCATAGAGGTCACTCAACCAACCCAATACCCATAAACGACCTCCATAAAGCAATGGAAGGGAGGAGCTGAGATTAACCAAGTCCTTTCAGCCCAGCCCACACAGGCTGATATTAATCTGCATAGATAAAACCCACGGCATTTATTGTAGTAGAGTACACATTTTAGAAAAATGATTTTGCTTTTTCTTATACCTGGTAACCTGGAAAATATAGTCATCTGTACTCTGTCCTACAGGCGTTAGTGCAAATCAGTAAAGAGGTTCCATTGATGGCTCTTTTCGGACTCTAAGCACAATTGAACTCTCAGCTTTCTATCACTCACTCACCCCGTTGTGTACAAAAAAGCAGATATGCAATATAGCAGGAGACCCAAGAAAAGGTCTGGCTGTTCTGTCAAAACTATTTAGTTCAATATTGTTCTCAATGTGGCACCACAGCCCTGGACATGACACACAGCACGTCCAAACAGACATGATTATATATGAGACAGAAAGGCACTTACATCACTGCGGGTTGTTATGCTTTAAAGGGCTTTTTCCCCCCTCTTCAAATTAAAAGTTTTCAAAAATGAAATAAAAATAAACCTTTGAAGAAACCAGATTGAGACTGAATTTGGAAGGCCCTCCTGCCTAGTGTATACTAAAGAAACATTTTCTGGGTTTGTCCCTGATGATTCTCCTTGTAGTTGAGAAACACAATCCACTGGGAGCTTTTGTGGCAGAACAAGAATTTTATGAACACGAACTTTACAAAGACTTCCCTAGGAGATTTAAGGTCTGGAAATCAATAGATCAATCAGCAGCTTTTATCAATCTATTATGGTTCTCTTTCTTTGGATGTTTGGATGAAAATGGGATCAACGTAAATTGAACACGGAATCACTTATTCTCACAAGTTAAATTTGTCCAACTGTAAGGCACATAAATGACATGAAATATAATCATTTTTGATTTGGGGACCCTTCAGGGTGCACGTTAATTGAAGAAAAAGGAACCAGATGTTTCTTCAGCAGGACTCATAGAGACAATCTAAATATTCTTTAATCTCTGACACTTCTGATGGTTTCCCAAAGAAACCAATTCATTAGTTAATTATTGGGTATACATCTTGTGTATTATATAATTGGTCCAAGGCAAACAGCCTTCAAGGATGGCTGGCTGAGTTTGTAGAATCTGTTTTTACCAAATTTTCCCAAGGAAATAGGGGAAGATTAATGAGTACTACCTCACCTTACTTCTACTTTATATTTAATGATAAAGGCTTCATTGCCTGGAACCTCTCCTTCCTTATGAAGTTAGCTTGGCAGGTAGTTTATGGTCAGAAGAGTTAGGAGAAAATATGAAAATTACATTGGGAAATAAGAGCTATTTACTCAGTTCTTCTTGAACAGAACAAAAAGATGAAGTTGGATTTATATTTCCATTTCTGAGATGCAAAAACGTAGCTTGGGCAGAACATCTTCCACTCTCAATTCTAAAGCTTTTTAAATGTTATCAAAAGAATCAGTACTGGAAATTCCCCACACTTTTCATCCTACCATCATCCCAGAATAACAGTAACAATGATCAATAGATATGGAGCAGTTCCTCTGTGCTAAACACATACTATGTAATTTAATCTTTATAGCAAATATCAATCACGGTCACTATCTTTTATTATCCCTTTATTGTAGGTAAGAGAATGGAGACACTGAGAAGTTAAGTCCTACATAGAGTTGCCAGGTAAATTACAAGAAGCCCAGTTAAATTTGAACTTCAGGTAAAAAATGGATTTTTTTTCAGTCTAAGTATAGCCCAGGAAATATACCAAATATACTAATATACTAAAAAAAATACATATGCACTGTTTATATGAAATTCAAATTTAACTGAGCATCCAGCAGTTTTATTTGTTAAATTCGGTTAGTTATTGGCAGAGCCAAACAAGTCTTTCTGATTCCCAAGCTAAAACTCTTAACCACTATACTAAACTGCCTCTTTACACAAAAATAAAGTTTGCAAATCCCCAATTTAGCAAAGGCTATTACTTATTTAGACAGAAAAAATAGCACTGAAAGTAGAACAAATTAAGCTAATTTATAGCAGTGGTGGGACAAGCATTTCTTTTGTCTGGGCAGTCCTGGCACAAGGTGTGGGGAAACAGGACTCACTAAATAGTCGAAGAGCAGGGTGGGGAGTCTCTGGCCTCCCTACTAAGAGGTATTGAGTGCTTGTCATGAAGCCAGCATGGTGACATAACTATTCTGGCTTCCAGAGGAGAATCAAATTCAGGTTTACTTTCAATGCAATGGTGAATGTTGGGACCTCTCTCCTTACACCACAGTGTCCTCTACCTACTGCTACCTGGAACAGTCCCTTCCAGTTAATACCCTTGAATTTACCAGAGCACTATGGTGAAGCAGGTAAAGAGTAAAGGCTTCTGAGTCTTACTGCTTGGTTGGATATCCTAGTTTTACTACTTCTCTGTGCCTCAATTTCCTCCTGTGAAAAAGGAGATCATACCTATCTCTATAGATTTTGTGAGTTAGCATGAGTTAATACATGTGAAAACAATAATAACATCCAGGGAAATTTTTTTCACATGCCAATCACTAATCTGAGTGAATTACTTAAATTACTTAATCCTTATAACCACATTGTGAGGTCAGTTTCATTATTAACACCCTCACTTTATGCATGAGGAACCTGAGGTGTAGATTAAATAACTTGCCCAAGATCATACAGTCAGTTAGTGGAAAAGGTAAGATTCAAATTCCGACAGCCTGGGTCCTGAGTCAGTGCTCTCCATCCTTATGCTGTGCACACCGAGCATACTAAGACCAGTGCCTGGCACAGAGCCAGCCCACACTGCCTGTTAGCTATTACTGTAAGCGGGCAAAGAGCAGTTTGGGCATTGCTCTAATTATCCACTTTGGCCCTAATGCAGACTGCACCCACTGACAAATTGCTCTATGTTCTTCTGCATCCAAGGCAACTCAAAAGCTTCTGGGAGGTACCCTAGATTCTCCGACTCCCTCCAGCCCGCAGCCAGTCACCAGCTCCTAAGGATGCCACAGCCCTCTTCCTTCACCATTGCCATGGCCTATGTTGACTTAAATGTTCACTTCTCTCCAGCACTAGCACAATATGTGCCCAAAGAGTCTTTGTTTCCACTTGACCTGCTCCAACCTTGCCACTAGGGACAGTTTTCTAAATTAGAAGTGTACTATGTTGCTCGCCTGTCTAAAGTCCTTCTATGATTCTCCAGGGGCTTCAAGAAACACCCAAGTTCCTTACCCCTGTAATGCAAATCCTATGACCTGTCCACTCATCTCTATTTCCCTGTATGGACCCCCTCTTTCATTTCCACAGTCCTCTTTCATTTCCTTTAATATACCATGTTCTTTCATTCCCCCATTCCTTTACGATGCTATTTCTTCCTCTAGGAATGTTCTTCCCTTTAAACCCCTATTCATCTGTTGGGACACTGGCCAAGCACCACGTAGTCTGGCATCCTCCTTTTCCCCATTTCACTCATAACATCTGAGTTTCCTTGTTTCTCTTCCCACTAGTCATGAGTATCTTATGAGCAAGGCCCATATATTATTTATCTTGATATCTCTAATGCTGAGCTCACAAGTTTATTAAATAAAAAGTGGATGTTTTTACCTTTATTGGCACAGCCTCAGTAACTATCTGTACACAAAACAAAGCTAAATATAACAACCCTCAATAACAAGAAGAGTAATGGGAATATAAGTTCATAAGATCAATCTGTTATCTTTCAGGCAATGATGGCTGTGAAGGATAAGATTCTGCATCCTTCTCCTATGGTTGTAGAATGATCAAACCACCTAAAAATGTATACTTTTTATATTGATAAAGCCCTAGTGCCAAAAATTCAGGGCCTAAAACTGATATATCAAAGTGCATAAATATTTATGAGTTCTGCAAAAAGGCAGAAACAGCTACTTAATTCTAAGCCTTAAAAGGCACCAATATAAATGTTTTTCACAAGGGAACTATATACAAGGGAAAGAATTCAGCCAGCACTTGTGATAGGGTGAGGTCACTAACTAGCTTGGCTACTCTCTTTTGAGAAACATTTTAGTGGCTTTGGGGTGTGGTCAATAAAAGGAGATCTTGACTGAGACCAGAAAACTAGACAAGCATAGTTTCTTTTTTTTTTTTACATCTTTATTGGAGTATAATTGCTTTACAATGGTGTGTTAGTTTCTGCTTTATAACAAAGTGAATCAGTTATACATACACATATGTTCCCATATCTCTTCCCTCTTGCGTCTCCCTCCCTCCCACCCTCCCTATCCCACCCCTCCAGGTGGTCACAAAGCACCGAGCTGATCTCCCTGTGCTCAAGCATAGTTTCTTAAAGGTGTTTCTCCCTCCTTCTTTGGTGCCAGCTTTTTAAGAGATGTACTATAATTAAGTTATAATTGCTTATTTCCCTAGTCTAAGCAGGGCAGGTGGTTCCCTAATATTGCATATTAATCCTAATTCAATTTACGGTCTTACAAGTAAAATTTGGTTCTTATATTAGGCAGGTGAAAATTCAAAGTTGATTGCTAATGTTTATTTTAATTCTTGGTTTAACATTATTAAAAATTAAATTTCAGAGTTATATGAAGTGATTCCCCTTCTTGAAATCCTAGCCTAAGTAGCTGAAGCAAGTTTATAAAGAAATAGGCATTAGGAAGAAAGCTAGAAGTTCAAAATCTAATTTCAGTCTTTCACCTGGCTATAAATGCAATCTCATCCTTAACTTCTCTTTGTCCTACGTGTGGACCCCGTCTCCTTGTGGCTTTGAGGCATAGTCTTATTCTTCCTAGAGACGCCACTCTCAACTCCTTAACCATTCTCCTGCTGTTTCCACCCTGGTTCAGTGAGAATCAGACCATACATGAATTGGGAACATGGAGCTTAGGTTTAACAAAGATATGGGGAGTTTATGACCCTTCAACTTTCCAGACTTGTCCATTTTTGTGATTTCTTTATTAGGAAAAAGTCACTTATACCTTTTGAAATTATGAGGAGACTTAGAAATGATGGAAAAGATGGTACCAGAGAAGTGTGGGCTTGGGAGGCCATGTTGTTGGGACAATGGGGAAAGCACTTGGCTAGAACACTTGGCTGGACTTTTCCCCAGGAGTGGTGGTGGTGAAGGGGCTAGGTAAATAAGAAAGAGAGTGAGCCATAGCTTGAGTTAAGGGGCCCAAAAATGTTCTTAGAGAAGCCCAATGGGTTCAGGTCAGAAGATAGATGACACACTTTCGCTGTTTCTCTGATGGATAAGCTGATCTGGCCAGATCACACACTATCCTGTAACATGTGTGGAGCATACGGTCCCTTGGAATGCTATTCTTTAGTTCTTTTAATGAAACCAGATTCCACATTAATTACTATACAAAGGAATAGGTTTTTCCTGAACCCTCCTCTCCCGCCCCATATTCTGTTCTTTTTCAGCACTTTTCCATATTTATAATTTCCTGTTTGTATTGTCTGCATTTTCTCGTGACACTGTAAGCTCCCTAAAGACAGAGATCCCTGAATATCTAAAGCATAGGCTCATCTAATGCATATAGTAGAAAGCTAATAAATGTTTGACGACAAGATACACACATTAATCATTTCATTTAAAATGGTGAGGAAGCCATGGGCTAACGGAGCCCAGTTTCTGGTATCTGGGACTGGCTGACATGTTGAACAGTGGCTAGAACCTACTAGAGATGTTATATGAGATGCATCATAGACAGAAGTCCTGTCTTTAGCATGTTAATGAGTTAAAAGTACCCAGTATGAACATATCTCATCCAAATGCATGCTTGGTGTGAATTAACTCCATTGTTTCTGCACTGCTTTGAGGAAAGTGTAAAAACTTCGTCTCATTGATCTCCAGGATCTGTAAACCCCTTATGACTAAGAGCTGTTGCTGCGAATTGTTCCTTTCCCTGGAGTCTCTCATATTTTTCCATATGAGTATATGAAAAGGTCCAAGCATCAAACAAAGCCCAATTTCACAATGTCTTGTAGTTTTTTAAAAAAAAACAAATTAGACCTATTCTATTACAACCAGGAATGGGAAGTAGCTATTAAATCATTCCCTTAAGGTATTTTTATTTTGTTGACTCATGAGAGTTGGCTCTGGCTCCTCCAAAGCACTCTGAAGCCATATTTGGAGAACTTTGAGTTGGTGAGTTTACTTATGTGCGGAAAATATTGAGACTTTTTTTACATTCTTTGCTAAATCATTTTGGTTTTCTTAAACAATTGGTATTCCTCCCACTTTTTCTTGCATTTATGCATATAACTAAATAAAGATTTAGCTGCATTTGTCAGTGAACTGAAACCCATATCATGCTTGTCTCTTAAAAAATTATAACTTTCCATCTCGATTCTGATATGCTGAGACATTTTGAGAGCCAATAATTGCCCTAGTCGTGTTATTTAAAGATGCTGGAATTCCCACAAGAATGTTGTTACATAAATTAAAATGATATCATTTATATTAACAATTAACACGATGACAATAAGGATGAATATTCATTTGGGGAACACAAAAACCCTAACACGTTTCAAAACTTGGGTATTCCCAAGTCACATTGAGCAATATCTATACAAATTTGTTAACATATTAAATTAGCCTGGAAATCTTGTAAGCAGAAAAGAAAGTCTGCCCTTCTGAGCTTTCTGCTATTTCCTGCCTCTCGTCAGGCTGGAAATGTTTGAGGACTGCCTTTCTCCTGGTATTTCAGAGTACTGGCTTCTGGTCCCAGATGGAACCAAGAAAAGCAGAGGAGTGTGAAAAATAAAAATATTTTCAGTGTTGTTAACCCAACCTTTTAAAGCCTTAAGAGATTTCCTTTGGATTGGTGAAATAAATGATTAGAATGTAGGGGTGCTGTTTTCCTCCCCAGGCCGGATAACACATGTTCTCATGTTTCTAATGTCATAAAATAAACCTTAAACTAACTGAAAGCCAGATCATCTGTAGGTTCAGCCAGGCAATTTGGCTTTTTAAAAAAAAATTATTACTTTTTGAGCTGGTATCTTCCCATGTATGTGAAAATTTCTAAAATATGTCAGGTCCTGCTGTACTTTAATGACTTCTCCCATTGGAAGCCCGAAGATGAGCTCTCCCTAGGGCCTGTTAAGGCCCATTGTTTCCCAATATCTTGTATCAGGCTCCTGTCACAACAAGAAAAGCTGTGGAGATGATAGTTCTAGCTAAACTATAAGAAAATAGAAAGGAGACTTGAGCCAGGTGTTCATCACAAAATAGATGAAGCCTAAAATATTCAGATTTCTCCAAAAAAACAATCAAACCAAAACAAAAATCTCAATTTTATCCAGAATTTTTATACCAACTCAGACACATCAGCTATTTATTTGTTTGTTTTCTTGCTAGTATTTACTCTCTTGAATTGAATTGGCTGGATAATTTCTTTGAGTCTTATTTTCTCTTGGGAACCAAGATGGTCTCTTTAAGTACCAGAGGTTTGAAAGATCTTTTGAGAAATGTGGTACCTAAGACTTACCAAGTTCTTACTGAATACCAGGCATTGTTCTGGTCACATACATGCATCATCTCATTTGATTTGGAATAACTTCTGACTGTACAAATATTACTGCTAACAATGTGGCAGGTTGAATAAGGGTCCCCAAAGCTGTTCACATCCTAATCCTCAGAACCTGTGATTATGTTACTTTATATAGCAAAAGGGACTTTGCAGTTGTGATTGTTAAGGACTTTGAGATGGGGAGACTCCACTGGATAATCTGGGTGCACCTAATGGAATCACAATGATCCTTATAAGAGGTAGGCAGGAGGGTCAGAGTCAGAGAGAGTGGGTGTAAGGACAGAAACAGAGGTCAGAGAACCAAGAAGTTCACTGATGGCTTTGAGGATGGAGGGAAGGACCACAAGCCAAGGAATACAGGCAGCCTCTAGAACCTGGAAACCTCCAGAAGAAATGCTGACATTTTGCTTTAGCCAAATAACACTGATTTGGACCTCTGACCACCACCACTAGAATTGTAAGATAACAAATATGTATTGTTTTGTGCTGCTAAATTATGGTTACTGCAGAAATAGGAAACATACAAATACTTATTAAATAATTATTATTCAACATAAACTGAGCTAATCACTTCATATATTAAGCCATTTAATTTTAACAACTATCCTTTGATTTTGACAGGTGAGGAAGCAGACAGTGGGAAAGATTAAGATTCCCAGTGCTAATAGGTAGTGATACTGGGATTCAGTGAGGGTTTGCCTAGTGAAATCCCTGTCCTTAGTGAAATACCAAGATCAGAACTTTATAAGCATTATCTTCTTTTCAAAAAAAAATACTCTGACATCAGCATTATTCCCACTTATAGGTGGGAAAATTGCAGCTTAAAAAGGTGAAGTAACTTGCCAGAGGTCATGGAACTAAAAAGTCAGAACCAAGATTTGACTCAGGCTCTCCATCCTACGTTCATGAGTGTAACCACCACAGGAGATTGAGAGCAAGGCAAACTTCAAAATACTATCAACCAGTTATGTGCCCTTGGGCAAGCTGCTTTTCACTTCAGAAAGCTTCTGCTTTTTTCTCTTTAGAATGGGGATAACGATTCTTATTTCATAGGAACTTTGAGTGAATGACATGTAAAACTTGCAGCATTACGTTTGACACATAGTAAGTGCTCGATAAATAGCAATTATTTTACTGCACATTACACAACACAGGAAAATCTTTCCCCTCTGTTACCCCATCTGCAAAGAAATCTGTGCTCCACTTTCCATGGGGTTTTCTTATTGGGAGGAGGCAGCTGCCCATCTAGTGCTAATTATTCCCAACGCAACGTGATTGGGAGTGATGCGTAGCCCACCAGCGACTTTAGAAGCAATCACACCTTATCCATTCTCTTCTCCCCTCTGATAAATATAGAGGACTGTGAGATGCTGAGGGTTAGTGGAGCCCTAAAACGGAAAGGAGGGGATGCCTGAATCATCACGTGGAGGAAAGCTGCCCGTCAGCCAGAAGCAGCTACGTGGACTGTCACATGAGCAAGAAATAAACTATTCTTTTCTACACCTCTGGAAATTTTAGGTTTGTTTGTTATTATAGTGGATATTACACTAAGTAATAAGTACACGTGTGTGCACACACTCACTCATACACACTCTATTCTTTCTTCAACTCTTTGCCTCTCCTGAGAACTGCTCTACCCAAAATTTCTCCCCTTAGGTATCATCCAGGTATCATTGAACATTGATACAATTATATTATAGAACCCACAGACGACATTGGAATTTCATCCGTTGTTCCAATGTTATCCTTTAGAGTTATTTCCCTTGCTCCAGAGTCCAATCAAGGAGCATGCACTGCATTTATTTGTCATGTCATTTTAACCTCCTTAAATAAAGAAGGACTCTTCAGCTTTACTTATCTTTCTTGACCTTGTATTTTTGAAGAGTAGAGTCCACTTACTTTTTAGAATATATGCCTCCATTTGGACTTGTTTGTTGCTTTCGCCTGGTTAGATTCATATAATGTATTTTGGTCAGGAATACTACCAATGTAGTAGTCTATAGTGATACATTAGTGATGTGCTGTTCTTTTCTACATTAGGAGGCACGTGATGTTCAATTATCTCAATGTTGATGATGTTCGGCTTGATCACTTGATTAATCTAGTGTCTGCCAGCATTCTCCACTATAAAGTTAACATTTTCCAGGTGATATAGTTTAAAAAGTAAATATTTTTACTAAATTACTTGTTAAAACCATGAACAAAAGCATAGACCTTTTAACATTCCAAATATGAGTATTCGATGAAATCAGGAGCTGAATAATTTATGTTAGGACACTCCCATATCAGCTAGAGTATTAAGTCAAACTTTGAAATTCATAAATATAGGGTAAAAGTGCCATTGGAGAGTCTAACACTGAGGCGAACGTTTCTCTGTAATTTTTATAGACTCTCACATTGAAAAAGAGAAATAAGCCTTTTGTTTTTACTGTGTTTGCCTTTGCCCGAGCTCCTGAGAAAGCAGAACTCGAGGCAAGAATTAAGTGCTGATATTTTATTTAGAGGTGCAAACCAAAGGAAAAGAGAGTGATACAGAGGACAGGAAGCAGAAAAAACAGGAAGCAATGCAATGTGGTACTTTACTGCTCAACCTGAGCTTTATGATGAGCTGCAAAGACCTAGAAGTTCTGCTTAGTAGGATACATGATACTTCTCTGGACAGACTACATGACAGAGCCTCAGAACAGTTCATGAATTGGATAAAGGACAGACAATACTACCCAGCTCTCCATCTCCTGACCCACTGGTCAGAGTTCACACATGAGGAGTTAATTCTCCTGAACTTCTGGGTTGCAATGTCATCTGGCCCATTTGGTGATCACTCGAGACACAGACTCCAATCTTTCAGAATCATTCAGAATTGATGGACTAGCCAGACACTTGGGGCATGAGGCTGGTTGGCTTGACTGAGAGGCACAGAAGAGAGATACAGACACACACACACACACACACACACACACACACACACACACACACAGAGAAAGAGAGAGAGAGAGAGAGAGAGGGGGAGAGGGAGGGAGCAAGCCAGCCAGGCTCTCCCAGGGCAAGCAACTGGCTGGCCCCAGGCAGTACACCACATGGACAGAACAGACTGGCTCTGCCTGATTGAAATCAGAAGGGACACATATCTTATCTTGTCTGATACATTTCTTCTCTGAGTCTTTTTTTCTCAATTGTTTGGCAATGTATATTTTAAAACGATAAAAGCATCTTCATTTCAAACTTCTAAAATAGACAACTGACACATGTGGACCTACCAGATATTGTGGCAGTTTACAGTGTATAAAGATTTGGCCCTTTATCTTGTGACTCAGCAAAGGTAAAGAGCATTGCATAAGCTAAGCATGTGATTTTTTTTGCCTTTAAATATTTTAAAGGACAGTGTGGAGGAAGTGCCAGAAGATAGTTCTTCTCTTCCAGTGACAAAAGAGGGTCACCATGGAGAATTTTAACATCTTAATTAAGGTTCATAATGATTCGCAAAAGCACAAGAGCCCAGTGAAAAAAACCACAGAATGGGTCAGGATATTGTAACGTGTTAAATAAATTTTTACTTTTTTTAATTGAAGTATAGCTGATATACAATGTTGTGCTAGTTTCAGGTGTACGGTGCAGTGATTCAGTTTTATATATATATATATTTAGAGAGAGAGAGAGAGAGAGAGAGAGAGAGAGAGTCTTTTCAGATTCTTTTTTACCTTACAGGTTATTACAAAATAATGAGCATAGTTGTTTTTTATAGAATTTATAAATTTTTACTTTGGATAAAAGGAAAATGGCTGAAATGGATACAGTAGCTCAAGATTCATCTCGTGGGCTTTTTGTATGAGAAATAAGCATGGATGTTTTAAAATATATTTCTCCAAGAATGTTTCCATTGCAGAGAACTGAAAGCTAGAATGAGATGAAAAGTCTACGCCCTCAAATGGAGCCTTGAGACATTTAAGAAAAGATCCAGAGACACTCTACTTTGATCTAAGTGTCCAGAAGGGAACATGTGTGTTTTGTGACATGGCCAGGTAGATGCCGGCTGTGTAGGACATGATGTGATAGGAGGGAGAGAGGATGTGTGCATGATGGAAAGACACATATATGTGGATATTATATTCATTCTTTCTTCAGGGAACTAATCTCAAACATCAATTTCATACTCTCCATGGAGAGAACTGATTAATTAAATGGACAGTAAAGAACCTAGGAAGTGATCTACTTTCCTTCAGGAGAATGGTTTGATTAAGCGATTAAGTAAAAAGGGAGCATATGGAACACCTTGGCTTGCATTTCGATAACGTCTGGAACAGAAACAAAGGTCCACTTGTTCAAGAGCTCAAACAAAATAATTCTAAATACGACATTTAAAAACGAACACAATAAAAATTCAATCCTCAACCAAAGATCCATAAAAGACAAACAATTAGAGGAATTCTTTTACTGCTGTGATTATAACTATGAATTGCATTTCTTTCCTGGTGAGTCTTGTTTAGCTACAGTGGTTTTCTAGAAAAGAAAAAGAGTAGTTGGGGGGAGGCAGTTGGTAATGAAGAGGAAAGAATATTTAAAGTGTGGAATTAATTCCACAATTTTTAAAGTGTGGAATTAATTATTTTGAAAAATGCTTCAAGATTATGAATTATCTGAAAGAAACATATCTGTTACAAAACCCCAAACATCAGGTTATTGTGTATCTCTAAATATTACTGTAATAATCACTTTACTTATGCTGCCTGCTGTTTGTGTTCAACCAAAGCTCAGAAACAGAAAAGTCACTCAATAAGAGTGACATCATGGGGCTTCCATATTCCCCCTCGATGACTTCCAGGTCAAATTTTCTCAGTGTATAAGTGAAAAGATGCTATTTCTAATAGTCAGCCCTGCAGACTCAACCTGGGATCTCAAAAATCCAGCTGTGTTCACTTTGCTTCTTATACCACCACTGTAATGAACATGCTCCATGGCTGACAACTGTGTTGATGGTGCGTGAGCTTGAATGTAATCTAGCTTGTTTCCTCTGTGAAGGATTTTCTGGCTCTGCTAGCTGAAGAAGAATACAGAAAAACGAGGGGTTTTTTGGTCATTCTTTTTAAGTTAGTTTGTATATCATGGAAGGGATTAAGCAAGTGAGGCAATGGGATGTGAAAATACAGAGCACAAAATTATTGAATAAGAAAATTCTACTTTTATGGAGACCCTTTGAATTCTCCTTCACATAATATATCCTCAACGAAGGGTTGGTAATTGAGGCTCTTTGTACCTCACCAAAGAACAACCCACATACTTGTCACTGCTGTGATAAAGAGATGATTTCTGTGGGCAGCAAAATATTTAAGTTTAATTCTCATCTGCTGTCACAAAATGCAAGTCATTCAAAATCATCCATGTGCTAAGAGAACAGCTAGTTTTCTATCACTTGAAATTCTTACTCTTGAGAGGCATTTTACTTGTCCATGTTGTGATCATGTACTTCTCATCTGCCCTGAGCCTTCTAAAATCAGACCCATTGCCTATCCAGAATCATTTCTTTCAGATATTATTACCTCTCTTCCATTTCCCTTCTCTCACCGCAAAAATCTGCTGTTGCTTCTCTCTTATTCACTCCACCACACCAAGGCAGTCAAGAGAGGTAGAAATAGGAAGAACTTTGAAAATAGAGCTTTAAGGAGTTTACTTGTAAGCATGATGCTCAAACATCAGGGTCAGGTAGCATAAATTTACATAAGGATGCATACTGTTAGACTATAAATGTCAAGAGAGAGGAGGATAGATGGGAAGATGAGAAGATAGGAAGGAGATTAGAGGCATAATTGCAGTGACGATAGTCCATGTACATTAAGTCTGAAAGGAGCTCAAACAAATATTCCCACTAATGGTAATTCCCCCCTTCCCTGGCCCCTTTACTCATTCAGGCCTCAGCTCAAATGTTCAGATACAGGTGCTACCTAGCACCGTTACTCTCCATCAGATGTCCATTTCATTCCCTGTCACTTAGCACAAACTGGAATTATCTTGTCTATTAATTTAATTTGTATATATCATTCTACTGGATTGCAAGATCCTTGAGGCTAGGGGCTACAGAATAGGATGTTAGTACGTATTTTAAAAGAAGGAGTAAAATGGATTATTGGATGGACAAAAGATGAGAAGGCTTCAGTTGTGGCCAAAATGAACAGAAAGGGCATTTCGATGAAGGGAAAAAACATATTCATAATCAGAAGCAGAGATTTGTGTTGTAAATTTGCATGTAGCCCTGATCTGAGCACCAGTGGACACAGGAGTTAGTTAGCGCTTCCCCACTGATTGACTGCCTCGAGCAGGGTCTGAGCAGACTTCCTAAGAGGTGTGGGATATCGGGAAGAAGTGGCAATCAGTTATTTGGTGTTTGTCAACACAATGAAAACATTACATTTTAAAGTCAGTCATGCTCAGAGACTGAGACGTTTTTCCTTTGGTCTGGAAGCTGGTGCTGGTTATGTGACTTGTTGGTAGATGAATATTCTGGCAGATGGAGTACTGGGCACAGGACAGGCTCTGGGAGAAAAGAGAACTGGTGACTCTATGCCGTTTGTGCTCTGATAGTCCCAGGCTCTCCCTTAAATCCTCAATTCACTCAACCTTCAAGGAAACAGGGGCACTAAACATCTGAAGAATGAAAACCTTTTTTTAAAAAAAAACAGGCTTGAAAAACTCTTTATGACATATACTTGAAATGAAATTCAGTGGATACAATATGGAGTTTGGAAGCTAAAACCCAAGACTGAATCCTGCATCTGTCAATTACTGGCTGTGAGACCTTAGTGATTATTTCCTTTCTCTTGAGACAGAGTTCTTCCATCTGTAACACAAGGATGATAGTAATTGGGTTGTTGTAAAGATAAAACAAATGTGAATGTATTTTTCCAACTCTAAAATTATAAACACTTTTTAATAATTATTATATATAAAGACAGAAATTAGTGCTTCTGCATACAGCTTAGTAGCTCGGTTAACCATCATTTATTATTCTGTAATTGTTAAGGGTGTGAACTCTTAGGTCAGGCTGCCAGGGTTAAGAATCTTAACTTTTCAGTGCCTCAAAGATTTCATCTCTAGAATGGGTGTAAAGATAGTGTCTACTGCATATTATTGTCTTGACTGTTAAATGAGACAATCCATATAAAGCACTTATCACAGTGCCTGAGACATAGCAGGAGCTCAGTACATATTAGGTGTTATTTTCACTCCGTGTTCACCTTAGACTGGCCCTCCAGATTTCTTTAAAGCCCAGGTGCATTTATACATTGTCACCGCTAGATGGCAGATGCACCATTTTTATTGCTGTGAGTGATTCCCAGCAGCACTTTGCCCTTTGCCTCCTCCTGGCATTCAAGGATCTTGGGCACCCACATAAATAACACAGTGAGTGAAGTAATAACATCTTAAAAAAATAATAAGTCACTTCTAAGCAATGTATATTAACAGGGCTTAGTGTTGTCATCATTCAGGATAACAACTTAAAAAAAGAAATATATACATGTATATCGCCCAGTAGTTTATAGTTTCTCCTCTAAGAATATCCAAAGGGAAAGTAGATAAAAGAGCATTTCTTGAGAGTTTAGGATGTACGTTAGATGTTAGAACTGGTCTATGGATTTGAGGAAGGGAGAGAGATGCGGAGCTAGGCGATATGGCATTCCTGTCTTCATGCAGCTTACAATCTGGGGAGAAAAGCATAATGATATGATATATAATGATAATTATGTGATATAAAATAATGACAATGATAATACTGCATGGTTGGTCCTGGGACAGAGCTATTAACCCATTGCTGGGAGAGCTCAATTAACTCTGGGAGATTCAGGGAAGTGTTCACACGAAGGTAAAATTGGAATCAGGTCTTGAAAGTGGTGAAGGGAGTAGAAAATGAAAAGGGGAACATGGTCTTCCATGGTCCCCCAAATGCACATATAAAAGCATAAAGCTGTGAAAGGACAGGGTGCATTTTGGGGGCAAAGAGAAATGTCTGGGCCCGAACATGCAGGGCCTTGAATATTACGTAAGGACTAGTAGGTCAGAGGGAGATCACAAGATCCAAGTGAGTTTTTAGAAAATACTTTCCATCAAAAAGCTAAATTTTACGGAGGCGTGTGACATAGATAAATGCTAATCCACTTCATTATAACCATATGTTTGGCTCCTCCCACTTTCCCCAGCCTCAGTTTTGGAAATAAGTCTTGCTAACACTAAATAGTTTTTATCCAAAGACTCTGTTTTGAATCCAGAGATAGATCTCCACTAGCTAATCAGGCCACAGACAAGTTGGCCCAAGGAGCCCTTTGGAACCTCAGGGTAGATGACCTTCCATGCCTGTCATCCTTGTCATCCATTCACGTAGGGCCTTTGGAGCCATATTCAGTACTTTGGAATTTATTTTAAGAACAGTGAGAACCTATTGAAGAGTTCTCACTGGGGGAATGAAAGGAACTTGGGCTGAAATGAGGCCAATGGGTTAGAGGGTACCAAGAGTGAATGCTGCAGCCTAGCTGAGAGGCAATGGGGGCTTCAGCTTAATGCCTGTGGAATCAGAGAAAGTGGACAAATGCGTGATAGTTTTAGTGGGTAAAATAACAAACATGGCAACCAATTAGATATTGTGAATCTTCCAAAAGGTCCTGCTACTGAACATCTAATTTCAGTTTGTCTCTCTATCACTAAATTCTTTACATCAGGAGCTGTAACAGAAAAGGAGAAACTTCAAATCTGTAAACATAGACATAGTTTTATGGGCTGTTGATATGAGTCTTCATTTCATAATTTAACTGCTTTAGAATATTGCCAAAGTTATAGCCCTCCCATTGCATTCATTAGGAAGGGCTAGGCTTTGCCAGGGTAACAGTGGTAAAATCGCAGTGGCTTAGCCCTGCATACATTTATTCATACGTATGGACCATTCTCAACGTGAGTGAGTGGAGGCTCGGCTCCACACGGTCCCTCAGGGAAACAGCCCGACAGAGGCTCAGCCGTCCTGTAGCTGCTCCGCTGGGACACACACCTTCCTCACTTGCCATTGCAGGGAAAGGGGGAATTGAGAATCACTCTTGCATGGCTTTTCATGCTGCAGCCCAGAAGTGACATATCATTTCCACACACGTTTCATTGGATCACTTGCGTGGACCCACCTTATCAGCGAGGGAACAAATGGAATATCTAGGGAGTGTTGCAGTCTCCGCCACACACACAATGACCATTTTTCACATAGAGGCATTAAAAACAAAATCTTCCTCTGAGATAATGCACCTGGATGAGAGGTGGGTCCTGGGTTGTCAGCCAGGCTCATTCACTGACCAAGGAATATTTTCCTTCAGAAAAACATGATTTAAAATTGGCTTCTATGTTATAGACAACTCAGTCAGGGAACCTCAAGTTTTTAGAGAGTGAGCACATTAAAAATGGAAAGGTCAAAGGGCAGCTGTGCTGCGTGTCTTCCCGAGAGCACTGAGTTGGCCTTTTCTGGGTGTGTGAGGTCTATGGCTTCCTCGTTCTCGCACCTCTGGATCTTCCATGAAAAGAAGCTTTTTTAACTGAGGCATCAGCCATCAGTCAGATTGGCAGCTGGAGCCCCTGCTCAAGGCTTGGCTGTCGGGTGGAAAAGGATTTAAACTGACATTAACACCAACCTGAGCTGTGCACACAGCCACGAGGTACATTTTTCCAACCTGGCAGCCCGGGGTCTCCTTCCGAGTCTCCCTAATGAGTACTGCCTTTGACTCCTTGAGTCATTGCCTGCCAGATACCCAAACTAGCTCAGGAGACATTTCTCATCCCCCTTAGTTTAGCTCTACATGAAAAGCAGCACAAATGGAGCCACGGGGTCTTTCTTCCTGTGTGACTGGTTTCTACCCCAAAAGAAAAATCTTTCAAGGTGTGCAGGGTACCATTTAGGTACACAGTGGTCTGAGCTTGAGATATTACTATTCTGCTGTTCTCTGCCCATCTCTCCCCTTGGGCAGGGAATTTCCTCATATCACTTTCTTTTCTTTTCTTTTTTTGCCACGTCACACAGATTTCGGGATCTCAATTCCCCGACCAGGGATTGAACCCCAGCAGCAGCAGTGAAAGCCCAGAATCCTAACCATTAGGACAGCAGGGGACTCACTCCTCAATTACCACCTCCAGAGGCTTTTAAATTACAAAATATAGTACAGGCAATTGTTTTTGAGATCAAATCTACATAACTGGGAATTAAAAAGATAATTTCTGGAAGATGTGTGTGTATATACATATACATATATATATATCATATATTTCCTTCACTTCAAAATGCTATTGCTTGTCTTGTAGTAAAATGCCAAAGACATATTTGATAAAAATACTTCTGTCTGTGTGGTCACAGCGTCAGTGCCTCTGGCATGTAACTTCTCTCTGTGATTTATTTTCTCCCTTGGTGAAATGGAGTTTCTCCAAAGGTAAATGGCCAGTACTAAACATTGCCTAGATCGCCAAGTTACTTTATAATAAAATAATGTATGTGGAAGCCCTTTAAAAATCTTGTAATCACCATACAAACATATAGTACTCCTACCATGAATGCTCCCTTTTTTTCTGTTGCAAAGTTGACTTTGCAACACAAGGGATTTCCAAAAAATTACTGGCCCTCTCAGGAAGTAATGCTACCCACGGTCCATTGAAAATATTAATGGAATGACAAACAATGGCTGTTAAGCAGGATTTTCAAAGTTGATGTAACAACTTTTGCCTTGCAAGCACGAGAATATGCAGAACTACAATCATCCTTTGCGACTCTTCTTGAATTAATCCTTCACGCTCTTTACTTTTAAAGCCCCTCAAAATAAATCATAAAAAATCTTCCCTGTTCAGAATACAGTGGGAGCAGCTTGTTTTGTATATTGTTTTAGTATCGTCAATGGAGTCATACCAGGATCTATTTCAATACAATAAATGAACAGATCAGGATTTAGGGGGCCACTTGTTCATTGGATTAGGAGAAGCTCTCTCTGTAAATAGAGTGTTCATCATCCTTGAAATATCAGCTATCTATTTATATCCCAAATAATGATGGGTTGAAGTGTTATTATGAAAGGAGAGACACAGATTTTCTATAAATGTGTTTTTCTTGTGATAATATGTGAAATTACATTTCATGTTAAATTGCTTGAGGCAAGCAAGGTTTAATATGTATCTAAATAATTAAGCTAATTGTGTAAAAATATATTTGCAGAATTCACCAAATGTGTTAATACATTTCACATCATGTTTACCCATTTTACATGACTAAAGTTTGCTTTGTGAAATGTTCTCCAAAATACCGGAAGGCCTCTGTGTCTTCACAATCATTATCAACATTCAGGGCTTTCTGGGGAGAAAAAAAGAGGTGCTAAGATGCACATCTTGAAAAATGGTAGGCTGTCTTTCCCTTTCCTCCATTCTACCTGTTTTTTTCCCTTCCTCTCCATTGAATTTCAAATACACATTCAAAAATGTGTACTTCGGGATATTCATGTCATGTTCCTAAATGGCATAGCAAAAACAAACAAACAAACAAAATCACATTCTCACAGGTCAGTGTTCCCGTCTCAATTAATTTTGCAGGACCAAGGATCTGCCATTTGCCAACAGATTTCCGTTCCAATGTGTGGGCTGAGCTGATGTCACATGACCTTTCCAGTCTTTCCCACGTGTAAATTGCACAGAATGCTGGGTGTGGAGCAAGAGTGCTGCCATGGAAAGAAGGAGAAAAAAACCTTTACTGCTTCTCATCACTTCTTAGAGTGAATATATATTCTATTTGGTGTACAGAAGAGTGATGTGGGTCAGGCCATGTTCTGGCGTGTGAACATGTTGTTAATGCCAAATGACTCAGTTTTTTGACTGGATGTATGTTCCTGTTGCTCAGTTAAAAAGGGCTGGTGTGCTGTCAGCACAGTTTATAAGATGAATAATTAGGACTTACATCTCTGGGATGCCTCTTTCACTTTCCCTCTGGGAGCTTTCCTCAGCCCTCTTTGAATTTCTGCTCAGTGTTAACTCCGGCCTTGCCTGGCACCCCACACAGCTCCTGTCTGCCAAATTTCTCCTGACTTTATCTTCTCTACTGCTTATGGGTCTTACATACACTCTATCACATTGTCTTAGAATTATTATGTGGCAAAAATTCCACTTCCAATACATGGGGCCACTATGGGTCTATGCCTTATTCATCTGGGGTCGTCCTTATTTTCTTAGATCAGAACAGCTTGGAAGTGAACACAGGGCAGGGTCTCTAGGGGCACAGCTCCAGAGGCATAACACACATCAAGAACTACGCAAGAAAATTACGCTTCTGTGACCTGCACATAGATTGTCCCAGAATATTTACCTTCAAGACAAAGGTTGGAATATTCTCTCCGAATGTATTCTTCTCCTCATTTGTATAAACTCGTTCTCAACACTTTTCACCTTCAGTTTCTCTCTCAACTTACCTTTTATGGCAGTAAATTAGGTGTCTACGACATTGCATTACTTTTGTGGTGGCTCAGAGGCTATTAAAATAATCAAAATGAATATAATAGTAGTAGTAGAAAGTAAAAAGGGGATGGTAAGTATAAGTTATCAGCATCATCATCACCACCATCATCATCGTCATTATCACTATCTCAGACCCTGATACCTGCCTGTTCTGCTATAGAATAAAATTCACTTGGATAGAATTCTCTGGCTCACCCTAGCATTCTCCCTATTGCTATGCAATATGGTAGCCACTAGTCACATGTGGCTACTGAGTACTTGAAATGTAGCTAGTTCCAATGGAGATGTGCTGTGAGAAAAAAATACAAGCTGGATTTTGAAGATTTAGTACCAAAAAAAGTATGTGTAATATTAATAACATTTAGATCGATTACATGTTGAAATTATAATATCTTTAATACAGTGGCTTGCAGCAAATATAAAAATTAATTTCTCCTGTTTATACTTCTTAAAATGTTGTGACTAAAAAATTCAAAATTATATATGTGGCTTGCGTTTGTGGCTCATATGATAGTTCTTTTGGACAGCACTGCCCTAGGTTATAATTCCTCTGGGTTTCCCTCCAGGGATCCCACATTTAGCCTGTGAGCAGGAGACACTCCTGCTTTCCATTATGGATTTGCAGGGCCTGGGTTGCCCGTGGCAGTTAAGCCCTGCCTGCCCTGCCAAGAGAGAGTGACTGGAGAAAACCTGATGGGCGTGCAACTTACAAGGCGGTTACAAGGGCCTAAGTGGAGCCCTCGGGAGAGACTTATTGCCTCTTAAATAGCACCTTACTCTCTGGGAGTGAATGAAAGGAGGAGCTCTTTCTGTTAAAGTCATTTGAGATCCTTTGCTGAAAGGAACCATATTGCTACACAATGAAATACATTCCAGGCAAGATGCACATGTTTTGTGCAACAAACACGTATGCAAATCTTGCAAGGATTTTGAAGAAGAAAAATGTGCTGATATTATTCATATTAATATCATTGCATGCATCCTTGTGCTGATCTGAAGTCAAATCCAAATCATTGCCTTCCTCCTCTGCCTCGACCCCTGACAATGAATAGTTTATATAAAAGCAGTCTAAGATTTTTGTTTTGGGTCAAGAGGAATTAGTGTCTGGTGGCTAAAATTTCAGGCTCCATAAATCATAAATTCCAAACTTGCTGGCAAATATCCAGTGGGCCTGGCAGCATCTCCAAATGTCTCCTTCCTCTTCAGGACAATCTGGGTGGGAACACCCCTGAGCCCAAATCCCAAGACCTGAAGCTGCTGCCTGCCCTTTTCAAGTCTAAGATTCACTAAGCTTTTGATCTTTCGGACAGTTCTCAGACTCCAAATATTTTGAACACAGAGCTGCAATCCATAATTGGAGCTGGTATTGGAAAGAAATGAGAATGCTCCTTGAATCACATCCATGCAAGGGTTCTCTCTGACTAAATGAGTCTCCATTGCAGGGGATAGAGTAAGACAGACCTTGTGGGGTCCCAATAAAGTTGTGCTGGCTGGTAAATAAACATGAGAATTCAGAAATCAGTGCAGTTCTGGGAAACTCCATTCAGGGAATGAAAGGTCTCACCGAGCACGGGGATCTCCCTTTAATTGTCCCCCTGCTCTGTCTATTTCATCCCATCATACATTGTGCTGAAAAGCCCTATTGCTACAAGTACACATTTAGGATTTGATTACAGAGTCTCATCCATTTACATGTACAAGATAGAGCCTACTGTGACAGATTAATGCTTCTAAAATTTGTACAGGAAGGTTAAATAAAGTGTTACTTTTATGATGCCGAATATCTTTATGATGCTTTTGCTAAATCAGGGACCACTCGGTGATGCTGCAGATGTGCCAGATTCTTATCACGAGCTGGCAGAGTGCCACTCACGCTTTATCCATCTATCATCCTCCTTACCTTTCTGCACGGGACATCCCCACTGCTGTGTGTAATACAATATTCTCCAGGCAGCTTTCTCTTCTGCCCATTTAGTCAAAGTGAAACAATTCAAGTCCTAGCATCCCGAGACATTGCAGTGTTACTAGAAAGAGTGAAACTTGAAATTTCACACACGATTCTGCTCTTTCTGACAGAAATATGACACACACACACACGCGCGTGTGCAATCTTGGGAATTGCAAGGCCATAGTCAAAGCTGCCACCACAGTTTGTCTTCTTTTCCTTCTGTTCTTCTTTTGATATCCAACCACTCTGTCACCTTGCCCTCCCTCCCGCTGTGAAGTCTAGAATATCTTATGATGATCCTCGACTACACTGAATCTCCTGCTTCCGTTTCAATTCTTTAATAAATATCTGTGCTGAATCTCCTTAGTTCAAACTCTGTTTTCCTTAATGGAAATTAAGTATCCTGAAAAACTGGTATAAAAGCATGCCTTGGCTGAGCCATAATTTGGTCAGAGTTGTGTATCACTAATGCTTGCTATTGGACTCATGTTTTAAAAATCTAACAAAAACATTTTATGGCCTTTGCCTAGTCTAATGGTGTTATAGTGTAAATTTCAAGCCATGTTGGGTGGTTTGAAATTGAACAGCAAGGTGTTTAAAGGGGGTCAAATGGTATTCAGTTGACAACTCTGTACTTTGCAACAGTGCAAGGACTGCTCTGTTCCACAGGAGATGTGTCTTCCTAGTGCAAAATACAACTGCTGCTTAACTAGCTCAAAAGAAAGCAGGGACCTGGGGCATTCCACTGGAGCACTGAGTAGGAGAGGTGTTAAAGTAACATTCCCCTTCCCCATATGGCTGCCCTATAAGGTAGATTTACTTCCAGCTGACACTGATTTGGCTTTTCAACTCCCTCTCAGCCCCCAAGGAGTTTCCTATGAAATCAGGGAAAGTGTCACAGCTCAGATAAAGTCATGGGAGAGGTTTAGTCCTCTGGTCAAACGTTGGCTAATGCAATCTAAACCTCCTCACCGGTGCTCAGGAGCTCACTGGGATCACAGCAGAAGGAGAAACATATCAAATCCTTCTTTCCATTTGGTCTCTCACTGATGTAGTCATTCATAAAAATATTTTAAAATACCAACAAATGCAGCCCATACTAGTAAGCTTCTTCTTCTTCTTTTTTTTTTTTACATCTTTATTGGAGTATAATTGCTTTACAATGGTGTGTTAGTTTCTGCTTTATAACAGAGTGAATCAGTTATACACATACATATGTTCCCATATCTCTTCCCTCTTGTGTCTCCCTCCCTCCCACCCTCCCTATCCCACCCCTCTAGGTGGTCACAAAGCACCGAGCTGATCTCCCTGTACTATGTGGCTGCTTCCCACTAGCTATCTATTTTACGTTTGGTAGTGTATATATGTCCATGGCACTCTCTCACTTTGTCACAGCTACTAGTAAGCTTCTTATGTGTTCTTAGGTCCTATATATAGAGTACTAATGTGAAAAATGACTGTTGATTCCTTCTGTTTTATTAAAATGAGTATAGATCTGTTTAACCAAAGCTTTTTGGCCATGAGATGATGAACATGAAGATGCTTTGCAAACTATAAATTATGATACAAAGTGAGAAATCGCGTGTAAAGTATAACATAGAATGGAATACTACACTGCCCTTAGAAAGAACATATGCTGAAACAGACAGAAGTCAGATGTAATTAAGCGGAAAAGCCAGTTGTCAATGTCATGTGTATAATATGATTTCATTTTGGGGGAAAAGTACTGCATATATGTGTGTGTGTGCGTGTGTGTGTAGCATAATTCCATATAAAGGTTTGAAAGCTGGAGACCAGCTAGTCAAAGTAATTACCTCTGGGGTGTGGCCTTTGGTGGGAGAAGTCCTCAGATTATAAATTTCTATATCCTTTGAATATTTTCTTAATTTAGAATACTTTCGTTATTTAAAATATTTTATAAAGAATCAAAGTCAGATGTTCTCTGAAATTGAAGCATAATCTGCAAAAGTTTATGTCATTTATTCACTGATTTCATCAAAGTTTTCATTATGCCATCTCTGTAGGACGGCATGCTAATAGGTCCAAGACTAACTAATACACAATTATTCAGTTCTCTTTGGTCTATTCTTTTGTTCACTGTAGGGAACAAAACACCAAGGATAAGAAGATGGGCTCTTGAGACAGATTGCTTGTCTGCACTAGTCCCTCCACTTTCTAGCTGTGCGGCCTTGAGTTAGTTACTTAATATCTCCATACTTCAGTTTATAATCTATAGTATGTTGATAATAATAGTGCCTACCTCCTAGGGCTGTTACTAGAATTAAATTAGCTAATACTTGCAGAACACCTAGAACACATGGCAAGCACTATATGGATGTTCATTAGACAAAATAAATATATAAAATATATTTGGTCTCAGGAAACAGTGTCTCATAAGTAAAAGGATAGGACATATAAAAACATACAGATCAAAGGCATGTTAATCAGCAAAAAGAGCAGTGCGGGGACTTCCCTTGTGGTGCAGTGGTTAATAATCCACCTGCCAATGCAGGAGACATGGGTTTGATCCCTGGTCCCTGGAAGATCCCACATGCCACGGAGAAACTAAGTCCGTGTGCCACAGCTACTGAGCCTGTGCTCTAGAGCCCACGAGCCACAACTACTGAGCACACGTGCCACAGCTCCTGAAGCCCATGCATCTAGAACCCATGCTCCACAACAAGAGAAGCCAATGCAGTGAGAAGCCCGTGCACCTCAACGAGGAGTAGCCCCAGCTCACCACAACTAGAGAAAGCCAGTGAGCAGCAATGAAGACACAATGCAGCCATAAACAAACAAACAAACATAAATAAAAGTCCATAAAAAAAGAATCATTTATACATATATATATATTTTAAAAAGCAGTGTGATAGATGCTTTAGGTAGATACTCCTTATCTCCATTTTACCCTCCTTATATTTGGTGAGATAGGAAGGCTGAAAATGCATTTGCAAAAATGTTACCCTGTGCTAACTTTCCTATGGGAGGCATAAGTTCACTGTAATAGACATTTACTGAAAGAATACTGTGTGTGTAGCACACTATGCTTATTTCTTTGCTTGGGGTCAGGGAAATCAGGAAGCATGAGTAGTAGCATCCACAGAGGTAAGAATTGAGACAGGCAAATGTGAGCAAATATTCATTAGTAGTGTGGTCCAGGGCAGCCTGATATCCTAATTCTAGGAGCATCTCTGCATCTTATGACATCCTGCATTCTGGATAATGAGATGGAAATGTTTACGGCTTACAAGTGATGTTCAATATCATGAAATAAAAGTGCATGGGAGGTCTGGATTTGCAACTTCCTTCCCCAGTCCTTGGGCAGGTAATTTAACCATTCTGAGCATCACTATCATTTTAGTGCAAATGGAAATAATACTAATGACATTATAGTTTTGGGAAGATTAATTGAAACTATATGTATAAAGCACTCTAAATTGAAAAATGTACAAAAATGTAAAGTACATAAATGTGTTTCCAAGTGGACAGACTTGCTATGTGTAAAGATTTTTCAAGAAGTTTCTTTTCACAGGGTGTCAGAAGTGTTTCAGTTAGCAGAAATAAATATGCTAATTGGAAGTAGATGAATCATAATCTGTGCCTTTTTGTGAGGTTAGGTGTGATCTGAACCGTGTGTAGTTAACAAAAGAGAAGCATTATTAAAACAATTAGTTGGTGGTCCATTCAATGCGTCTCAAAAAGACATCCTGTATGTAAATTCTCAGCTTCTCCTTTTGACCACTTAGGTTCACACCATATTTTCTTAACACAGTCAGTTCTAGAATATTATATTTTTTTCCATTTTAACCCATATTTCTTTATGTTTTATATTTATCCAATCCTTTTTAAAGCAAGAATGAGATTGACATTTTAATTTTATTTATTTTAAAAGTTTTTTTAATTGAAATATAATGGACATACAATATTATATTAGTTTCAGGTGTACTACATAGTGACTTGACATTTGCATACATTATGAAATGATCTCCACAATAAGTCTAGTAAACATCTGTCCCCATACAAAGTTATAACAATATTGTTGATCATATTCCTTACGCTGTATATCACATCCCTGTGACATTTATTATATAACTAAGATTTGTACCTCTTAATCCCCATCACTTATTTCCTCCACACCCCTTGTCCCCTCCTTTCTGGCAACCATTCATTTGTTCTCTGAATGTATGAGTCTGTTTTGTTCGGTTTGGTTTGACTGGTTGGTTTTTTTCTTTAGATTCCACATACAAGTGAGATCATATGATATTTGTCTTTCTCTATCTGACTTATTTCACTTAACACAATACTCTCTAGATTTATCCATGTTGTCACAAATGACAAGATTTCATTTTTTATGGCTGAGTAATATTCCATTGCATATATAGAACACATCTTCTTTATCCATTCATTTATCAGTGGATACTTAGGTTGCTTCCCTATATTGGCTATTGTAAATAAAGCTGTAATGAACATTGGAGTGCATATGTCTTTTCAAATTAGTGTTTATCTTTTCTTGGGGTAAATACCCAGAAGTGAAATTGCTGAATCACATGAAAGTTCTATTTTTAATTTTTTGAGGTACCTCCATATTGTTTTCCATGGTTGCTGAACCAACTTACAATTCTACCAACGGTGCATGAGGCTTCCCTTTTCTCCTCATCCTCTCCAACATTTGTTATTTCTTATCTTTTTGATGATAGCCATTCTGACAGGTGTGAAGTGGTATCTCACTGTGGTTTTGATTTGCATTTCCCTAATGATTAGTGATGTTGAGCTTCTTTTTTTTTTTTTTTTTTTTTTGCGGTACGCAGGCCTCTCAGTGTTGTGGCCTCTCCCATTGCGGAGCACAGGCTCCGGACGCGCAGGCTCAGTGGCCATGGCTCACGGGCCCAGCCGCTCCACGGCATGTGGGATCGTCCCAGACCAGGGCACAAACCCGTGTCCCCTGCATCGGCAGGCGGACTCTCAACCACTGCGCCACCAGGGAAGCCCTGAGCTTCTTTTCATGTGTCTTTTGGCCACTGGTATGTATTTTTTGTTATGGGATTAATGTACAAAAATTTTCAGAATTAAAAATAGAACTGTCCTTAGTCCACTACCCCTTGCACTCCATTATCATATAACATGCCTCTTCTCTGATTTTCACATGCTTTCTTAGGACAATGTAGAGTGAAAGAAGCAAGAGCAAGAAAGAAACAGAAGAGGGCAGGCAGTGAGTAAGTCCTCTACAGAGGAGACGAGAGGGAGAACAGAGAGAGGGGCTGGGGGACTTACTCTCTTGGCTCCCTATCTACAAGGTTGTCTTAGACTGTGTGTGCCTCAGTTGCAAAGGCTACCACTTCTTTCAGAAAGACTTTCTCTACAAGACTTTCTTTTTCTGGATTCTGACAATCTGCCACTTCTCTCGTACCACCGAGCCTAGAGGTCTTGTTACCAAGTCTAAGCTCATACTGCTCACAGGCCAATAATTGAGAGAGGAGTTATTGGGGCAAAGAATAAAGACTTTAATTGGAAAGCCAGCTAACCAAGGAGATGGTGGGCTCATGCCCCAAAGAACCATCTTGCCTGAGTTAGAGTTCAGGCTCCATTTATACTAAAAGGGGAGGGAGTAAAGTCAAACACTCCCTGGTTCCCATCAGCCTCTGGAGGAGATATGTTCATTTCTTCCTCCTTGCAGTCATTCACAGGTGGGCCTGGTCAGGATGTTTCCTGTGAGCTAAACAAAGGTATTTTAGCTTAATGCTCAGTACAGTAAGTCCCCTACATATGAACGAATTCTGTTCCGAGAGTGTGTTCGTAAGTCCAATTTGTTCGTTAAGTCCAACAAAGTTAGCCTAGGTACCCAACTAACACAATCGGCTATGTAGTGCTATGCTGTAATAGGTTTATAATACTTTTCACATAAATAATACATAAAAAACAAACACAAAAAATAAACATTTTTAATCTTACAGCACAGTACCTTGAAAAGTACCGTAGTACAGTACAACAGCTGGCATACAGGGGCTGGCATCCAGTGAACAGGCAAGAGGAGTTACTGACTGGAGGAGGGAGAGGAGATGGGAGATGGTAGAGCTGAAGGATCGTCAGCCATAGGAGGGCAAGCTGCAATTTCACTCACGCCTGACATTGATGACACAGGTTCTGGTTCCTTGGTAGATTCAGTTCTATCTATCCCCTTGAAAAAAACGATCCAGTGATGTCTGGGTAGTAGCTTTTTTTCCCCTCATCATAGATGACATGGTAGCACTGGATTGCATTCTGAATGGCTGCTGCAACCTTTGTGTACCATTCTACGTTCAGGCCCTGTGCCTGAAAAACAAACAGTGCCTCCTCAAATAAAGAAAATCTCCTTGCCATTTCCTCATCATGAATCTCTTATGTTCTTCAGTTACTTCTTTTTCCTCTTGTCTCTCTTCGTCCTTTCTCTGGGCCTCCAATTCCATCAGGTCTTCATTAGTCAGCTCCTCGGGTTGCACAGCAAGGAGTTCAGTGAAGTTGTCCTCTTGCAGATCTAGCTTGAAATAAAGACACTGTACTACTGTACTCTATACAGTACTGTACAGTAAAGTGCACAAAAGCACAATCACTAGTAGAGGATGCACGCACGTGACAATGTACACCATACACTTACGTGGCTGGACATGCAAACACACTTTCACATATTTGAAAGTTTGCAACTTGAAGGTTCATGTGTAGGCGACTTCCTGTACCTGGGAAGCAAGGTTCCCAGAGATGGGCCATTATGTATAACTTAAGCTTATAGGCAACATCCCTTTAGTGATTAACTTGTATCAGAATACAAAAGGTTCTTCCCTATTACAGTCTGAGAACTCCATAGTTACTAAACCTTGGATGACTGCAGTATCCTTTGTAGCTCTTCTTCCCCTTCTCACACCTCTGTTAATGGTCCTTTTATAAGTAAATCCCCCTTAAGTTATCTTAATTTGAACATGCCACCTGATTTCTGGGGAGATACTGACTGGTACACACACCCCCTCCCCCACTAAGGATATACTCCTCAGTATCCACTTGAGATGTGAACAAGGAGTTGGATAGACAAGTAACAGCTTGACGAAAGGTTGGTCCAGAGGTCACAGAAAAAAATTGACCTGGAGTTCTTCCCAGAGGGCAGAATCAGGGTCTATTCGAGAAATTTCCCCACTTTTAGGTCAGGGACCTTCAAATGTGTGTTCCAGAAGATTTAAAAAATGCTTCCCACTCTTTCCTTCTCTAAATGGGACTTATTGTTGCTTTTCAGCTTCCCTTTACACCATTTGTAAACTGAGTTTGTGTGGAGGAGGAGAAGCTGGGTTCCTTGTCTTTTTAATTTACAGGTCAATAGACCAAAGTAGTCAGGCAAACTGAAGCTTGACTGGGGTCACTTGACATCACCAGGAGGTCCTAGACTGCATGCAGAGACTGTTTCTTTTTCCAGGGGGATAGTGTGTTTGGAATATGAGAAGTATGAGCAAAAAAGATATTTAGTGACCATAAGATAGATCACAGCAGAGACTCTTAGTACCCATTTCCTTTCTGGGAAAAGGTAAGTGGATGCTACGTGACAAAAACTACAAATGGCCATCATATTGTCTTTATGCTCATTCTTTTCTTGTTTCTATCATAGTTATTGAGCAGCCCCCCAAAATTTTCCTTTTGTCTGTCTTATTTTTGCTACGCAATTCTGTTTTGTCCCCCTAATTATGGTTGATATAGGTTTAAGGAAAACCATACCTTTTGCAGAGAGATTAGGTTTAATGAAGGTTAGATGCTATCAATTTATAGAGGTCTTGAAAGAGACCAGAAAATTCCCATCAGAAGATCCAAAAAGGTATCATCTCTCTCTCATAAGTTAATCTTTTTTTTCCCCTAAGCACAAACATTTATGGTAAATTTTAAAAAATGACTTCTTCATTTTTCTCATATTTTAAATCTATTTAATTACTAGTCTTGTAACAGTATTGTTACTATTTTCATTGCAAATTTAAGCTACACTGTGGGTTAAATAGACTTTAGTGAAGTGGCCTAGGAACTTTACAGCTATTTATAACATTCTAACTAGGGGTAGACATGTTCTGAGTTTCAAAAAATCAATTTGTAAGTATTTTTTAAAAAATACAACTCATTTGTAAACAGTGTGTTGCAGGGGGGTGTTCTTTTGTTTATCTTTTGCTTTGTAACAAATCACCCAAATACTTTATGGAACCAAACAATTATATGTCTCATGGTTCTGTGAGTTGTTGCTCAGTTGGATGGTTCTTGCTTGGGAATCTCTCATGTGGTTGCAGCTGGGATGGCAGTTATCTGAAGGCAGAGCTAAGCTAGATGTCTAGATGGATCACTTAGATGGCTGGTTTTTGACACTGGCTGTCATCTGGCAGCTTAGCTGGGGACATTGAAAGAGCACCTTCACACGGCCACTCCATATGGCTTGGGCTTCTTAGGATGTGGCAGCTGGATTCTGAGACAGAGAATCCAGAGAGTGAGAGCTCCAAGAGGCACAGGAAGAAGCCCATTGCTTCCTTTGACATAGCCTCAGAAGTACAGAATGTCATTTCCACCACATTCCATGATCAGGAAAGTCACTAAGGCCCACTCCCATTTAGAGGATGGGGATGAGAGTTCATCTCTCAATTTGAACAACAGCAAAGAGTTTGCAGCCATCTATTTATTTATTTTATTTTTTGCGGTACGCGGGCCTCTCACTGTTGTGGCATCTCCCGTTGCGGAGCACAGGCTCCGGACGCACAGGCTCAGCAGCCATGGCTCACGGGCCCAGCCGCTCTGTGACATGTGGGATCTTCCCGGACCGGGGCACGAACCGGTGTCCCCTGCATCGGCAGGAGGACTTTCAACCACTGCGCCACCAGGGAAACCCTGCAGCCATTTTTAATGTACCATAGAGCATATCAGCATCTCCAGAAGTTGTACAGAAGAAGCAGTTAAGAGCTAGACTGTCTGTGTTCCTATCTAGAGTTTTATTCCATGTTGATCTTGAGTATATTTCTTAACCCCTCTGTGCCTTGGCATCCTCATCTATGAAATGATGATAAAATGGTACTTATAGAGTAGTTGAGAATTATAAGTAATGCAATAAAAAATGCTTGGCTCCGTTCCTGGCCAATATTATCATTATTATTACCATTATCATGTTTGAGGGTGATGTTGCAAGATACATATATTTGACAGTGGCATCTTTTCCATGGGGCTTATACAAACATGTAAAGGTTTTGTTTGTCTGTTTGGTTGTTTGTTTTTAAGAATGTCAACAGAGTATGGCACATTTTTTACTTTTTTGTCTTTCATTTTAAAGACTAGGCATCAACTCCTCCCCGTCCCTCCCATAATGACTGCTGTCAGTCATATCTTAGGTCAGTTACATAAATGCTTTCTCCATTGGCTAGGATGTCACTATCTCACTTTTGATTGGTTACTGGCATATCATTCATATATCTTTCGTTCCTGTCTTCCCTCAGGAAGGCCAAATTGGTTTATCATGCAGGCCAGTGGATCTCTTCTATTAGTAAATTTGGTGACTGATATTAGAGAAGCTACTTTTTTAAAAAAGCAAAATGGTTAACATGCTCTATTACATATAATGTGTTCTAGGATAACTGCTCTTTAAGCTGAAAATAAAGATTTGTTTTCAAGTGAAAAAAGAGAAAATAGTGTTTATAACAGGGTGAAATCTTCAAATATTTTTCTTTCAAAAAGAAGCATCTATTCTTCAAATAGATTGTTTATCAATAGTAAATAACCTAGGGTTAACTTCTCTATAACAAGACTCCAATGGTGACTTTTTCATCTCTTCTTAAATGGGACATCCCATGAAAATTAACAGGCTATTAGAAATAAGCTAGATTTTCACTTTTGCCAAAAGAACTCTGAATAGCAGTTATACAAACCAAAAAAAATTTGGCAGAACAGATTGCAGAAATTATAACTAAGCTAGAGGACATTTTCTATTTCTAGAAGAAAATGTTACTTGTATCCAAGGAGCATTGTTGTTTTGAGTTTGGGCTCCTTTTGCAAAGAATTCTGGAAGTTTTTTCATCTCAGCCTACAGAAGAGAGTAGTTAGGTGCTGGGACAACTTAAAAGACTGCCTTTTTGGATCAAGTACAAAGGTACTGTGGGCCTTCTGGCACTTGAGCAGAGTACACTGCTCAGGTCATCTTGACCCACAGGGTGTCCAGTACTGTTTCTCCCATAAAAGTTCTTTTCTTCAGACTATCCAGTGACAGAATGTCAGACCAAGTAGGGTCTAGAGAGCTCATAGATGATCCCTTTTATTTTACAATTGGAGAAACTGAAACCAAAACTGGGAAGTTATTTACTTGTGGTCCATTTGTGATAGTGTGTAGGTATTCAGACTTCAGCATTATTCTCTTTCTAGTAGGCCAGGAAGCCCCTCGGGCAGTTTCCACCCCTGCCACAAGGCAGAGGGCACGTCTTTGGCTGGATATCTACTGTGACCCAGGGCACCAATAAAAGATGGCCAGGGGACCTGACAGCCCTCAAGTGGAATTTGTACATCAGGTCTAGGGACTAGTCATCATTGGGGCCAGCTCTCAGGTTGGCATTGCTCAGGGAATAGAGTCATATTCAGAGTCCCTGTTCCTGCTAAGATTGAGCTTTCTCTTAGCCTTAGAAAAACCAAATCAGATGGTCATAATCTGTGTATCTTTAGATGGGGAGGGACGACTACTTCATTCATTCACTCAGGTACTCATGCATTCATTCACAGGTATTCATTCATCACCTACTCTATGCCAAGCTCCATGTGTAGCACTGAGAAAGCATCATATACTGCCCTTGTCTTCATGGTTCATGAAAAGTGGAGAAATGGTTAACCTTAATCAGTTTGAAATTTCAAATATGAAAATTTCCTCTCCTTTCCTCTAACTTGACTTTTCACTCTCTTGATACAGTTGTTTGATAAAGAGAAGTTCATAATTTTTATAAAAATATGTATCGGTCTTTTATGCTTAATGATTTTTAAAAACTGGGCAAAGGACATTTACAGGATCTTTGCAAAAGAAGACATCCAAATAGCCAATAAGCCCATGAAAAGGTGTTTAACATTATTAGCCACCAGAGGAATGCAAATTAAAATTACAGTATGACATCACTACACTTCAACCAGAAGGGCTAATATTAAAATATTAAAACTGACGATACCAAGTATTGGGGACAATGTGAAATAAATGAGACTCTTTTTAGGGTGCTAAATATCAGAATAATGGGGTTATCAATTGGGAAGAGGCATGTGGAAGTATTCTAAGAGGCTAGATATGTTCCATATCTGAATTTGGTAGTGGATATATATATATATATATAAAATTCATTGAGTTGTACAATTAAGATTTATACATTGTACTGTATGTAAGCTATGTAGCAATAGAACGGAAAAATAAAATATATGCTTTTTTTAATTTAAAGGAAATGAACACATCTATTTGCAGTTGCTCTAGGACTATTTTAGAGAGGCTTGCTGAGCTATTATATATACTTCATTACCTTTTCCCAAATCACCCATGGACAGATTTCTAATTGTCTTCCCTTTCTGGTGCTAACACCTGAGTTTCCCTACTTTTCTGTGAAGTCACTTGTCTTCTCTCCATAAACATAAAGGCCTTCCAACCGTCTTACTCATAATGCCAGATTCATGGTGTTTGGAATTTTACAATTTTCCATTGAAAGACCAGATCAGGGAAATGGCCACTGGTGAAATAGTTACCCAGAATGTGGGTATGAGTAAACTATAGAAGGTGACAGCCAAACCAGTATCTGTAACTGCTGGCAGGAGACTTTCTCAGGATTAAGCCCTATTTGCTGCACTTTTGTCCCACTGAAGTGGAGCAGGACCCTCTGCTCCTTCTCCCCATGTCCTCCATCTGCCTTTTTTTTTTTTTTGCGGTACACGGGCCTCTCACTATTGTGGCCTCTCCTGTTGCGGAGCACAGGCTCCGGACGCGCAGGCTCAGCGGCCATGACTCACGGGCCCAGCCGCTCCACGGCATGTGGGATCTTCCCAGACTGGGGCACGAACCCGTGTCCCCTGCATCAGCAGGCAGACTCTCAGCCACTGTGCCACCAGGGAAGCCCCACAAATACCTTTTTTTATGGTATTTTCCATTCATTCTTTGTTCTTTTTTTCCTTTTCTTTTCTTTTTCTTTTTTTTTTTTTTTTTTTTTTTTTTTTTGCAGTACTGGGGCCTCTTACTGTTGTGGCCTCTCCCGTTGTGGAGCACAGGCTCCGGACACGCAGGTTCAGCAGCCACGGCTCACGGGCCCAGCTGCTCTGCGGCATGTGGGATCTTCCCAGACCGGGGCACGAGCCCGTGTCCCCTGCATCAGCAGGCGGACTCTCAACCACTGCGCCACCAGGGAAGCCCTCCATCTGGCTTTTGTCTGTAGAAGAACTTTAGCCGAAGAATAAGTTTAGTCAAAGGTGTGTGAAAATGCAGAAACAAAGGAAAACAGTTAGACGAGACCAAATAACAATAGTTGAGTCATTAAATAAAGTCAAGGACCTTTAGTTCCTCTTCAAGGGCTATAGATAATATTCTGAGCCATATCCTGTGAGCCCTCTTATAGACACTGAAACTCCCACCAGGTGGAAGAAGTGAACTACGTGATGACCAGATTGTAGCCATGACATAAGCTTCCACAATTCTGAGAACTGGCCTCAAAGAAATGGAAACAAGCCAACCCTGGAAGGACAGTTGTACTTAAAACAATCAAGATGATGCTGATCGGACAACGGCATGACCGATTTGAAGAGAATTGTTGGAGAGGACATGTAGGCCCCTGCCTCCACCTATAAAAGCTCTTGTCCACTGTTTGTCATGGGGGGCGGGCGGGAGTTGGCCTTTGGACATGAGATGCTCTTCTGCCCTCTCCACCCCCACCCCCGGTTGCCGGCCTCCAAAATAAAGCAAACTTTCTTTTCCACCAACCTTGCCTCTCTAGTATTGGCTTTAGAGTGGCAAGCAGCTGGACCCCACTTTCAGTAACACCACTTCCTACTACATTTAGTCAAACTGTTGCTAATGCTTAGTTTAAGAATTCCTAGATTTTTGGAATTGTGACAGTAAATCATAATTTAGTTTGCATATGATTCTTACCAATTTTGTAAAAGTGTTATATTATCTATTTCATTTTAAATTAATTATAATTGAGTCAATCACATTTGAGAACTTCTGCATCTCTTGAAACAATTAAATGTCTCCTACAGGGCGTTGCGAAACAAGAGGTTTTAATCACTTACAGCCTTTCCTCACCTTTAAGCGTGCTACAGATTCAAAGTACATATCTTGGCAGTAAAATTTAGATTTTGGCTCACAACCTAAAAAAAAGTGTGTCCCATACCACCGACTGACAGTATTTCAAGCTATTAATAGCCTGATCCCTGTATACTTGGTTCTCTGATATTTTTAGAGTCAGCATTAGAGTGCATTAAATTGTTTTTTTTTTCTCTCTTCTTAAAAAAGTAAGTATTAAGACTAGATTCTGCCAACAAGATCTTGCAAAATAAAGTAATAGCTTGGAACTGTTTTGAACTACAATATTACTACTTTCGCATTGTTGCTGCAAGGAATATTTTTAGTGGTTTATTTCATGAAAACAGAGCATTCTATGCAGCCCATCATTACATTAGTTTATGTTTACTGTACTTTCCTTAAAATTGCTCTTGTAGGAGGTATTTTCTTTCAACAAAGGACATAATGCCCTGGAAAGTAAAATCAAGAGAAAACCCCTTTGGGAAATGATTACAGTCGAAGGTATGAAATTACAACCCCTTCACTAATTACTGCTAATATAGTTTTATTTTTAGCTCCTAAGACAACACCCTGAAAACTCACTGCTCCTAGATGACCTATATAAAGTCATTTTACAATCCCAATGAAAGTAACCTCATAATAGTGTCAAACATAAGGAGTGTCCACCCTTGGAATAAGAGCCTTTAATCTGAATCACTTGTTGCAGCACATCACCTCTGCTGTGGTCCAGGGTGAAGATGTTTCCTGTAAATCTACGCAGGGATGTATGATGGGATGGCCCTAGATGCCAGTCCCCCAGATCTGCTTCAGAGGGCAGTTGGTATAGAGAAAAGAACTCAGGGGTTAAGAAAGGTCAAATCACCCTCCCCCCACCCCGGACCCCCATGAGTCAGGGACCCCTATCTGAGGTCTGACTTATGAGGTTACTTTTGATTAGACCTCTTAGGATTCAGAGCATTCCTGCGCCATAGCATAAACAGTCTAGGTCTTCATAAGATTCTTGTCAAAGAAAATAATTTTTTAAAGCACTGGATAATAAAATCAACCCAGATGAAACTTTCTGGGCCCTCTTTTCTTCTTTTTGTACCCATTCTCTTCAAGTACATAATATCTCCTCTTCTGAGCTCCAGGTAAGTTATCTCGATAACCTCTCAGACATCTCTTAACTACAAGCTAAATATAAAATATCAAAAAATGTATTCTGATTAATAGCACTCTACCAAAAGTTCAAACATTCTAGTGTAATCAGTATGTATTCCCTTCCTATGTACTTTTATTTTCTATTTTTCTACTTCCCCATTAAGTACTTTTATTTTATATTTTTCTACTTTCCTGTAAGTACATTTTTCTCTGGCCTAAGAATGATTACTCCCAGGGCTTCCCTGGTGGCGCAGTGGTTGAGAGTCCGCCTGCCGATGCAGCGGACACGGGTTTGTGCCCCGGTCCAGGAAGATCCCACATGCCGCGGAGCGGCTGGGCCCGTGAGCCATGGCCGCTGAGCCTACACCTCCGGAGCCTGTGCTCTGCAACGGGAGAGGCCACAACAGTGAGAGGCCTGCTTACCGCAAAAAAAAAAAAAAAAAAAAGATTACTCGCAGTTCTTCACATCCTATGCCACTGCCTTTCCCTGTGCCAAGAACCACTTTCCCCATCACTCTTTTGTTGTTTTTATTGTTTTCCTTCAGAACTTAGCTAAGATGTAAACAACTTTCTGATGTTTCTTTCTTCTTATCTTAATCTTAAAAACATTAAGAGCTCATACAACTCAATACCCAAAACAAACAAACAACAAAACACCACCACTATTCTTAGGAATGCTGGATTCTATTAAAGATTTCACTTCTGGTCAGGGAGCATCCCTGAGGTCCAGACATATCCCTGCTGTCATTTTGGCTTGGCTGCTTAAAACGTCCTTAGATGTCACCAGTCTTTAATTTTTTTTTTTTTTTTTTTTTTTTTGCCTAAGCTATTTAGTTAGACCTTATCCCATACGACCAAAATCCAAGTAACACATATCTTTAGGAATTTCTGCCCATACGGGTTTTGACACTAACAAGAAGAGAGTTGCTCTGGTCCAAGATGACCACTTTTACTGTGAAATAACATAGAGAACCATTTTCCTAGTTGACTGGTTTCTTATTTTAAGTCAGCACAGAGAAATCATACATATAAATGTGTGTGGTTCAACTTCAGTTACGGGCCTTTTCTCCTTTTGGTCTTATGGAAGGGGTAAAGAGCAATGCCGATTGTGCTTAAAAAGTACCCTGTGAAGAGCTTTGACAAATGGAGGTTGGGCCAAAAACTTCTTATGAAAATGTCATGATCTTAGAAAAAATTTTAAACTAAAGGTAAGTGTAGCATTAATACCAGAGCAACTCATTATTAACTTAAATAATAAAATTGGGACATTTTAGGGCAAATTAAAAGAATGAGTAAAAGGATGATATTTTAAAAGACAGGTGGTTCTGAAAATTTTAAGTACATTAGACTGAACAAAAATTCCCAGACAATGAAGCAAGCTTCAAAGGCAATAGCAGAAATCCACTCTAATATGTAAATTTTTGTTCACTTTCATAAAGGAATTAATTGATAAAGGTCAGAGAAATACTTGGTCATGATATGATTATTTATCATTCTTTGATTGACAAAGAACTACATTCAGATATAAGAGCAATAATGTTCAACAGCTGCCAAGAGAACTCTATTCCTGCAGCTTCTACAGCCAACACTCCAGAAAACGGGTACTCATGTCCTATGCTTGTAAAAATGATACATATCTTGGTGGAACATTGGAAGAGACATGGAAGTATAAGGAAGGAAAAGAAAATGCCCACAGCCTCATATTCATCTGTATTACAAGGATAATAACAGTACTTATCTCACAGTGTTGCTGTGAAAATTAAGATAATTCATGTTAAAATCTGAAACATAAGAGGCACTCAATGAATGCAAGCTATGATTATTATTAGCCTACCATCTCTGTTCAAATGTTGGCCTTTGTTTGGTTCCCCAGCAGTAAAGGTGTGATAGCAAACAAGGTCATACAGAGGGTAGTTCTGCTGGATCCATAGGAGACAGATGTTCCAACCAGAACAAGGGAGATGCAGTAATTACACCATGCTTCCTTCAGTCACTGGTTAAGGGCTGCCCCTGGGGACCTGTATATTCCAGGCACCTCTGCAGAGCAGGCTCTACAGCAAGCCAGACAGCAGCCTTTCAACAGAGATGCAGGTCTGGCTTTGGGAGGGTAAGTGCATGGGAGATATTGTGCACAAACATGGTTCAGGGATCCGAGGGACACGGATGCAGTGTCCACTACAATTCCCTTCCACTTCATTTTCTATGATTGCTTATTTTATTTGTTTGCATACTTGTTTGTTTACATAGTTGAAAGGACATTATAAGATACACCAGAATGTAATCGCCAGAAAGGAAGAGTTTTTTTTGTTTTTTGGTTTTTTTTGGTTCCTAGTAACACCTCTAGACTTAAAACAATGTTTGTTACATGGTCAGCACTCAATAAATATTTGTTGAATGAATATTTTGTGATCTGCCTTTATTATTTAACATTCAGTTTTAGGAACATTTTCCTGACAATCAAGTTCTTATTTTAAAATATTTCCTCATAATCCAAGGTTCTATATGTTCCTAATATATAGAACAATTTACATTTTATGTAATTGTCAATATTACAATTTTTTCACAAACTTCTTTTTACATAAATTTCTGTTGCATTATGATTATTTTCTCACAACAGATTCACAGAAATAGAAATATTGGGTTAAATCATATCCATATTTTATAAAATAAGGCTTTCCTTTTTTCGGATATTTTGACAAGCACAACTAACAACACTGACTCTGAACTAAGTCATTGGCAGGTGAAAATATTAGGTAGATTATACTCTTAAATCAGTCAATTCTCTGTAAACCAATAAAGTTGTCAAAACTTCTGGTCATAAGAGGACCTGGAGCTTTCAATATATGATGTATTGGAATTTGGAACAAATATGACACATGGTTTTTGTGTGTTTTTTTTTTGTTTGTTTGTTTTGCGATACACAGGCCTCTCACTGTTGTGGCCTCTCCCGTTGCGGAGCACAGGCTCCAGATGCGCAGCCTCAGCGGCCATGGCTCACGGGCCCAGTCGCTCCGTGGCATGTGGGATCCTCCCAGACCAGGGTACGAACCCGTGTCTCCTGCATCGGCAGGCGGACTCTCAACCACCGCGTCACCAGGGAAGCCCGACACATGTTTTTATGGCCATTTAATGGTGAGACCAAATGCCAGGTAGGGCTCTGTTCACAGACACCAAAGTCTGCAGCTCAGTTTCCCTGAATTGGTTGTATGAAGAGGTCTGCAGACACCAGATGCACAAGTGTTTCCTGCTTGATGAGCAGAGAAAGGGAGTATTGCATATTTGAAAGTGCTGGAGCCTTGCACCCCTGAAGACAGTGGTGTGTGATTGGCGGTTTCAGGTCACCCTGATTATACACTGACTCTGTTCTTTTGATAGCAGCTGCCAGATACCACTTGCAGGGTTTGCCTCCACCAGGTCAGCATGACATTTTTATTCAAAAGGAGTCATCCATCTCTGATTGTCACATACCACTGGGCTCTGGTGGCTTCAACACTTTCCCCATCTACTGGAATCTCTGAGCTATTCCATTTCTTTCCCAGTCTATGATTCCATTCACACCACAATGCAGACACATTTCTGTGAGTTGTATGTCAGTTTCAACCCCCAGCAAAATCAGGCATGCTTCATTAAAAAACAAAAAGAAAAACTATTTATGCTAAGAACGCCTAACACTTAAAATGTAGGCTAGATTTTCTGAGCACTACTAGACAAATAAACTAGTTTCTTTTTTTTCACCAGACTTCTTACTTTTCAGAATCTAACAATTTATATTTTGAAGTCTTTGAGAACAGGAGCTGTCACATACAATTTTTATGCATACATGCAAACATATTAGCATGTATAGGGTTTGGTATATGAAAAGCTCCTTATAAATACCCTTTGATTTAAGTGAAAACAGGTTAATTATAGTTTTTTATGTGTTAAAAGAAATTGGATTTCATTGTGAAAAGTGGGCAAAACTGCCAGCTGGAAGGCTGATATTTTTCACTTCTCAGAGAATTCTGGCTTTGTGTGGAGAAGACTTTGGTCTCTTAGGTCTGATTCCATCTGCAGCCCTCTAGCACTATCAATTGCCCCTTTCAGCTAGCCTAGAAACTTCTGTGAAGTTGAGGGCTGGCTAAGCTTTTAGATTGCTTGATGGCATTCTTTCTTTTCTTTGTCCAGATTGTCTGTATGTCCTTTCTCTAAGCTTAAATAAACTACTTCTTTGCTTATAAGAAGTTATATACAGTATACTGTGTTTCTCAAGGATAATATTCATCCTTCTGGATATATTCCCCAAATAAGAGAACTGTCAACATCTGTTTCTGGCAAGCTAAGAAAGAGAAGGGATGTCAGAGCCAGCAACTTGCTTCCTGTGAGAATAATTTTGGGTTTGTACACCTCCTTGACTGTTAATTTATAAACATGCTAACCATATTATTCTTCCCATCAAAAAATCATGCCAGTTTTGAACAGTTTTAGAGGGAAAAAAAAAAACCACATCACAAATGTAGAATCAAATTCTCAAGCTTCCATTAAGTGGATTGGGGGTCAAGGGAAACTTAGCAAAGGTCTTAGTGTTGGTTATGCACTGAAAAATCTAAAATATGTACAAGTGACAGAAATAAAGTTTTGTATTGTAGAAAGAAAATAATTTAGTTTGCTCCCACTTCTCCTGATATAATAGGAAAACCTAACCAAATGTGAGTGGCAGCTAGTAGGACTGATTAGACAGGGTCCAGAAAGCTAAGCGTACAATGCCTGAGTGTTGAGGGCCAGATGACTGCTGAATTATGAGGGTACCAGGAATTTGAAATCCAGGGCAGCGGGCCATACTCATGGAGTTTGCAGGTCTTGGAAGCCAAAGGGGAAGAAGCCTAGGAGCCAGTCAGGGAAGGCTGGAGCAGGCGGTTTTCCTAGAGATGAAGCAGTAGAGAAGGTGAGAGAGTTCGAGTCCATGTACATTTTTAACTGAAGTAGCAAAATTGGAGAGGTCTTAGCACAATGAATTTGTTTTTTCTAACTGCTTCCATAGATCGCACTGGGCAGGGAATCATAGGAGTGAAAAGGATGCAGTGGCAGCCAGAGAGAAAGTCAATTGCTCTTTGGTACATAACTAGGAACTAGGTATAGTGGGAGAGGGACAGCCCTGGAGAAAAAAATAGTCTTTTGGAGAAGGGCCCAGCAGCTGGGAGGTCCAAAAAGATGGCAGAACCTGCTGTCTAGAGGATTTGGCAACAGGTAGAAGCTGGAGGTCCAGGCAGACAGGTGGCTGGCATGGAGGATATCCAGAAGTGAGTGATAGGTGTCTTCCTGGCAGGTGGGCAGAGCGCAGGACAAGGGCATGTTGGCAGTAGCACATAGGGTCGCAGGCATGGGGAATGGGGCTCAGGTGGAGACTTTTGTCTTGAAAACAATTGGGGCTGGCAGGCAGGAAAATTGGCAAGAAACGAGAGGGAAGACAAGGACCTGATTCCTACAGCCAGGGTGCAAAGACTGGCCTAGACCCTGGGAAACAAGAATGTTTAAGATCAGAAAGGTACCAGAAAGAAGGCAAACATGATGTAAAGGGTCGGCGTTCGAGGTGTTTACATTTCTTGTATCCAAGGTCCAAGGGGGTCACAGAGACTCCAGCAAGATGGGCATTTTGGTTGTGAGAGCCTGTGGAGGTGTAAAGAGGGAAAAACTGTTAAGAGGCCCCAAACATAGGATTGGAAGAGGCAATACTGACAGTACTCACAGACCTAAACCGGAGCTGGGATAGGAACTAGAGCCTTGAGGAAGTCCTTATATCCCTCTCCACTGCAGTGGTGTCCTCAGTGCTTTTTGGATGCCAGGTTTGTCACAGTAGATGCAGTGGAATGCCTAGGAATTTGCAGGAGCATGTGCTTAGTGTTAATATCCCAGTACTGTTCTCCAGTTGGTACCCATATAATTTATGCTACTGGGTGATATTTTTAAAAGTGTCCTCAGGGCTTCCCTGGTGGCGCAGTGGTTGAGAGTCCACGTGCCGATGCAGGGGACATGGGTTCGTGCCCCGGTCCGGGAAGATCCCACATGCCGCGGAGCGGCTGGGCCCGTGGGCCATGGCCGCTGAGCCTGCGCGTCCGGAGCCTGTGCTCCGCAACGGCAGAGGCCACAACAGTGAGAGGCCCGTGTACCACAAAAAAAAAAAAAAGAAGAAAAACATGTCCTCAAACTCTTCTATACTCCTTTTATTAAAAGCTGGAGCATAATTCTTCTCGCCTTGAATATGAGTGGCCTTAGAGACTTGCTTCTAAGGAGTAGAATGTGAAGGGAGTAACATTGCATCACTTCTGAAGCTTCCTTCTGACTTTCTCTTGGAACTCTTGTCCTTAGAACCTATCCTCTATGCCATGAAAGTCAGGTCACGTGGAGAGGCCATGTGTAGTTGTTTGTTTGATCAACAGTCCTCACTGAGGTCCCAGCTGACAGTTGTCATCAACAACCAGACTGAGGTCTCAGATGACTCCAGCTAAACCAGCATCTGATATCAGTCATATTTGAAGTGATGATGATAGTGATGATGATGAATAACTGCTGTTTTACACCACTAAGTTTGGGGTACTTTGTTATAGAGCAGTAGTTAACTAAAAAGATTTTGGTACCTGAAACCGGGGTGCTACTGTAACAAAGACTGAAACATGTGGCATTGGTTTTGGGACTGGACTGTGGGCAAATGTTAGAAGGGTTTTGAGGAGGCTGTGGGTAAACAGTTAAAGAAAAGTGAAGATAAGATTATTGGAGCTGAAGGAAAGGAGACATTTTTATGTAGTGACAGAAATTTTAACACTGCTGCTTGCAGTTTTCTGATAAGCTGGATGACTTAGTTAAAGAGATTTCTAGACAGAATGTTGAAGGTGCCCTCTAGCTTCTTCTAGCTGCCTATTAGAAAATGAGTGAGAAGAGAATTGAGTTTAAAAATTAACTGTTAAAAGTATGGAGGTTCCTTAAAAAACTAAAAATAGAACTACCATATGACCCAGCAATCCCACTACTGGGCATATACCCTGAGAAAACCATAACTCAAAAAGAGTCACGTACATTGTTCTTTGCAGCTCTATTTACAATAGCCAGGACATGGAAGCAACCTAAGTGTCCATCAACAGATGAATGGATAAAGAAGATGTGACATATATATACAATGGAATATTACTCAGCCCTAAAAAGAAACAAAATTGAGTTATTTGTAGTGAGGTGGAAGGACCTAGAGAGTGTCATACAGAGTGAAGTGAGTCAGAAAGAGAAAAACAAATACTGTATACTAACACATATATATATAGAATCTAAGAAAAGAAAAAAAAGGTCATGAAGAACCTAGGGGAAGATGCAGACCTACTAGAGAATGGACTTGAGGATATGGGGAGGGGGAAGGGTAAGCTGGGACAAAGTGAGAGAGTGGCATGGACATATATACACTATCAAACGTAAAATAGATAGCTAGTGGGAAGCAGCTGCATAGCACAGGGAGGTCAGCTCGGTGCTTTGTGACCACCTAGAGGGGTGGGATAGGGAGGGTGGGAGGGAGGGAGACGCAAGACGGAAGAGATATGGGGATATATGTATATGTATAACTGATTCACTTTGTTATAAAGCAGAAACTAACACACCATTGTAAAGCAATTATACTCCAATAAAGGTGTTTAAAAAAAATTAACTGTTAAATATAATTGTGCCAGGATTTCAAAATTAGCTTTTTTTCTCATTCCCACCCTCTCCTGATGGAAAATGATTTTGCTTACCTTTTTTTCAACCTCAAAGGGACACTATTCAATCCTCACTAATTGTATCATGATAGCTGGTTTTCCTTAGATGCCCCTATCGCATCAACGGAGTTCCCTTCTATTCTAGTATTCTGAGAATTTCTAAATGAATGGATGCTGTATTTTGTTGAATGCTTTTTCTGCATCTATTGAGATAACTGTGTGTTTTTTTGTTTGTTTTTGATGTCTTGATTTTGTTTTTCAGTTTGCTAATAGATGAATTAAATTGAATTATTTCCATATATTAAAACAACCTTGCATTCTGGATATAAACCCAACTTGATCATGTTGTATCATCCTTTAATATACATTGCTGCATTCAATTGTATAAAATTGTACTACACATTTTTGTGTCTATGTCAATAAGAGTTATTGTTCTACAGTTTTCTTCTCTTGTGATTCTTTTTTTTTTTTTTTTTTTTTTTTGTGTGGTACGTGGGCCTCTCACTGTTGTGGCCTCTCCCGTTGCGGAGCACAGGCTCTGGACATGCAGTCTCAGCAGCCATGGCTCACAGGCCCAGGCGCTCCGCGGCATGTGGGATCTTCCCAGACCGGGGCACGAACCCATGTCCCCTGCATCGGCAGGTGGACTCTCAACCACTGCGCCACCAAGGAAGCCCCTCTTGTGATTCTTTATTCCTGGTTATTTTATCAGGGTAATCCCAGGATCATAAAATGTTCAGGGAAGTGATCCTTGCTCTTCCCTTTTTGAAAGAGTTTGTGTACAATTTTTATTACTTCTTCCTTAACGTTTTAGAAGAATTTACCAGTTAAGCCATCTGAGCCTATAGTTTTTTGTGAGATTTATAAATACAAATTCAATATGTATAGAACAATTCAGGTGATCTAATTCTTCTTGAGTGAGCTTTGATAGTTGTGTCTTTCAAATGGTCTGCCTTAAGTTGTCTAACTTAATGGCATAATATTATTCATGTTTCTTTATTATCTTGTAGTCTCTGTAGATCCTGTAGTAATGTTCCTATTTTTATTTCTGTTACCTTTCTTTTTTGATCATATTGCTAGAGGTTTATCAGTTTTATTAATCTTTAAAAAAACTGGTTTATCTGAATTTTTCTATTGCTTTTCTACTTTATATTTCTGTGACTTGTGTTCTAATCCATATTATTTTCTTAATTCTGATAACTTTGTATTTAATATTCTTTTATCTTTCTTGTTTCTATTTATCTCTGTTTCATTAACTGCTTTTTCATGGTTTTATTTTTTTCTCTTGTTCTTTTGTTTGAATCAAATGCCTTTGTCTTCTCATTTTGTTTAACTTTTTCTGTCCCTATGAAATTAGGTGAAACTGTTACTTATCCCAGTCCTGAAGGGATGTTCTTGTGTGGGAGTGTTTCTATGCAACCTGCATGTGCCCAGTGGCTTCAGGGGGAGAGGTGGATCTGAAGTGAGCACGGATCACATCTTCTCCCAGGGTGTGCTGGCAACTTGGTGAGAGGTGGGGCTGAAGGTGGAGGGACTAGAGCCAGAGCCATGTGGGAGCTGGAGCTCCTCCTATGTTCAGTGGCCAACACCAGCCTATTGCAGGCAGGGTTGGGTCCCAGTGTGCTGGATCAGAAGCCCTGAGGTCAGATGCAAGCTGGTTTTGTTCCCTCTAAATGTGCATTCCCCCCTCTCCCAGCAAAGGCACATTTACCCCAGGGGGGCAGTAGTGCTGGAGCAAGAGGGGCTGGAGAGGGCCCCCACTGTGGGCCAGAGCACACTCTGCGACAGTCCCAGCATATCAGTAAGAGCTCAACACAGTTTCTGATCCACTGCCTTCACGAGAGCCAGCACAAACTGCCTTCATCGCATTCGTACACAGTGCAGGGTCTGAGCCGGCTCCATCCCCCTGAAGTGTGCTCTCTCCTTCACAGCAGCAGCCTTCACCTTAGTGGGAAGCTGTGCCAGAGCTAGAGGAATCAGGGCGGGCACCTGATGTGGGCAGCGGCACGTGCTGGAGCAGTTGCAGGAAACCAGCCTGAGCCCTGGACAATTTCTATCTGCTCCCTGTGCCTTATTCCCAGGAGTAAGCAAGCACGTGCACTCTTCACGAGTGGAGTCTAGGTTTGTTAACAGCCCTCCTATTAAGTCCTACTGGTTTTCAAACCAGCTAAGGGGACTCATCTTACCAGTGTGGGACGCCAGGGCTTGGGTGCCCAATATGGATTTGAACCAATCACTCCCCATGGAGGATATCTGAGCCTATGATAACCCCCTCCTCTTCTGCGTCCCCTCCTAGGTCCCGCACTACTCTCTTCTCTTCCTTTCCTACCCAGCTCCATGTGGATCTTTCTTTACAGCCTTGGCTGTAGAAGAGTCTTTCCTGCCAGTCTCCAGTCTGTTTTCAGTGAGAATTGCTCCACATGTAGATATATTTTTGATGTGTTTATACAGGTAATTGAGATCAGCATCCTATTGTACCATCTTGATCTCCCCTCTCAAAAGATATTTTATATTTACTGGTTTATTAACTCTTTCTAGATTTCTATATTCCTTTCTTTAGAATCAAGTTTCTATCTGATATTATGTCATTTCCAAATATAAAGCTTTTAAATTTATTTTAGTATAAGTTTGCTGGAGGTAAATTCTGCCAGCTTTGCTGTCTGAAATGTAATTTTTTTCATTATTAAGGAATATTTTAAAGGATAGAGGGGGGAGGGTAAGCTGGGACAAAGTGAGCGAGTGGCACTGACATATATACACTACCAAATGTAAAATAGATAGCTAGTAGGAAGCAGCTGCATAGCACAGAGAGATCAGCTCGGGGCTTTGTGATCACCTAGAGGGGTGGGATAGGGAGGGTGGGAGGGAGACACAAGAGGGAGAGGATATGGGGTTATATGTTTATATATACCTGATTCACTTTATTATACAACAGAAACTAACACACCATTGTAAAGCAATTATGCTCCAATATATTTGGAGTGTGTGATGTTCTGTGCCACCCTTTCCATAAAAAAAAAAAAAAAGGATAGAATTTAGGTGACATGCCATTTTTTGTTTTTGTTTGTAGTGTGTATGTGTGTGTTTCAACCATTAAAAACACTTTTTCAAATGTCTTCTGGCTTTGATGTTTTTCGAAGACAATTCAATTGCAATTTTATGATCGTTTCCCTATAAGGAACCCTTCTTTTCCTTTGTTGCCTTCAAGATTTTCTTTGTCTTTAAATTTTATCTATTTGATTGGGATGTGTATGTGTGTGTTTTCCCTTGTATTTTCCTTTTCTCAGTTCTCTGAGAATCTTGGATCTCTGATTTATCTTCTTTCATTAATTTTGGAAATTTTGGCCATTATCTCTTCACATGTTTTTTATGCCTCATTCACTCTCTGTTCAATATCTAGTACTGCAATTAGATGCATGTTAAACTATTTCGTATTTTTTCACAGGTCTTGGATGCCCTGGATTATTTTTCCTTTTCAAACTTTTTCCTCATTGTATTTCATTTTAGATAATATCTTTTAACCTAACTTTCAGTTTGCTGATCTTTTCTGTGTCGAGTCTGCTACTCTACTTATAGACGGAATATTTCATCTCTAATACTGTGTTTCTATTCCTATCATTTCCATTTGTCTCTTTTTTACAGTTTCTATCTTTCTGCTGAAAGGTCTCACCTATCATGCATGTTTTCCATCTTTTCTACTCTATACTTCAACATATTAAGCACAGGAAAAAAAAAGAGGAGTTCCCAAAGGAAAAGACAACATGATATTTAAGCTTTTGAGGTCTGTAAATTGAAATAAAGAATGGTTTTGAGAGTCAAATAGGTGCAAAATAGATCTCAAATACAGAGTAAATGTAGAAAGAGTTAAAAATCATTAGAGAAAAAAAAACTAAGGTAAATAGGAGATAGATTCAGGAAATCTAATATGAAAATGATTGAAACTATAAAAAAAGAAACAGAATCAATAATTAATAAAAATAATTTTAAAATTATCTAAGGCAGATAAAACATTTATTGACAGAAAAGGCTCTATGTCTTTCAGGAGGGGTTGATAAGAAAATGTATTCAGCTGTACACTTCTTAGAATCCCAACACTAAAGGAAAGTCATTAACAAACTTCTAGATGAAATAAATAAATTACTTGCAAAGGAGAAAAATCAGACTGCTTAGAAGGTGGTAGAACAATGTCTACAAAATTATTGGTGGGGAAGAAGGAATGCAACTCAAGAATAACACACCCAGCCCAAACCCTATTCACTGTCAGGGTGAAATAAGATATTTGCGTGAAGGTGAACTTTTAGAGTTACAGTGTTAGTGAGAATGTATGTTTTAATGCTATACTCCAAAATACAATCCAAAAGGGATAAATATTTGTCTCTCATGTAACACTGAAGAGGGGAGAGAGTGATTGAGGTGGTCTAATTAGGTGGGCTAATTCAAGGGTCTGGGGTTCCTCCCTATCTCATTCTCTGCCATTCTGGAAGGCAGGGCTTCATAACCTTCGTTTGTGTCATCGAACTCTCTGGCAGACTGCTGAAGCCGATCTCAAAATAATTTTTGTACATGAATAAATTACAAAGTCTTAAAAATAACAATTATATTGAATTATGGTTATCAACATGTTTATAAAACAGATTTGTGATAAAGTAATATATATGCTTTTTATGATGACATTAAATAACAGATTCTGATGGTGGGCCTAGTAATTACCTTCATTCTGAAGTAGTGATGAGTGTAAACACCAAATGAATGAGATGAGTTTATCATTGTTCCAATTTTATAGGTGATGCAACAAAGTTGTGAGGGACCAAATAACTCATCCAATGTTTACACGCCTAGCATTCAATGGAGGCAGTCTGACTACAAAGTCTGTGTTCCTAGCCACTAAATAACAAAGACATATAGGAAAATAAAATTAATCAATAACAAAATTAATGATTTAGAAAAAAAATAAGTGAAAACCGAAATAGGTAATTCAAAAAGACCAGTAGGAGAGAGAAACAAGTAGTTAGTAGTTTCCTCCTAAATGAGGAAAAAATAGAGGAAGCAAAACAACTAGAAATGAGAAAGAAGAGAGAACTACAGATATAAATGAGAATAGAAGTGTGACTTTGCATGATAAGTGACACATGTTTCCTGGCTGCCCTTGGAACCTCAGCAAAGCTATCAGGCAAAGCCATCCTGGGAGGTATCTGGTCCCTGAACAGCCGGCCAGCTACTGACACCAGCCACCTGCATCAATGTGTTTCAGCCTGTTCTTTCCAACCTGAACACTAGATTAAAACATTTTTGGAGAAATCTGATGGAGTCAAGCAGGAGTTTAAGGCAGAGCCATACAGGCTGTTAATTAAACACCCCAGGCCTGCCAGAGGTCATGGCCTGGAAACCTAGCTGGGTATCAGGGACTTCACCACTACAGGTGAGTCAGAGCAAGTTGAGGGTCTTGAGGCCAGAGAGTCATTCAAGGCAGGAGTTTCAGCAAGTAGGTTCTCAAGATCAGATGAACCAAGGCCAGGAATCTAGAAGGTCAGACTGAGTCAGAGTCATCATGGAGCAAGAACACTAAAGAGAGTCTAATGCTTCTGCAGGAAGTGTTGTCCATAGGCTGCTGCAGCCAGGGAGAGAACGAGAGGCTGGCCAGCCATGCCAGACCCAGACGGAGCTGCAGTGAGGCAAATGAGATCTCAGAGAGGTTCTTACACTGAGAACACACAACTGTTTCCTTGCCATGAATATATTTTCATGAATAAAATTATTCCTGATGATCTGATCATTTTGCCTAGACTGAGTGGGTATATCTTTCCATTCAAAACCTAATACAGGGCTTCCCTGGTGGTGCAGTGGTTGACAGTCTGCCTGCCAATGCAGGGGACACAGGTTCGTGCCCCGGTCCGGGAGGATCCCACATGCCGCGGAACGGCTGGGCCCGTGAGCCATGGCCGCTAAGCCTGCACATCTGGAGCCTGTGCTCCGCAATGGGAGAGGCCACAACAGTGAGAGGCCTGGGTACCACAAAAAAAAAAGAAAAAAAAATCTAATACAACAGTGACTTTATAAAATGGAGAAACTAAACACTACAGACATGAATCTCTTCAACAACCACACACACAAAATGAGGATTTAGATCAACTTAAATATGTCCGCAATATTTTGCAGAAGCACTTTTGTTTACTTGAGTATCATTCTCCACCCCACCCCTCACTCTCACCTGGCAAGACTTTTGACCTTTGCTACTGGTTAAAATACAATAAAGAAGCCAAGTTTTTGAAGATGTTTATACTAAACTGAATTGGTCCCTGTAAAGGAATGAAATGATCCAAGGGAACTCTCCCCCACCAGATGTACTTGACTCCTTGTATTCTTTTGCCCTTTAATGGTGCTTGGTGTTTATTTTAATTATGCATTGTTTAAATATAAACATGTACTGGATGACGTTAATGGAACATGAAGAAACCATTGCATAATTACGACTTGGAATCTCTTGTGCCTAGTGAATGTCCGTGAGCTGAGGACAACAACATTGCAAATGTCATGTGGAGAGGTTCAGGAGTCCTGTGATGAGTGAAAATAAAGCACACACAGATACATATGCATACTAGTATTTATGTTGGGAAGAGGGGAAAAAATGAGGAACGGGGGGTTGTTCTAATGAGCCAATTTATCAATGTGGTAATGTTTCCCATCCCACACAGGACTCAGACAAGGGCAGGACAATCAGAAGTCATTGCTCATCTCAGACAATGAGAAGCAGAGTATTGAAGGCATAAAGCCCTCAGACCAGGTCAGATAGATAGGACCACTGTGGTAAGGGTCCGACAGTTCTAGAGATTTATGTAACGTTGCTCTTCTAAGTCATCCTTGAAGGACATTATGAACCCAACTTGGATCAAGCAGTTACGATCAATTGGAAAAACACATTTCATTATATTGATATCTGCACTGGAAATATGTCTGCAGACATTTATTGTACAGACTTTACATGCATAAACTCTAATGCGCATGATAACTTAATTAGGCAGGTACCATTGTTATTCCCATTTCGTAGATGAGGAAAGAGGCACAGAAAAGTAAAGCAAATTACCTAAGGGTCTTATGACTGTGTTCTTTTTTTTTTTTTTAACTCAATACATATTTATTGCATGCCTACTATTCTAGCTCTTACAGGTAAAGTTCTGGGAAAAAAATCCTTGGCTTTACAGAACTTATATTCTTTTTTTTTTTAAGATCTTTATTGGAGTAACATCTTTAATTGCTTTACAATGGTGTGTTATTATAACATAGTGAATCAGCTATACATATACATATAGCCTCATATCTCCTCCCTCTTGTGGTTCCCTCCCACCATCCCTATCCCACCCCTCTAGATGGTCACAAATTATTTATACTCCAAATTTTGGAGTAAATTTATTTCATCAACATATTTTTAAGACCATTTCTTACTTGCTCATTCTGAGGTATTATGGATCACTTTATATTTTCATATGGGGAACTGTGTGAGTTTTGATTCAGGACTTCATGAGAATATCCTGAAAAGTTGAAACTACTTTCAGAAGGCACAAAACTAACTGTAAAGAATGACTGCAATGGAGACAGATTTTTACAATGTATTTAGAGTTGTCTGAAGTCATTGCTCAGCCAACATGGGACTTTTATTAAATATAATCTATGTTATCAAATGAGAGAGAAAATTGGATATCCTGTTTATAAATTTGATTAATAAATTTTGGATGGGTTCAATCTTCTAGCTCTCAGACCAGAGAGCTAGATGGGTTCAATCTTCTAGCTCTCAGACCTCTCTTCCTTTGTGCTCCCAGTCAAGAAGTGGCTAATAATTTCTGGGCTACTTCATTTTCCATTTTTTTGCTCTTTCAACTTCATAACATTCGTGTTACCAATTTCCTGTACTAAATTTCTTCAGTTTCAATAACCAGCATGATTTCTACTTTTTCTCCTGGACCCAGACTGATTCTGTGTGTCCTCCTGATCCAACTTTGTTCACCATGACACAGTTCCTGCCCTTCCTCAGGACAGTTCCTCTGGCTTATAAGTAGAGAAAAAACATAGAGGTTAAACGAGGGATGTCAAGTCTTTTGTACACCAGCTCAGAGAGTCCTACTATGCTAAAACCAGTGCTCTTTTATAAGATGGGTAGTTCTAGTTTGAAAGGCCAACTTGAAGCTGATACCACTCTTTCCATGATGAATATCTCTCCAGTAACATGAATCAGGAGAGGAAGTAGAGGTCAGTGCCTGGGTTGAGTCCAGGTAGTAAAGTTTGACATCTGTGTTCCCCAGATCACAGCATAACACTCAGGGACTATATGAAACACTGATTTTCTAGAAATCACTGATAGCCTAAAACTTTTCTCTCAAGAGAGATACAGATTGAAATCTGAGTTAGAATACACAAAAGCTACTTATTCTTCCACAAATGTGGATTTTTCCCTTAAAGAACAATTGATTTGTGTTGAAAGGCAAAGATGTTATCAGTTCCAATCATCTTATTTTATAAAGGTGAAGAGGCCAAATCTAAGGCCTATGGGAAGTAGAAGACATAATCAAGAATATTTGTACAACCACTGTCTTGAAAACTTCAAAAGCAATAACTTCAGATGAATGAAGAAGTCAGATATACATACACACTGGGACGAATCCAACAAGATTTCTTTCTATAAAGGATACAGAAAGAAGTCAGTGTGGTTATGATGCACAGAGAGATCAAAAGTAGTCTCCAATGGCAGATGGAGGACTAACATTAGAATTTTTCCCCAAAAAGACCTCACCATAGCCCACACTGTGCATAATAATTCTGCATAAATGGAAGCCATGTCAGAACTCTGGAACCTGCATTTGCCCTCCCCAAGACCAGATTTATATTCATAGAACTCCAGCATCCCTACACTTAGGGTCATCTGGAAGTGTCCTAGAGATCCCCTCAGCCTAGCCAAGCATCCCTCATTAACCTTGGACTGATACAGCATACAACATGCCTATAGAGAATGATACAGTATAGAACACTCTAGCATGACTTCAGCCTTCATTATCACCCTGTCCTCCCAGACAGAACCAAACAGAGTCTTAGACCAGCTTTAGTGCCATCCTACTGTCACAGAGCTACTTAGAGAATCTCCTCAAGATTCCAGTATTTCTGATGCTAAGTCAAATGCTTTCCCACTAAAGCATGAAAGAGTGACAAAATTGTATAAGTATACTAGAACTCTGTTGCACTAAATACTGTGCAAAATAAGTAAATTGAGAATTATAAATCTATTGAATGTATTGAGACCACAATATCACTGTTGCTCTTGAATTCCCAGATTTGAATAAACAGGATTTTCCCTAATTAATACAAAGGAATATAAAACATGGTTGAAGTTTCTAAAAGGACCCCTCTTTTGAACTAACATACAGTAGTATGTACTCAATAGTTGCTTGTGAAATTGAGCTGAAATAAATCATCCTGCATTTTTAGGATATAAACTGACAGTGGTTCCAGTGTGTTCAAACTGTTGTTTTGTTTTGCTTTTTAACTTCTGGATTTCAGCAAAATTTAAATCTATTTTAAAATAAATTCTCTAGTAGTTTTTCAGAAAATTCTTCAGAATATTCTACTCAGTTCAAAAAAAGATTTCAATTGAACATGCATCTAAAACCTGAGAATTATCTATTTCTAAACAATATCTTTATTATTACTTCTGTTAATGTCTATTTCAAATAAGAATATATTAGCTATACATCTTTAAGAGATTTTTTTCAGAAAGCAATCTAGTTTTTTAAAAATAGTACTTCCGTTTCAAAAGAATTAGTATCTATAATTATAGAAGGCTGCTACATTTTAATTCATATAGCTCTTTGTTCTATAAAAAAGTAACATTCATTCATAAAAATGTGGAAAGCTATTAATTCTAATTAAGACCTAATAGAGTTCTGATAAACATTTGAAGTATAAAATTCTAAAAGAATTTGTGCTTATTGAAACAACTTTAGCTGCGTTTCAGGTAATTTAGTTTTTAAAAACCTGAGTAAGTATACTTAAATATAAAAATCTTGAAACTGAAAGCTTAACTCATAGTCAAATTGGTGGAGTAGGCATATTTCTCAGTCAAAATGCAATAATGTTTTGTTAATACCAAAGCAAACAATTAGATCTTCCAATATGTCTATTCATAGCTAGTAGGCAAATTATTCTATCCAACATGACTCAGTGATAAAATATTCAATGGAACAGCACTTAATAGACATATAAAATCAAGTAGATAATAAACCTTAAACAAAGGTCAGTCTTAACTTAAATATTTGAGGGTTTCCAAATTTCTGCTTACTCTTTTAAGTTTGTTTAAGTTTGTTTACTCTTTTAAGTTAGTCTACTTTCTCCCTAGAAGTATACACGTAACGTGTGCAGAAGTGCTTCTTAACTACCATAGTCACAAAAAATAGTATAGTCTAGGAAAAAGAAAAACAGAGTATGAATTGTTTGGTTTTTCTTTTAGCAAAGACACATTATTTTCTCAAAGTTATTTTTAAAATAACTACTCATGTCAGCCTCTATCATTAGATGCTAGTGCAATTCATCTTACTCTCTGAATTCACTAGACCCTATTCCAGACCTTTGCACATAGTAAGCCTCAACAATTACTTACCAATTTATTGATTGAAGGATAATGAGTCTTGCACTTGTGGGTGCTGCTTCTTAAGAGACAGCTGCAGTTACGCATCACTCGAATCTTTGTTTCTGCAAAAGTAATTGCATTCATACAGTATTTGTCTTTCTCTATCTGACTTATTCCACTTACCATAACAGCATAATACCCTCAAGGTCCATGTATGTTGTTTCAAATGGCAGATTTCTTTCATTCTTTTTTATGGCTTAGTAATATTCCATTGTGTGTGTGTGTGTGTGTATATACACACACACACACCACATCTTCTTTATCCATTCATCTTTATCATTATAAATGAACACTTAGGATGCTTCCATATTTTTTTTTTTTTTTTTTTTTTTTTTTTTTTTTGTGGTATGCGGGCCTCTCACTGTTGTGGCCTCTCCCGTTGCGGAGCACAGGCTCCGGATGCGCAGGCTCAGCAGCCATGGCTCACGGGCCCAGCCGCTCCGCGGCATATGGGATCCTCCCAGACCGGGGCACGAACCCGTATCCCCTGCATCGGCAGGCGGACTCTCAACCACTGCGCCACCAGGGAGGCCCGCTTCCATATTTTGACTGTTGTAAATAGTGCTTCATAGGGCTACATTTTTTTTTTAAAGTCTTTATTGAATTTGTTACAATATTGCTTCTGTTTTATGTTTTGGGCTGTGAGGTATGTGGGATCTTAGCTCCCTAACCAGGGATTGAACCCACACCCCCTGCATTGTAAGGCAAAGTCTTAACAACTGGACTGCCAGGGAAGTCCCATATAGGGTTACATTTATCTTTTCAAATTAGTATTTTCCTTTTCTTCAGATAAATACTCAGAAGTGGCATTGCTGGATCATATGATAGTTCTATTTGTAGTTTCCTGAGGAAACTCCATACTGTTTCCATAGTGGCTGCACCAATTTACATTCCCACCAATAGTGCAGGAGGGTCCTCTTTTCTCCACATCTTCACCCACAGTTGTTGTTTCTTGTCTTTTTGATGACAGTAATTCTCACAGGTGCAAGGTAGTATCTCGCTGTGGTCTTGATTTGCAGTACCCTGATGATTAGTGATGTTGAGCACATTTTCACATGCCTGTTGTCCATCTGTATGTTCTCTGGAAAAATGTCTATTCAGGTCCTCTGCCCATTTTTTAATTGAGTTTTTTTTTTAAATATTGAGTTGTCTGAGTTCTTTACGTATTTTAGATATCAACCCCTTATTCTGTATATTGAAAGACAAATACCATATCATTTCACCCATATGTGTAATCTAAAAAACAAAGCAAAACAGAAACAGACTCACAGACACAGAGAACAAACTGGTGGCTGCCAGAGGGGAGGGAGGGTGGGGGAATGGGCAAAATAGGTAATAGGGATTAAAAGGTACAAATACCCATCTATAAAATATATGTCATGGAGATGTAATCTACACATAAGGAATATAAGTCAATAATATTATAATAACTTTGTATGGTGACGGACTATAACTGGAATTATTGTGGTGATTATTTCATAATGTATAAAAATATCAAATCATTATGTTGTACACCTGAAACTAATATTGTATGTTAAGTTTAACTTAATAAAAAAAAGGAATTCCAGCCAGCCAACTCATTACAAAACACTAAGGATAGTTTTTAAGTTTTCTTCCTTTATTTATGCTTTTGCAATAAAACTAGACTTGATACCATTTAAGAACAATTTTGACCTTAAACTCAAAGCATCCTAACCATCTAACCCTGAAACTTGAGGTCAGCTGTCAACATCGCTCTCTAGTTGACTTTAGATACTATATGAGGCTATCCTTGACAAAGCACCTTATCTTAAAAATCATTAAAATCATTAAAAATTTGCATTACAGAATCATAGCCAATTAACAATACTATTAATTTATTAACTTAATCTCAAAAATAGACTAAAGACCATTAATAAATGGTAGTTTTCAACATACTTTGCTATTTCTCTCTATCATTAAACCAGAATAACACCAGACTTGCAAGTTTAAGTGCCACTGCACACAAATTTTTATAATATTAAAAGTAAATAAACATAGAAGCTATAACGAAGACATAAGTGATAAAGTAACATCGAGTGTAGTAAGAAGGAAAGAAATATACAGAAAATATGCATGCCCAGAAACACAATGAAAGTGAACATTTTAGCCTATGAACCTAGAACTGGTGCCAGGTAAAACTAGGAAGTAGATGACAATATGTCTGTAAAATTCTGCCCTGTCTTCTCTTCCTCCTACCCCACCTTAAACACCTAGGACTCCCAAATGAGAAATTTCACTGGACCCATTCAGTACTTGATAGGTGGAAGATAGAAGGGTTTCTAGGTATATGGCCACTGCCCATCAAGGAAAACTTCCTAAGTGTTTAATTATAACTAATGTGACCACTACTCTCCATTTCTTCCATTTGGTATCTTTCCTAGTCTAACCCCTTTCACTTTCTTTAATTTAATATTATCAAGTAAGACTCATTTATGATGAACTAAAATATCTATTCTCCTTTTTTGATTTAAAAAATTTAGAATTTGGAGGGAATGAAGATATGGGTTAAAATTTTGTCATTCCTGGGTCTGAATTTACAAGAAACACTTTAGTCAGTGCAGATTTCTTTTTGCACAGAAGAACTTAGTAGAGAGAAATGTAAAATTCATTCCAGAGACTCTAATAAGAGTGTTTTTAAAAAGAGAAATAAGGGACCTTGTGCCTTTTCATGACCCCTTAAAGTGTTCTCAAGTGTATTTCATATGTACAGATACTTATGGTTATTTCCCCTTTTACAGAAAATTTCAGAACTAGACATCAGGGTATACAAATTTCCCTTCTACTCCTATAATGACTTCTTGGCTTAGAAAATGCATTCATCTGTAAAATGGAACTAACTTTTGGTTTGTCCCAGGAGGTCATTTGAGGAACAATGAATCAACTTTTTTAAAAAGTTCTGTGAAATAGTAATGTGGAGAGATTCTTTATAAATTATTATTATTAGTTTCAACTCAAAAGTCTCATCATTGACACATGGCCTCACCTCAAACTCCTTCTCTTGGCTGAGGCTCAACAATTCCTACAGACAAGGAACATTGCAGACATCTGATTTCTATATTGTTGAACTAAAGAGAGGCATATCCTAGGGCCATGTTTCTCTGGGCACTTGTTTATCTTGGGTTCAGTTGGTGTGTTACAGAAATATATTAGACCCGCTCTCCCAGGAGGAAACTGAAACTGTGAGAAAGACAATATCTGGCTGACCTTCTGCAAAAACAGCCAGCCAACCCTGCTGAGAGGCAGCAGCAGCAAAAACAGAGGCCAGGACTATTGAGTTTTTGTCTTGGAGGATGGCAATTCGTTAAAAATTGTTTAACCACAGGAGTAACTCAGCTACACCCTCCCATTTCATCTGCATTAGGCAGATAACAAATGGCAACACGTAATCTATATGGGTAATAGTGTCAATGAAAGATCAAGATTATACATGATACTTGCTAAATTTGTTATGCCTCATTAGCGCTGTAGCTTATTACAGAGAGCTCCACGGTTCCCAGGCATTCCCTCATGGGCTGTCCTGATGGATAATGCAAATAAAGAAAGGAAAGGCACCAGTGACACAGTGCTCACACTGCATTTGTCAGGGGCATAGTTAGCTGGATTAGGTATGCTCTACATTTTCTATCACTGTCACATATTGATCTGAATTTATAGTCACGCTCACTTAGCACTGCCACATTTTCCACAACGGTGTTCTCTCAAAGTACAAATGACACTCACACCAAACTTTTCAAAAGAATATCTAGATTTTCCAACATGAAAATGCCATCTGACTAAATCATTAGTGACCCTTCAGATCTTTAGTTGAAAGAAAAATGTATATTTAGGTAAGGTTTTTAAAGTTATTTTAAAAGGAAAAAAGGCATTCTTTTTTTTAAAGGCAATTCAAAAGATGGCAAAGCATTGGAAAGTTATATCCTTGAGTTTCTTTTCAGGTTAATTAAAAGTAAGAAACTTGTCAACTAAGCTTCTAATCCTAAAGAGACATACTTAGTTTAGGATCTGGGTGTCTCACTTTCTGTCCACCAGATTCTTAATCACTGATGCTGTTAAGGAAAGTCATGTTTTCCAAAACCACTTCAAATGTGTTACCTTGATCTAGATTATGTTCCAGATTGATCCATTGTACTTTCTCCAAATGCCACCAAAGAAAGTCTTGTTTTTCATTTGAGAATATGACACGTACTTATATTAAGATATGGAAGATAAAGAGACGTGGTGTTAGCAATCACCATCACCAAGAGCTTCCTAAGCATTTTAAGAAACAGCTGCTTCGAAAATTAAAAAGAGCATGGGGCACTGATATAAACAAGATTGTTTTCCGTAATTAGGTGTTTGGCAACCCATTTTTACCTTTGTTTGGTTCTTTCCAATCCTTGAGTTATTCTATCCGATACCCAGTAAACATATTACTTCTGCTCATCCCGAGATAACTTTTGATAACCCCTTTCTTTAATATGCACATATTTATCATGGTGATTTTTCATGGGACTATTCCATGGCTGAAATAGTTCAAATCTCTGTTTTCTCTTTAGACATGTTTTTTAAACCTATGGCTTAAAAACTCTGCACTTTTAGCTAAAGCCATTAGAAAAATAATATATATCTAGAAAGCACTTGATAAGTAATCCTATGAGTTTCTAAGTAGACCAATGTATGTTAGTGAGAAGTTTCCAACCTTGGCTAAAATTAGAATCATGTGTAAAGCTTTAAATATTCTCATGTCCAGGTCTGACCTCTAGTCTTAAATAATGGGCTATGAATAAGGCCTAGTCACCAATATTTTAGAAAATTCCCCATACGTTTTTAAGGTGTGATTACAATTGACAGTCATTCGTGTAAACCAAATGCCTAATAGGAGAACAGATGCTTAAAGAGAATTTTATGCAAAAAACAAAGATGGAAAGGTCATCAGATGAAGAGGAAAAACACATTATTAAAAAAGAAACATATGAAGATACTCAATGCTAAATTGTTTATTTTTGCACATGGATAGGAAAAAGGAAATTTAGGAATACATTAGCAGAAAACAGTGTCTTCTCAGGAATTCTCCAGAGGGAGAAGTTTCCCACTAAAGATGAAAACAAAAGCAGAATTTTAGAATGCTGGAGATGGGGAGGCCCTCAGAGGTCCTCTTGCTTGATTCACAGAACAGAGCTTGAGTGAGAAACTGAGAGTACATTTCATTTGAAGAAACTAAGGGTATAGGGAGATTAATCAGATATAATCAAGTTAATAAGCGAGTTAGTGAAAGCACAGGACCTAGAAACCCAGGTGTCCTAACTATGACACACGACTCCATCACGTTACACTGCTCCGTAAACCCTGGAATCAAGGACCAACTACGTGCTACAGAAAGGTGTAAGGGAGAAATTCAGATAGATTAAAATTAACTTTCTAAGTTTGGCTGGAGTTAACTACCATGGTGGTACTTAAGTTGAAATAGCAAAGAAATATTAGCAAGAGCAGCACTGACTTGTACTTTGTATTTGTGTATGGGGATGGGTGCAACAATCATTATTACTAAGCTTAAATATTAATAAAATATTTGTTTTCATTTTTACAAAAGAACTCTTGAGTGGAAAAGCATGTTAATCTTCTGAGTTATCCATTTCCATGGTGACCCGGCTGTTTGACCCAGAAGCCCCTAACTAAGGCATCGTTTTCCTAAATATAGGAAGGTACGCTGGAGAAAATAAGAAACATCAAGAGATGACCTTGCCAGAATTAACCTTAAACATAATAATTGGCCCCAAACACTGTATTGCTATTGATGGTAACATAACAATAACTCCTTTTAGAAATACTAGGATTTATAAAATCAAATACATCTTTTTTAAGATAATTAACTCGGGAGGTTTTATACTAATTCAGTCATTCAACAAACATCTCATTGCCTACAAAGTGCAGCAATGGTGCCGGATACTAACAAGACAAGATCGACAAGCAAATAAAATGTAGTGCTGTGACAGACAAACATTTTAAGCTGTATAACTGGAGAATTACAAAAACTTCGGCATGTCTGAAGTAAATGATATTGTGTGGGCAAAAGAAGCAATACTAGACAGTACCAAAATTCTGAAGGTCGCCAATGATAAACCAGGAAGTTTATGCAGAAAATTCTTGATAGATTTGAGCACAATCAATCTCTATCTTAGGAAGATCGCTCTTTGAAGTGAGATTGTCCTTTACTCAAACCAGTTTTCGAACTTCCCTGTTGAAATTGCCTTTAGATTGGGAGTTTGGGATTGACATGTACACACTGCTGTATTTAAAATAGATAACCAACAAGGACTTACTGTATAGCATACGGAACTCTAAAAGAAGGAAAAAAAAAAGAAAGAAAGAAAGAATGAAAGAAAGAGAGAGAGAGAGAGAGAAAGAAAGAAAGAAAAAAGAAAGAAAAAAGAAAGAAAGAAAGAAAGAAAGAAAGAAAGAAAGAAAGAAAGAAAGGAATTGCCTTTAGAGTTTATGAACATGAAAATAAACCAGTCCCATCACTGGATAGCCACACTTTGACTTAGGATGATTTTGGCTCCTTCCAAAGTTTAAATCTTTTCTCGGAGTGTCAGGGTTTTTTTTTGTTTTTTTGTTTTAACCTCTGAGGATAATAAAAAGAATATGCCAAACACTTTTGGTTTAACAGGACACCTGGCTAGCAGCACCTGATACAGCTTCTGAAACCACGCACTGAGTGAAGCAAAAAAGGATAAAAATTTAAATCAGTGCCAAAATAAGAGATTGATTATGTAGGAGACATGTCTGGGACTATTAGGAAAATAAAACTGCATTGAGAAAATAACACCAACTCTGCTTTACCCATGAAGGCAAATTTGTGAAACATGATTTTAGGAAACTTAGAGAAACCTGAACAAGAATAGTCCTATCAGTTTCTGTATCCTCAGTTGTTTGCCCCAAAACTCACAGCCCAAAGACAGGCCCTAACTAGTTTCCCTAGAACTGAATTTGAGAACTATCTGTTATCAGTCTGTGACAAATAGAGAAATTTAGAGTGTTTAGAAATTTTCACAGAAATGTGTCATTGTGTTGGCATTCAAGCACCTGATTGGTGGGCATGTTTCATGGCACAAGACATGGACCAGGCTGCATATTGTTGAACTCATGCAGTGCATCCCATGTGGAATAAGACATATTGGTCATGCAATGTGACACTGCATTACAACACTAATGCATTAAGGTCAGTTTTACAATTGTAACCTTTAAGTGTAAAATTATTTAGAAAAAAAGCATTTATTTATTCTTGTAACTTGCTATTTTAGCAATCACTTTAATTTTTAGCCAAAACTTTTAAAATTTATAGTTTAGTATTATTTACTATATTAGGAAAGTATAATTTATATTATAATATTTTTAACCCTAATTTGCAGATGGCAAACAAGGCTCATTGGAAAGTTCTTGTTAAAAAAACATTTTTTATTGCATTAATAGTGATAAACCAAATGATGATTATGAAAGGGATTTCAAATACATGAAGACCGAAAGAGTTTGTATTAATTTTACTTGGAAGTAAAATTCAAATCTTCACATGTTGAATTCAATTTTGTAGCCATAATTGATGCTAAAGTATGAAACCCTGGTGTGTTATTTACAGAGATACACTAGCTATTGAAACAATGGAACTATTGTAAGGTAAGCAGTATTTACGTTTTAAAAAGACATAAAGAAATAAATTTAAAATCAACAGAAAAACGATTTCAAACGAAAACTATTGATTTGAAAAGCCAAAAGAAACAGATGTCACTGTTTCATAGTGTATATGAGGCATCTTGTAAAGAAGGACTTTAGTTTACATAAAAGTAAAAAATCACAGATAACTGTCAAGACATTAGCAAAAGCCTGCATTAAATAGATTTGCTTGGAATTATTCAGCAAATCTGCAGCATAGAAAATAGCTGAGCTATCACTTTCCCATGATACAATGTCTATGAATATTCAGGAACTAGCTTATGAGGTGGAAGACCAAGTCATAGAACAAATAATGCTAGCACAGTTGTTTTTATTGCAACTTGATGAATGCACATATATTGTCTAACATGACTTTTTTTTGTATACGAGCAATTTGAACATGATGACATTATGAAGGAAAAATTTTTTCAGCTTTATTGAAGATAAACAACAATCTTTGAAATGTATACTATTATGAAAGTTTGTATTTTCAACAAATGTGGTTCAGAGTTCAAGTTATGTGTAAGAATATGTTCTATGGAACAGAACATATGGAACATATGGAGTATATCTGTTCTATGGAACAGAAATGACACAGGGAAACATTATGGAGTTATTAACCAGATCAAGGAGTTTGTACCAGAAAGTAAATCAAAATCTGCTTCCATCACCTGAACTAAAGAGTTTAGTGACAGAGTAAAAATTGTAAATTACATAAAGCTAAAGTGTTTATACTTGATATGATCCCTATTGTTATAATATTGAAAATGATTGTACATAACAGTTATTGTATTTTGATGTAAGATGTTCATCCAGATCTATCAAAAATGTTTGAATGAATTCATATTTCTGCAAGATAATTCATTTAATTCCAATTTTTTAAAGGTATAAGTCATTCAGACTTCCTTCATTTTCTTGTATTTTTATACATTTAATGTTCTTGATACATCCATGCAATGAAGTAATACAACAGAAAGTTTAGAACCCTGGTGACAATCATATTGTGAGATTAATATAAGGAAAGTATGCACGATGGATGAGCAAGGAAGAATTTAGAGAGTAGTTCACTTTTGAGATTTTCATTTCTAGTTGTATAATTTTAAAGTTACTGAAAAGGCTTCATGCAAGAGTTTAAACTTAAAATCTAGCTCAGCATCTGGAGAATTGAAATGTATTATAGGAAAGTTAACCCTTTGAGTTTTAGATTTCCTAATGAATTATAGCTATGACTCATAGGAATACTGTTGGGTTAAAGTATTTATTTGAAGAAATAGTGTCTAAATCACAGGGTATAATTAAAAATTTGGTGTATGGTAGTAGGAGTTAGTCTTACTCCCTGTGCTTTGGATACATCAACAACAGATCCCTAAAGTTGAAAAAGAAAATCCACTATTCTATTTTTTAAAAGCCTGGGAATATGTACTTTGTTTTTCACCAGATACTGCCTATTATCCAGCCAGTAACTTCTTGGCTTTCTTCATGTCCTTAGAGACCAAATTCTTATTTCACATTTTCTTCTGTGAAGCATATCCAAGTGTGGAGTTCCTTTTGAAGTGAATTTTTCAAATGACTTCACTTAGATAATCTCCAGTGCTGAGAAATGCAATAAATACAACAGTAAAATACATCAACCCTTTGTACTTGGTCAGTTGCTTAACAAGAACATTACCTTCAGGCAAATACCAGACTAAAAAATAGGGTAAACACTTTGTACTAAAGATTAACATGAAAATTCAGCCTTCAATTCACTTAAGATCATAAAATGTTATGGAATATTTTCTGTATGCCAGCCAATGTGCTAGGAATTGCAGAATTTAAAAGATAAGTGTCAACTACTACTTAGATGGAGTTTCTAATTTGGGGGAAAGGATAATATGCAAAAATATTGTGAATATTAAATATATTATAAGTGTTTACATAATATAGAGGAAAGAATAGCTAATTTGCAAGTATAACGGAAGATTAATGTAGTTAAAGAACACAGGCTTTGTAGTTAGTTCCAGGCTTGGCTGCTTACTATATGATATTGGACAAGAAAACTTGCTCATGTGAGTCTTGGTTTCATCTGAAAATGGGATAATAGTATATAAGTCAGAGGGTAGCTGTAAGGATAAAATTAAATAAGATAATAAATAAGATAATGTATGGACAGTGTCTAATATTTTTACTATCAGAAAGTGGATGCTTAAGAGTTCTGATCTCCTCCTTTCCCCCTTCCTACCTACAAAGCTCTTCCACAAAAATCTTGTAAAGTATTTGTAGTTGTATCATTATGCTGCAAGGTCTATCACTCAGTCATTCAGCAAACATTCCTGTGTACATGTTATGTGCTAGGCACTCTGCTAAAACAAAGTCCTTACTCTGAAGAAAAATACATTTTGGGCAGGCAGCGTGGGGGGAAAGAGATGAAGAGCAGAAAATGAAGATTCATATTGAAATAGATGCTGTGAAGGAAATATATAGAAAACTCATAGAAGATAATGATGGGATGAGGACTAATATAGATGAATTGAGGAGGAAGGGAGAGTAAATTCATGATGAAAGATGGGGCAGAGAAGAAGACATTAGGCCAGTTTTCATAGAATTTTGTAGGCCATAGTAAGAGGATTTTATATAAGGAATTAAATAATACAAATTTCATGTAATATAAATTACTATGAGTTCTGTGTCAGAAGAAGATGTTGGAGGAAAAGAGTAGAAAAAAAGACATCAGTTCAGAATCTTTTTATTGCAGTAATAAAGACATGCCATAATAACTTAGGATGGTAGTATTGGTGATGGAATGAAATTGCACAGATTTGAGTTGGTTTTTGTAAGTAAAATCAATAGCACTTTTTGAAAAATGGGATCTGGAGAATGAGGAAAAGGAAAGAATTAAGAAGAACTCTGGGTTTTAAGTAAAGAAGTAGATGAGGACTTGGAAAACACAGTTGGTGGAATTTGGGGGACAGAAGTCAAACTTGCATGAGCTAAATAAGGAAAAATAGGGGATAAAGTGGAACCAACTGGTGTAGACTGTACTTTCAAGACATTTCACTGAAAAAAAAAAGCAAACAAAAATGGAGTAATAGCTGCTGGGAGATTTTTTTTTAAAGATGGGAGGTAGTGGTGGATTTTTCTTTTAAATGTATGAACCGGTAAGATGGAGAGACAAATGATATTTTTTCTTCCAGTTTTGTTGAGATATAATTGAAATACAACACTGTATAAGTTTAAGGTATACAGTATAATGAGTTGATTTACATACATCGTGAAATGATGACCACAAAAGGTTTAGTGAATATCCATCATCTCATATAGATAAAAAATTAAAGAAATAGAAAAAAATATTTTTCCTTGTGATGAGAACTCTTAGGATTTACTCTATTAACTTTCATATAACATACAGCAGGGTTAATTATACATATCATGTTGTACATTACATCCCCATCACTTATTTATATTATAACTGGAAGTTTGTACATTTTGACTACCTTTGTCCATTCCCCCCGCCACCAACCCCACCTCTGGTAACCACAAATCTGACCTAATTTTCTATGAGTTTGTTTGTTTTTGAAGTATAATTGACCTACAACACCATGTTAGTTCCTGTTACACAACACAGTGATTTAATATTTCTACACATTTCAAAATTATCATCATAAGACTAGTTATAAGTCTAGTCACCACACAAAGATATTACATAGTTATGACTATACTCCCCACACTGTACTTTTCACACTCCCGACTCATTTATTTTGCAATTGGGAGTCTGTACCTCTTAATCTCCCTCACGTATTTCTTTCCTCCCCTCACCCCCTCCCCTCTGGCAGCCGCCCGTTTATTCTCTGTATCCATAATTCTCTTTCTGTTTTGTTATGTTTGTTCATTTGTTTTGTTTTTTAGATTCCACATATAAGTAAAATCATACGGCATTTGTGTTTCTCTGCCTGATTTATTTCACTTAACATAATAACCTCTAGGTCCATCCTTGTTGTCCCAAATGGCAAAATTTCATTCTTGTATATGGCTGAGTAATATTCCATTAAATATGTGTATATATATCTTCTTTATTTTTCATCTATTTATGAGCACTTAGGTTGTTCCCATATCTTGGCTATTGTAAATAATGTTGCAATGAACAAGGGGTACATTTATCTTTTCAAGTTAGTATTTTCCTTTTCTTCAGATAAGTACCCAAGAGTGAAATTGCTGGATCATATAGTAGTTCTATTTTAAAATTTTGAAGGTTCTGCCTACTATTTTCACAGTGGCTGCACCAATTTACATTCCCACCAACAGTGCAGAAGTGTTCCCTTTTCTCTCCATCCTCTCCAACACTTGTTATCTGTTGTCCTTTTGATAACAGCCATTCTGAAAGGTGTGAGGTGATATCTCATTGTGGTTTTGATTTACATTTCCCTAATGATTAGTGATGCTGAGGACCTTTTCATGTGCCTGTTGGCATCTGTATGTCTTTTTTTGAAAAATGTCTAGTCAAATCCTCTGCCCATTTTTTATTCACGTTGTTTGTTTTTTAGATGTTGAGTTGCATGAGTTCTTTATATATTTTGGATGATAACCCCTTATCAGATGTATCATTTGCAAATATCTTCTCCCATTAAATAGGCAGCCTTTTCATTTTGTATATAGTTTCCTTTGTTGTGCAAAACTTTTTAGTTTGATGTAGTCCCATTCATTTATTTTTGCTTTTGTTTTGTCTGAGGAGATATATCCATTAAAAATATTACTAAGACTGATGTCAGAGAGTGTACTGCCTATGTTTCTTCTAGAAGTTTGATGATTTCAGGTCTTACATTTAAGTCTTTAACCCATTTTGAATTTATTTCTGTGTGTGGTGTGAGAGAACAGTCCAGTTTGACTCTTTTGCATGTAGCTGTTTAGATTTCCCAACACCATTTATTGAAGAGGCTGCCTTTTCCCCATTGTATATTCTTGCTTCCTTTGTCATAATTTACTTGCCCATATAAGTGTGGGTTTATTTCTGGGCTCTTTATTCTCTTCCATTGATCTGTGTCTGTTTTTGTGCCAGTACCATAAAGTTTTGATTACTGTAGCTTTGTAGTATAGTTTGAAACCAGGGAGCATGTTACCTACAGACTTGTTCTTCTGTCTCAAGATTGTTTTGGCTATTCGGGGTCTCTTGTGTTTCAATACAATTTCTTTTCTTTTCTTTTTTTGGCTGCACTGCATGGCATGTGCGATCTTAGTTCCCCAACCAGGGATCGAACCCATGCTCCCTGCAGTGGAAGTGCAGAGTCTTAACCACTGGACTGCCAGGGAATTCCCATCCATACAAGTGTTTAAATTATTTGTTCTAGTCCAGTAAAAAATGCCATTGGTATTTTAATAGAGATTGCATTGAATCTCTAGATTGCCTTGGGTAGTATGGTCATTTTAACAATATAAATTCTTCCAATTCATGAGCATGGTCTATCATTCATCTTTTTGTGTCATCTTCAGTTTCTTTCATCAGTGTCTTATAGTTTTCTGAGTACAGATCTTTTACCTCCTGAAGTAGATTTATTCCTAGGTATTTTATTCATTTTGATGCAATGGTAAATGGGATTGTTTTCTTAATTTCTCTTTCTGATAGTTTGTCATTAATGGATAGAAATGCAACAGACTTCTGTATATTAATTTTGTATCCTGCAACTTTACTTTGGACCCTCTTTTTTCTTCTTGATGGATTAAGCTAAAGGTTTATTAATTTTGTTTATCTTTTCCCAGAATCAGCTCTTAGTTTCATTTATATTTTCTTTCTTCTTCTCCTTTTTTTTTAGGCTCTACTTCATTTATTTCTCCTTTGATCTTTATGATTTGTTTCTTTATATTAACTTTGGGTTTTGTTTGTTGTTTTCCTTTCTGGGTTCTTTAAGATAAGTTTAGGTTGTTTACTTGAGATTTTTCTTGTTTCCTGAGGTAGGCTTATATCACTATAAACTTCTCTCTTGGAATTGCTTTTACTATGTCCCGTAGATTTTGGATTGTTTCGTTTTCATTTTCATTTGTCTTTAGGTATTTTTTGATATCCTCTTTAATTTCTTCAGTGATTATTGGATGTTTGGTAGCATATTGATTAGCCTCCACATTTTGGTGAGGATTTTTGCAGTTTTTTTCTTGTAGTTTATTTCTATTCTTATAGTGTTGTGGTTGGAAAAATGCTTGATATGATTTCAATATTCTTAAATATACTGAGTCTTGTCTTGTGGCCTAGCATGTGATTTATCCTAGAGAATGTTCCATGTGCACTTGAAAAAAAAATGTATTGTGATGCTTTGGAATGTAATGTTCTATATATATCTATTAAGTCTATGTGGTTTAAATGTATCATTTAAGGCCAGTGCTTCCTTACTGATTTTGCTTGGATGATCTACCTGCTGATGTAAGTGAAGTATTAAAGTCCCCTGCTATTAATGTGTTATGGTTACTTTCAACCTATATTTCTGTTAATATTTGCTTTATGTATTTAGGTGCTTCTATGTTGGGTGCATATATATTTACAACTGTTATATCTTCTTCTTGGATTGGTACCTTTCCCATGTGATGTCCTTCTTTGTCTCTTGTTACAGTCTTTGTTTTAAAGTCTATTTTGTCTGATACAAGTATTGTTACCCCAGCTTTCTTTTTGTTTCCATTGGTATGGAATATCTTTTTCCATCCCCTCATTTTCAGTCTGTATGTGTTCTTAGATCTGATGTGAGTCTCTTATAGGCAGCATATAAATAGGTCTTGTATTTTTATCTACTAAGTCACTTTATGTCTTTTGATTGGAGCATTTAGTCCATTTACATTTAAAGTAATTATTGGTAGGTGTGTATTACTGTCATTTTGTCAGTTGTTTTGGGGTTGTTTTTGTAGTTCTTTTTTGTTCCTTCTTATTTGTGCTCTTCCCTTGTGATTTGATGACTATCATTAGTATTGTGTTTGGATTCCTTTAACTTTTTTTGTGTGTGTATCTATTATAGATTTTTGGTTTGTGGTTACCATGAGGTATATATAAATAACAATCTATATATGTAAAAATACATGATTATTTTAAGTTGCTGATCACTTACGTTAAAAGACATTTTAACAACCTGGCATTTTTACTACCTCCCCATTTACTTTTTTGAAATCATATTTATATTTTTTTGTCTTGTGTGTCCCTTAACTACTTCTTGTAGGTATAGATGATTTTACTACCTTTGTCTTTTAACCTTCCTACTAGCTTTATAAATGATTGATTTACTACCTTTACTATATATTTGCCTTTACCAAATGAGATTTTTCCTTTTGTAATTTCCATATTCCTAGTTTTGGCCTTTTCTTTTTCTCTTAGAGAAGTCCACTTAACATTTCTTTTAAAGCTGGTTTAGTGGTGCTGAACTCTTTTAGTTTTTGCTTGTATGTAGAACTTTTAATCTCTTCATCAAATCTGAATGAAAGCCCTGCTGGGCAGCCCTGCTGATTCTTGGTTGTAGGTTTTTCCCTTTCATCACTTCAAATATAGCATGCCACTCCCCTCTGCCTGCAGAGTTTCTGCTGAAAAGTCAACTGATAATCTTATGAGCTTTCCTTTTCCCCTTGATGCTTTTAATATTCTCTCTTTATCTTTAATTTTCACCATTTTAATTATAAGATGTCTTGGTGTGGTCCTCTTTGGTTTGATCCTGTTTGGGACTCTCTGTGTTTCCTGGACCTGGATGTCTGTTTCCTTTCCTAAGTTAAGGAAGTTTTTAACTGTTATGTATTCAAATACATTCTCTACTCCTTCCTCTCTTTCTTCTCCTTCTGAAACCCTTATAATGCAAGTGTTAGTGCTCTTGATGTTGTTCTAGAGGTCTCTTAAACTGTCCTCATTTTTAAAAATTCTTTTTTCTGTTCAGCTTCAGTGATTTCCACTACTCTGCCTTCTAGTTCACTGATACATTTCTCTGTATCATCTAATCTACTGTTGATTCTCAATAGTGTATTTTTATTTCAGTTATTGTATTCTTCATCTTTCTTTGGTTCTTCTTTATATTTTCTAGCTCTGTTGAAAACTTCTAACTTCTCACTCTGTTCATCCAATCTTCTCCTGAGTTTTTTGAGCATCTTGAACACTTTATCTGGTAGATTGTTTATCTCCATTTCACTTAGTCCTTCTGGGGTTTTATCTTGTTCCTTCATTTGGAACATATTCCTCTGTCACCTCATTTTTCCTAATTTTCCATTTTTATTTATATGGATTTGATAGGTTGGCTACATTTCCCGATGATGGAGAGGGGCTTTTTGTGGGAGATGTCCTATGTGTCACAGCAGCTCACTCCCCTCTGGCCACTAGAACAATAAGTTGTAGGTGCACTGCCTATGTGGGCTGTTTGGGCCCTTCCAATGTAGCAGAGTGACTACAGTGGTAGTCTGACAGGTGTGGCTGGTCCCTAGTCCAGATGGTTGCCAGGCCCTGCCTTGTGTGGAGGCTGCCAGCTGCTGATGGGCAGAGCCAGGTCCTGGGGCTAGTCCTGGCCCACTGGGGGGTGGATCCAGGTCCTGAGTGGATACTTTCAGGGCCAGGGGTCCCAGATCTAGTATCAGCCCACTGGTAGGTGGGGCTGGTTTTGATGTCTGGGGTGTTCTAAAGCTGGTGCTGGCCCACTGGTGAGTGGCTGGCTGAGGTACCCAAGGTGTCCCAGAGCTAATGTTACCTCACTTTTGGGTGGGGCCAGGGCTCAGGGGATCCCAGAGCTGGAGCCCACTCACTGTGAGTGAGGCTGGGTCCTTGTGCTAGTTCTAGCCCACTGGTACCTGAGCTGTGTCGTAAGGGGGTCTCTGACTGAAGGGTCAGTGTCCCAGACCTTGTGTTGGCCTACTGGTGGACTGGGCTCAGGACTAGTGTCAGTTCAATGGTATATGGGATGAGCCCAGTCCTGGGACCTCTGGTGGACAGGCCCAGAGGCAGAGAGCTCAGGGGTACTAAGGCAGCTGGCCTGCTGGTAGCTGGGGCTGTGTCCTCCCATGGCTAGTTGGTTGGCCTGAGGTGTCCTAGGACTGGTGCTGACAGGCTGGTGGTCAGGGCTGGGTCCCAGTACTATTAAGCTAGAGGGAGAATTCCAAAAAAGCTTTTGCCTGCACCAATGTCCTCATGGGAATAAGCTCCCCAAAATGGCTGTCACCAGTGTCTATGTCCCAGGGGTGAGCTCCAACTGCCTCCTGCCTCTCCAAGAGGGTCTACAAGATAGCATGTGGGTCTAACTCAGGCTCCTTTCAAATTACTGTTTCTGCTCTGGGTCTTGGAGCATGTGAGATTTCGTGTGAGTCTTTTAAGAGTGGAGTCTCTATTTCCTACAACCCTCTGTCTCTCTAGAGAGTAAGCCCCACTGGCCTTCAGAGCCAAATGTTTTCGAGGTTTGTCTTCCTGGTGCAGGACACCCAGGATGGGGAGCCCTATGTAGGGCTTGGACCCTTAGATTCTTGGGGAGAACCTCTGAAATTGTAATTATCCTCCCACTTGTGGGCCAGCCACCTGGGGGTATAGGTTTTAACTATACGGTGTCTCCACCCCTCCTACCAATCTCATGGTTCCTCCTTTATATCTTTAGTTGTAGAAGATCTTTTCTGCTATTCTTCAGGTCTTTCTCATCAATTGTTGCTCTATAAAATATAATTTCGCTGTGCCTGTGGGAGTAGGTGAACTCAGGGTCTTCCTACTCTGCCATCTTGGCCACTCCCAGCTGACATCAATGATATTTTAAAGAATGGAGAGATATTCCAATAATAGGAATGAGATCTGGTGCAAAGGTCCGCCTTGAAAAGATGAAGAATGCATCATCTTTCATAACAGAAGGTTGAAAATGAGTGAAAATGCAAGTTGGATTTTAGATTTGATAATAAAAAAGGAAGTTTTCTATCTGTTTCTAATTTATTAAGGTGTAAGACAAGAGGATATCAGATAAAATGGGTGGAAGGAGGGACCCTGGAGAGCACAGGTGTTTTTAAAGATAAAGGGGAATGTATGAAATGTTCCTCATTTGAATAAGGAGGAAAAAATTGTGGAAAGTAGTAAAATTTTTTGCAAGAGTTAGGTGGTTACTTGAGGTTTGTGATGATAAATTTAAAGCAGAATCAGTTTCTAAGTTTTAAAACATTCTCCAGCAACATTCAGCTAATTAGGTGACAAAATTAAAAAGATGGGGACTAGGTTGAGTTGGGATTGAAACTAAGGCCATACAAGATGACTGTAGGAGACTCTACAAGAAGTGATTATAATGATGGACCACAGTCTATTATATCTAAGTTGAATAGAAAAGAAAATAAACACAGAGAGAAGGGATTTCTACTTCTGGCCATTTGGTGTAAAGGATATGGGAATCAACCCTCCTCCCTTAAAAACTAGAAATTAGGAAAATATCTGAAACAACACTTTTCAGACACTTAAGAGTGGGCAGTCCAGGGCTGTAGTCACCAAGAAAAAAAAGAATGATGTGAGTCCAACAATTGCTTTAACTTACTTCCTAGAGGCAATTTCTAGGCTGCAGAGGAGGGAACAAAATCCAATCAAAACCCAGTAGTCTCAGTAAGTTGGAAAAAGAGAGATCAAAGTTCAAGGAGGCTGAAGTGGTTTGAATGAGTGGAGATGAAGATCAGAGAGAAGAGATGTGTACAAAGAGAGAGCTCTAGAGAGCCAGAGAGGTGGCTCTTTGAATCTTTAGTTTAATAATGACCTGTGCATACAAGAGGAAGAACTTCATGAAACTGGAGAAAGAACTACCATAAATCAATAGACCAAATAACACTCAGGGTTGAGGCAGGGCTGGAATAGTTGATGTTCCTACAACTTAATGTGGATACATCATATGCCAGAATATAGTCCACCATTCTTTAAAAGAATACAATAATATCTAGCACTCAGTAACATAAATTTACAATAAAAATATTAGATATGCAAAGAAGCAGAAATACATGACCTATAACCAGGAAATAAAATCTCCATGGTTAAAAACAGACCCAGATAAGGTAGCAGTAGATAGAGACTTTAACACAACTATTATAATTATGCTTCACATAATAAAGAATGTAGAGGAAAGCATGATTATGTAAGGAGAAAAATGAAAGATATAAATAAGAACCAAATGGAACTTCTACAAATGAAAAATGTAATATCTGTGATTAAAAAACTATTATGGGATAGGATTAATAGCAGAGCAGACAAAGCAGGAGAAAACATAAGTGAACTTAAAGATATAGCAATAGAAAATATTCAAAATGAAGCACAGAGAGAAAAGAAGCCTAAAAATATCAATACAACCAGCGACATGAGGGACAATATCATGCACACTCAAACAAATTAAAACACATGTATTGGGATACCAGAAAGAAAGGATATAATGTTATTTTCTCTAAGACACTATGTCTCAAACTTTTGCATGGCTTAGAATCATCTAGAAGGTTTGTTAGTGCCCAGATAGGCAGGTCTCAGCTCCAGAATTTCTTACTCAGTAATCTAGGGTAAGGCCTGAGAATTTTCGTTTCTGACAAAATCCCAGGTGATGTTACTTCTGCTGTTCCAGGTACCACTTTGAGGAACCCTGCTTTAATACTTCAAAACCAGGAATCTTCAGCCTCCTGTGCTTTCTCAAAGCACACAGTACTGTGGAGGTCTAGGGCAGTCACTATCTTTGGGAGCCACGAGCGTCTGGTCATTTACATAACTTCAGTTCTTAGAAGAGTGCTTCAGGTATAGAAATATTTAATAAGACCTTGCCAAGTGGGTGAACAAATGAATGAATTGTCCATTTTATGGATCAGGAAATGGAGGTTTCTGGAAAGTTAGAGGACTTGTCCAAATTATGCTAGGGGTTTCCAGTTTCCAAATCCAGTGAACTTCCCGGTGTATTATGTAGAATTAGAGGTGTGAAAGAATCCTTCTCAGTTTAGGTTAAGAAAGACTTCAATAAATAAGAAGCATTAGAGCTGACTATTGAAGAAAGAAGAATGAAGAAGTAGTGTGAGCTAATGTTTAGAGGTGAAACTGGGAATTCGCCTTACCATCAAGTAGACTGACAAGATTTATTTTGATATAGTTAGTCATTTTCAAAATGTGCATCATGCATATTTTGAGAAACCCTGGGATATATAGGTTGAAAGAAGATAAAACAGGAAAACAGCTCGACCATATTTTATAGCTTCTTAAATACTAAAGAGTTTGAGCCTCTTTCTGTAGGTGTAGAGTGCCATGGAGAGCCTTTGTCCAGTGAAATTACATGATTGGAGCTGCTCTTTAGGATAACAATTTAGACAATAACTTTACTCAAATTCTTGCCTACGGGGGAAGAATTTAGGTTCTGGGCTTGCTATCTCGATATCCAACCTCAAGTCAGCACTTCTGCGGCTCACTGGTTTCCATATGGCAAACTGCCAACTCAGGAACACAAATTATATATATTTAAAAACAAGAAAGTCTTGCAATGGTCGCTGCCACAATGTGGTGATAAAAATGTCATCCTATAATCAAGGAATTAGATTCTTCTGTTTCTTGCTTTATCTTCATATTTTGTTCTTCAAAAAGATCAACTTCCTGGGGAAGAGGGTTATCATAGATTATAATGGTTCTGAAATGGCATCTTGAAATAAAAGGAATCCGGATATGGGAAGGGTACAAACAGGATTACCTAGTATATGTGTTTTAGTTCATGGTGTTATATAAGCACGTATACGATGGTGAGCGAGCCAGAGATAACCTATAAGTTCATGACAGTTGGATAGCATAAAGATAGAAATTACTGTACAGAAAAACACCTCAAACTTAGCAGTCCTCTCTGTGTCTTGCAAGGGCCTTAGGGATGTCGAAGCTTGAGATAGACTTTATACGGGAATAGGCTTTCCTAATATGTTTCCAGAAGCTTAAATCTACCATCTGGTTGAAGCAGCTGTGAGGAAAACCTTTGTTGTGTTGTTTTGCAATTTGTTTCCACTAGTGTCAGACAGAAACTCAATGCAGGAGGAAAGGGATGCAGTACAAACAAAATTAAATTATTTAAAATAAATAACTGGAATTAGGGCAACAAAAGTGCCTGGGAAATACTTGATATGCCTATAATTTCCACTGGGGTACATAAGGGGGATATTTCTAGAAATAGTGGTCTAGAGAAATGGCCCTTTTTGGAATTTTAATTAGATAACCAGAGTTAAAATAATGCTTCTGATTTTAATTTTGGATCATGAGTACAAGGTATGTCCAACATTATAAAAAAAATTTAATACTATATATATTAACATTAAAAAGTTCTGTTGAAGTACATTTTTAATAAAAAATCTGATTCAGAATTCATTTTAAAATGTGATTTTTGCATAAAAATAATATATGGTTATGGGAGAGAATTAAAATAAAAAATATTTTTGGAAACCATCCGTAATCCCACCACACAGAAATGACTTAATATTTATTGTATGTAGTATTATCTACTATATTGTATCTACTAATATGTATTATATTAAATTGAACTAAAGCTCCATTAGGTCAGGGATTTATTTTTGTCTTATTTAGTTTTGTTAGTTGCTGTTATCTTCAGTGTCTATCTCATAGTCCACTTCATAGTAGGTACTTGATAAATATTTCTGAATTAATGATTATCCATATAATAATTATATAATTAAAATAAAACGTATGCAATCTATGAAATTTAACATTACACATTGATCACTTTGCATCCCTTTTTATTTAATATTAAGTCCTCTGTTGGTAAATAATTTTAATGGCTGAAATTAAATTCATTTTATGAGACTATGATAAAATTTACTTGGGAAAATGTTTCATCATTTCCTTAGGATGTAGCCTTAGAAGTGGGTATGAATATTTTCATATATCTTGATGTATATTTCAAAACAATCCTACAAATGGTTATATCAGCTTATATCAGTACTCTTTCTCCAAGCCTGAGAGCTTTGAGAGTTTTTATTTTTAAAAAATTATGAATTGAATACATAGAAATGATGTCTCCCTAACACTTACAAATTTTTATTTGATTACCAGTGATTTTGCACATTTTTAAAATTTGTATTAGCTATTTGTAAACAATTTTTTTCATGTACTTTACCCATTTGTAGGAGGCGTCTTCATATTAATTTTTAAGAGCCTTCCTTATATTAAAAATATTAATGCATTGGCTCTCATATATGATAGGCAGTCCTTTTTATTTATTTTTTAATTCATCTGTTTTATTTATGATTTTAATATAAATACATTTTCATATTTGATTTAGCAATATCTAGCAATCTTTTCATTTCTTAGGAAACCATTTCTTTTAATTTTGTTTGTTTCTTTGTTTTTATGCTTAATAAATTCCTTTGCTATAATTAGATCCATTTATACATACTTTGTTATTTAACTATTATTACTCTGGGATTCATTTTTATGGCATGAGATAGCTCTAATATATATTTTGTTCCAAATACTTAATCAAGTATCTTAGATTCATTTGTCAAATAATCCACTTATTACCTGCTAACTTAAAGTGCCACTTTATTTTATATACATTTAATAGCTATTATGAACTTTTGATGGGATTTTCATGTGGTTTCTATATCCTTTTCAATTATCTGCCTTCTGTTTTATTTTTATTCTATTTTCATATTATTGTTTTAGTATATTTTAAAATTTGGTTAAGTAAATATTGCTTCAGTAGTTATCTTTTCTAAAAATATCTATATACTCTTCTGCTTATTGATAAGTGATGGAGTAATTTTAAGTTTCAAAATTTGAGAATTTCAATTGATAGATTTATTAAATATAAAGGTTAATTTGGGGAGCCTTGATATTTTATAGATTACTGAGTCTTTCTACCAGCAAAATGGTAGAACTTTCTAATAAAGGCTTTCATGATCTTTGGTAATTTCATACTGTTCTTCATATATCTGAATATTTCTTGTTGAGTTTAGTCATATATTTAGCAGTCTTGTCTTCACTGTGCACTTTAGTCAATATGAAATAATCTTTGTTTCAGTATTTTCTTTGAATTAATCTTTAGGACCAGTTTTTATTTTATATTTATATTTATATGATGTCTTGTTGATCTTTTAACTCTTAATCTGTTTATTCACTAAGAATAGGTGAATCTCTTATAAACCCCATGCAATATTATCTTATTTATCAAACCAATCTAACAATCATTTTTCTTTCATAAAAAATGTGGCCCATTTGTATTTATCATTATTATTGACATATTTATCTTACTTTAGTTATGCCGTCTTACACATTATATTTTAAAGGATTTTTTTGGCTAATTTTTAAAAATCTTTGTTAAATAGATTATGTTTTCTCTGCACTTATTTAAAAGTCTCTTATTTTAAGAAGTATAAATTGTATGTCTGTTGGTAGTTATCTTAGGTTTCTCAAAAAAAAAGTTAACTGTAATTCTCCATTCATCTGAACAGAAGCTGAAATCATAACTTTTAATTTTTCTTTAAGATACATAATTAAACACAATTACACTTTCATATAACTTAGAGTTGTGCTCTTCTTTATGTGTATGTAAACTAATATTAGAATAAGATTGTCATTTATTAAAATTTATATATTATACTTACTGCTTTCTGAATAATTTTGATATAGTAACATTTAACTTTAAAGTCATATATAAAATAATTATTTAACATAAACTTTTGTTTAAATTGTTTCATTACTTATTGCATGGGCTTAAATTTCACATTTTTTATCTTACCTTATATCTCTTTTTTTTGTCTTCGATTGCAAATTATGTAGAAGACAGTATATCTTCCATGTTCTTGAATATTTGAGTATATATTATACTTATGAAGTATATTTCACATAGGAAAGAGAAATTTTCAGGCATCTTATTCTACAAAAGTTTTTCCTCAGATCTCTGTATGTATAGCTACATTGCCCTTTATTAATATTCTTTAGGAAAGTCACATGACATTGTAAGACATTCACAATGCTTGAGTAGATTTTCATACTCCTCATATTTCTTTTTTTTCGAATTTTATTTTTTATACAGCAGGTTCTTATTAGTTATCTATTTTATACATATTAGTGCATGTATGTCAATCCCAATCTCCCAGTTAATCCCACCACCACCTCACCCCCCAGCCCTGCTTTCCCTCCTTCATGTCCATATGTTTGTTCTCTACTGTGTCTCTATTTCTGCCTTGCAAACTGATTAATCTGTACCATTTTTCAAGATTCCACATATATGTGTCAACATATGATATTTGTTTTTCTCTTTCTGACTTACTTCAGTCTGTATGACATTCTCTAGGTCCATCCATGTCTCTACAAATGACCAAATTTCGTTTCTTTTTATGGCCGAGTAATACACCATTGTGTATATGTGGCACATCTTCTTTATCCATTCATCTTCGATGGACACCTAGGTTGCTTCCATGTCCTGGCTATTGTAAATAGAGCTGCAATGAATATTGTGGAACATGACTCTTTTTGAATTATGGTTTTCTCTGGGTATATGCCCAGTAGTGGGATTGCTGGGTAATATGGTAATTTACTTTTTAAGGAACCTCCATACTGTTCTCCATAGTGCTTGTATCAATTTACATTCCCACCAACAGTGCAAGAGGGTTCCATTTCCTCCACACCCTTTCCAGTATTTGTTGTTTGTAGATTTTCTGATGATGCCCATTCTAACTAGTGTGAGGTGTTACCTCATTGTAGTTTTGGCTTGCATTTCTCTAATAATTAGTGATGTTGAGAACCTTTCCATATGCATCTTGGCCATCTGTATGTCTTCTTTGGAGAAATGTCTATTTAGGTCTTCTGCCCATTTTTGGATTGGGTTGTTTGTTTTTCTAATATTGAGCTGCATGAGCTGTTTATATATTTTGGAGATTAATCCTTTGTCCGTTGATTCATTTGCAAATATTTTCTTTGTCTGTTGATTCATTTGCAAATATTTCATTTGCAAAAATATTTGCAAATAGGTCCATTTGTTTATTTTTGTTTTTATTTCCATTACTCTAGGAGGTGGATCAAAAAAGATCTTGCTGTGATTTATGTCAAAGAGTGTTCTTCCTATGTTTTCCTCTAAGAGTTTTATAGTGTCCGGGCTTACATTTAGGTCTTTAATCCATTTTGAGTCTATTTTTGTGTATGGTGTTAGGCAGTGTTCTAATTTCATTCTTTTACATGTAGCTGTCCAGTTTTCCCAGCACCACTTATTGAAGAGACAGTCTTTTCTCCATTGTATATCCTTGTCTCCTTTGTCATAGATTAGTTGACCATAGGTTTGTGGGTTTATCTCTGGGCTTTCTAACCTGTTCCATTGATCTATATTTCTGTTTTTGTGCCAGTATCATATTGTCTTGATTACTGCAGCTTTGTAGTATAGTCTGAAGTCAGGGAGCCTGATTCCTCCAGCTCTGTTTTTTTTTTCCCTCAAGTTTGCTTTGGCTATTTGGGGTCTTTTGTATCTCCATACAAATTTTTTTTTTTAATATTTCCACCTGCTTTTTTTTTTTTTTTAAAGAAGATGTTGGGAGTAGGAGTTTATTAATTAATTAATTTATTTTTGCTGTGTTGGGTCTTCGTTTCTGTGTGAGGGCTTTCTCTAGTTGTGGCAAGCGGGGGCCTCTTCATTGTGGTGCGCGGGCCTCTCACTATCGCGGCTTCTCTTGTTGCGGAGCACAGGCTCCAGACAGGCAGGCTCAGTAGTTGTGGCTCACAGGCCTAGTTGCTCCATGGCATGTGGGATCCTCCCAGACCAGGGCTCGAACCCATGTCCCCTGCATTAGCAGGCAGATTCTCAACAACTGTGCCACCAGGGAAGCCCCTCCATACAAATTTTAAGATTTTTTTGTTCTACTTCTGTAAAAAATGCCATTGGTAATTTGATAGGGATTGCATTGAATCTGTAGATTGCTTTGTTTAGTGTAGTCATTTTCACAGTGTTGGTTCTTCCAGTCCAAGAACATGGTATATCTCTCCATCTGTTTGTGTCATCTTTGATTTCTTTCATCAGTGTCTTATAGTTTTCTGAGTACAGCTCTTTTACCTCCTTACATAGGGTTATTCCTAGGTATTTTATTCTTTTTGTTGCAATGGTGAATGGCATTGTTTCCTTAAGGTCTCTTTCTGATCTTCTGTTGTTAATGTATAGTAATGCAAGACTTTCTGTGCATTAATTTTGTATCCTGCTACTTTATCAAATTCATCAATTGGCTCTAGTAGTTTTCTGGTGGCATCTTTAGGATTCTCTATGTATAGTGTTATGTCATCTGCAAACAGTGACAGTTTTACTTCTTCTTTTTCAGTTTGGATTACTTTTATTTCTTTTTCTTCTCTGATTGCCATGGCTAGGACTTCCAAAACTATGTTGAAGAAGAGTGGCGAGAGTGGACATCCTCGTCTTGGTCCTGATCTTAGAGGAAATGCTTTCAGCTTTTCACCATTGAAAATGATGTTTGCTGTAGGTTTGTCATATATGGCCTTTACTATATTGAGGTAGGTTCCCTCTATGCCCACTTTCTGCAGAGTCTTTATCATAAACAGGTGTTGAATTTTGTTGAAAGGTTTTTCTGCATCTATTGAGATGATCATATGGTTTTTGTTCTTCAATTTGTTAATATGGTGTATCACATTGATTGATTTGCATATATTGAAGAATCCTTGCATCCCTGGGATAAATCCCACTAGATCATGGTATATGATCCTTTTAATGTGTTGTTGGATTCTGTTTGCTAGTATTTTGTTGAGGATTTTTGCATCTATATTCGTCAGTGATATTGGTTTGTAATTTTCTTTTTTTGCAGTATCTTTGTCTGGTTTTGGTATCAAGGTGATGGTGGCCTCATAGAATGAGTTTGGGAGTGTTCTTTCCTCTGCAATTTTTGGAAGAGCTTGAGAAGGACGGATGTTATCTCTTCTCTAAATGTTTGATAGAATTCACCTGTGAAGCCATCTGGACCTGGACTTTTGTTTGCTGGAAGAATTTTAATCACTGTTTCAATTTCATTACTTGTGGTTGGTCTGTTCATATTTTCTATTTCTTCCTGGTTCTGTCTTGGAAGGTTATTATACCTTTTGAAGAATTTGTCCATTTCTTCCCGGTTGTCCATTTTATTGGCATAGAGTTGCTTGTAGTAGTCTCTTATGATGCTTTGTATTTCTGTGGTGTCCGTTCTAAGTTCTCCTTTTACATTTCTTATTTTATTGATTTGAGTCCTCTCCCTCTTTTTCTTGATGAGTCTGACTAAAGGTTCATCAATTTTGTTTATCTTCTCAAAGAACCAGCTTTTAGTTTTATTGATCTTTGGTATTGTTTTGTTTCTATTTCATTTATTTCTGCTCTGATCTTTATGGTTTCTTTCCTTCTACTAACTTTGGGTTTTGTTTGTTCTTCTTTCCCTAGTTCCTTTAGGTGTAAGGTTAAATTGTTTATTTGAGTTTTTTCTTGTTTCTTGAGGTAGGCTTGTATAGCTATAAACTTCCCTCTTAGAACTGCTTTTGTTGCATCACATAGGTTTTGGATCATCATGTTTTCATTGTCATTTTTCTCTAGGTATTTTTTGATTTCCTCTTTGATTTCTTCAGTGATATCTTAGTTATTTAGTAATGTACTATTTAGCCTCCATGTGTTTGTGTTTTTTACGGTTTTTCCCTGTAATTGATTTCTAATCTCATAGCATTGTGGTCAGAAAAGATGTTTGATATGATTTCAATTTTCTTTAATTTACTGAGGCTTGATTTGTGACCCAAGATTTTTTCTATCCTGGAGAATGTTCCATGTGCACATGAGAAGAAAGTGTAATCGGCTGTTTTTGGATGGAATGTCTTATAAATATCAATTAAATCTATCGGTCTATTCTGTCATTTAAAGCTTGTGATTCCTGATTAGTTTTCTGTCTGGATGATCTGTCCATTAGTGTAAGTGAGGTGTTAAAGTCCCCCACTATTATTGTGTTACTGTTGATTTCCTCTTTTATAGCTGTTAGCATTTGCCTTATGTATTTAGGTGCTCCCATGTTGTGTGCGTATTTACAATTGTTATATCTTCTTCTTGGATTGATCCCTTGATCATTATGTAGCGTCCTTCTTTGTGTCTTGTAATAGTCTTTATTTTAAAGTCTATTTCATCTGATATGAGGATTGCTACTCCAGCTTTCTTTTGATTTTCATTTGCATGGAATATCTTTTTCCATCCCCTCACTTTCAGTCTGAATGTGTCCCTAGGTCTGAAGTGAGTCTCTTGTGGACAGTGTATATATGGGTCTTGTTTTTTTGTCCATTCAGTGAGCCTGTGTCTTTTGGTTGGAGCATTTAATCCATTCACATTTAAGGTAATTATAGATATGTGTGCTTCTATTACCACTTTCTTAATTCCTTTGTGTTTAGTTTTGTAGTTCCTATTCTTCTCTTGTGTTCCTCACTTAGAAGTTTCTTTAGCATTTGTTGTAGAACTGGTTTGGTGGTGTTGAATTCTCTTAGCTTTTGCTTGTCTGTAAAGCTTTTGATTTCTCCATCAAATCTGAATGAAATCCTTGCCATGCAGAGTAATCTTGGTTGTAGGTTCTTCCCTTTCATCATTTTAAATATATTGTGCCACTCCCTTCTGGCTTGTAGAGTTTCTGCTGAGAAATCAGCTGTTAACCTTATGGGAGTTTCCTTGTATGTTATTTGTCATTTTTCCTTTGTTGCTTTTAATAATTTTTCTTTGTCTTTAATTTTTGTCAATTTGATTACTGTGTGTCTCGGTGTGTTTCTGCTTGGGTTTATCCTGTCTGGACTCTCTGTGTTTCCTGAACTTGGATGGCTATTTCCTTTCCCATGTTAGGGAAGTTTTTTACTATAATCTTTTCAAATATTTTCCATGATCTTTCTCTCTCTCTTCTCCTTCTGGGACCCCTATATTGTGAATATTGGTGCATTTAGTGTTGTCCCAGAGGTGTCTTAGGCTGTCTTCATTTCTTTTCATTCTTTTTTCTTTATACTGTTCCACAGCAGTGAATTCCACCATTCTGTCTTCCAGGTCACTTATCCGTTCTTCTGCCTCAGTTATTCTGCTATTGATTCCTTCTAGTGTATTTTTCACTTCAGTTATTGTATTTTTCATCTCTGTTTTTTTGTTCTTCAATTCTTCTAGGTGTTTGTTCTTTAATTCTCCTAGGTTTTTGTTAAACATTTATTACATCTTGTTGATCTTTGCCTCCATTCTTTTTTCAAGGTCCCAGATCATCTTCCCTGTCATTATGCTGAATTCTTTTTCTGGAAGCTTGCCTATCTCCACTTCAGTAAGTTGTTTTCTGGGGTTTTATCTTCTTCCTTCATCTGGTACGTAGTTCTCTGTCTTTTCATTTTGTCTATCTTTCTGTGAATATGGTTTTCTTTCCACAAGCTGCAGGATTGTAGTTCCTCTTGTTTCTGCTGTCTGCCCTCTGGTGGATGAGGCTATCTAAGAGGCTTGTGCAAGCTTCCTGATAGGAGGGACTGGTGGTGAGTAGAGCTGGGTGTTGCTCTGCTGGACAGAGCTCAGTAAAACTTTAATCCGCTTGTCTGCTGATGGTGGGGATGAGCTCCCTCCCTGTTAGTTGTTTGGCCTGAGGCAACCGAGCTCTGGAGGCTACAGGCTCTTTGGTGGGGTTAATGGAGTGCTCATGCCAATGAGTTCTTCCCAGAACTTCTGCTGCCAGTGTCCTTGTCCCTGCAGTAAGCCACAGCCGCCCCCTACCTCTGCAGTAGACCCTCCAACACTAGCAGGTAGGCCTGGTTCATTCTCTATGGGGTCACTGCTCCTTCCCCCTGGGTCCCGTTGTGCACACTACTTTGTGTGTGTCCTCCAAGAGTGGAGTCTCTGTTTCTCTCAGTCCTGTCAAAGTCCTGCAATCAAATCCCACTAGCCTTCAAAGTCTGATTCTGTGGGAATTCCTCCTCCCATTACCGGACCCCCAAGTTGGGAAGCCTGATGTTGGCCTCAGAACCTTCACTCCAATGGGTGGATTTCTGTGGTATAATTGTTTTCCAGTTTGCGAGTCATCTACCCAGCAGTTATGAGATTTGATTTTATTGTGATTGTGCCCCTCCTACTGTCTCATTGTGGCTTCTCCATTGTCTTTGGATGTGGAGTATATTTTTTGGTGAGTTCCAGAGTCTTCTTTTCAATGACTGTTCAACAGTTAGTTGTGATTCCGGTGCTCTCACAAGAAAGAGTGAGCCCACGTCTTTCTACTCCACCATCTTGCATCAACCTCCTCCTCCTCATATTTCAAATATTTCTTCTGGAAATATTTAGTGATGTGTCTTTTTCCCAGTAATTTCACATAAAATGTGGGAATCCTATACATTTGCTAACATGAATCTTTTTTAGGTCAGAATGTTTTCTCCTGTTACGTCTTTGATTGCAACTAAAAGCTCTTGCTTTTTCTTAAGGTGCATTTCTTATACTCACAAATTTTTATTCTTTATTGTCCAAGTCTGTCACTTTCTAGTACTTTTCTTAACATCTTTATTTTTTCGCTCTAAGCTGTAAGATAATTTGTAAATCTTTACACCAAATGACTGATTACATTTTCTTCTTTATCATTTCTGTATTTTACTACCTCTTGTTGTTTCATCTTTGTTTCCTGGAAGTGTTTCCTATTTATATCCATTTATAGTCCATCTTATTGACTTTTATTTTAGATTTTGTCTCTTAACAGTGAAATAGCATTATAATGGCCATATCTTAAATTTTATTGAATGTGCCAATTTGTTTTCCAAAACTTTTTTTCTGATTTCCAAAATAAGCCTATTTTTAGAGATTTCTTTTTAGAGTTTGTTACTTCATTGTTTACAAATACCTTTTTCAAAAGCTATATATATATTTTAGTCAAATGAGGCAAGATATTTCCAGACTTAATATTTACTAATGAACGTGACTGTGAGTTACCTGAAGCTGAGACATAATCAATTTTCTCCTGTTATTTTTCATAGCTGGGATTCAAGTTGCACAACACCTACCTATTTCTCTAGATTTTGCAGGCATTAGTATATTATTTAATAACCAGTGGAGCATATGAAATGCTACACTACTTAGTTGGCACTGCTTTGGGTCTCTTTTTAATCTCTATTTGACCTAATGCACTTTACTTCTAAAAACTATCCCTCTCAAGCTCAAAGAAAGCATATTGTTAATTTACTGCTCTCTTGGCTTTTGTAATTTGCTAAATCTGAGTGGATATAGATAGCTGGGATTGAAGAAACAAGGACAGGAACAGTCTTCAGGCATGTCCCAAAAGCAGCACATTATGAACAGACTTCAGTTGCCATAGTCTCTGTGTCTCTGAGTTAATGAAAAATACAACATATCTTAAACAATTTTTTTTTCAGGAAATATCCACTCAAAGGTGAAGCATGGAAAAGCTTTTCCCAAATCAAACTTCATCTGCCTTACACTTAGTGGAATTTCTCCAAGATTCTGGCATATGTTTATCTTTCTTTCTTTGGTATTAATATTTGTGAGTTTTCTTTTTTCTATTGTCTCTTTTCTCTATAGCTTTTTTAACGTTGGAACTGGTGAGGATCTGCATGTAGGATTAAAGCTAAGGTCAATTTAAATATGTCCATGTTTTGATATTTTTAGAAAATACAGTGCCTATGAATTATGTATTTGAACTACGTAAAATCACGTCTAATAAGAAATACATGACTATATTGTTGACAGTTTCTAAATCTGTGAACAAGTATGAACTAATGGTTTGCTAATAAACAATAGCAAAAATGATAAGAATTAATACCTTAAAACATCTCCAAATTCTGAATATAAGGGTTTTTTTTTTTTTTTTTTTTTTTTTTTGCGGTACGCGGACTTCTCACTGTTGTGGCCTCTCCCATTGCAGAGCACAGGCTCCGGATGCACAGGCTCAGCGGCCATGGCTCACACGCCCAGCCTCTCCGCAGCATGTGGGATCCTCCCGGACTGGGGCACAAACCCTTGTCCCCTGCATAGACAGGCGGACTCTCAACCACCGTGCCAACAGGGAAGCCCTGAATATAAGTTTATATTTCATAACATAATATCAATATAATACAAAGCACTCAAATAGTATCCAAAATGGCATCAATGATTGTGACCCCAGACTCAGAGATTCAGAGCCTAGAAGGATCAAATTCTGTTGAAATGTTTCCTTGTGCTCTACCTCCTGCTGATCCATATTTGACCTTCCAGCTTTAGTGTTAGCTAGGTTTAAATTCTGCTAGGGATTTCTTAATTCTAATGCTCTGATTCCTGCTAAAGCACCTGAATGAGAGCCTTAAAACTCTCACTATCTGTTTATATCTTCCTCTGAAGGGAATGTAGGTTTGGGAGAAAGGAGGAAGGGGAAAGATTGAGGAGGGAGGCTGTATCACCAAGGTGAAGAGATGATGTCACTATTACGGGAAGAAAATCAGAGAACACAGAAGACAAAGGATGAGCATATTGAAAGCAAACTTTGCCCACATTAGTTTTGCTTACAGTGACCCATTACCTCACTCCTGTTAGTCTAAAAATGATCTCTTATCCACTAGTAATTATTAGCTTATTGATATGTGGGGGTGGAGTGTTTGATCAGACAATGTTCAGGAGGTGGAATTTACTGACTTTGTCCAATTGTTGAGCATAATTTTGAGGTTTTGAGATGTTTTATTTGTCACAGCTTTTGGAATGGCTTTTATTTCTCTGAACATGAGTGTACAAATTTTAAAAAAAAACCTCATTTAAAAACAAAGCTCTACAAAGACAGGGAATTTGTATTTTTCCCTTCTGTATTCCTGGCATTTAAGAGGGTATTTGGTACATAATAGTTGCTCAATAAACATTTATTTATTGAATAAGTGGAAAAATGAATGAAACCAGCAATCATCAAAGTGCAGTATCAAGGTTTTTGGACTATAGAAAAGTCTAAACATATGGTTACCAAAGGGAAAAGATAGAGGGAGGGATAAATTGGGAATTTGGGATTAACATATACACACTACTGTATATAAAATAGATAAACAACAAGGACCTACTGTATAGGACAGGGAATTATTTTCAATATGTTGTAATAACCTATAATGGAAGAGAACCTGAAAAAGAATATCTTGAATATTCACTTTGTTGTACACCTGAAACGTTGTAAATCAACTATACTTCAATAAAAAATGGAAAAAAAAACCTCCCCCTGCCAAAAAACAATGTTGCCTAATATAATGAATAGAGCCCTGAATGAGACATCACAATTGGATTCTCCTTCCTGTCATGGGACTAAATTTCTGTGTAACTTTAGTCCCACCTATCCTTTCTCCCATCTAAGTTTTCTCTTTTGTAATCTGAGTGATGAGAGAGTTTCTAATGAAGATAATCAGCATAAACTTCTCCACAAACTCAAGTAGCAAACCACATGTGTCATATTAGCCAGAAAGTATCTGCTTCTTTCTTCCTATAGATCTTTTGTTAACCTCGGGGCTTATGCACTGCAAAGCAGGGAGAACATTGCTGCTCTTGCTTTGCACTGCCACGTGGTACCACATGTGATAGATGATACCAGTCTACCCAGTGATGATGCTCCCTTGGCCCATAAAGCTGACCCTTCTGCTGTGGTTCTGCAGGGAGGGAGGGAAATTAACAATCACTTGAGTCAGCCTGGGCAGCTTTTAGGTTGAAACAAGTAGTTCTCGACTCTTTGAATCCTAAACCCAGCCCAACCAGGGTGCCCAACCAGGATGAAGGCATGATTTAGTACAGTATTTGCCATCTTTCTGAACCGGAACCACCTCTTTCTTCCTTTCACAGCCTTCACACCTACAGAGAGTGGGCTGCTTTCTTTTAAATTTAAGAACATAAATTGTCTGATAATCCTCTCTGTTGTCTATAAGACACTCTTGTGTTTGACATATCTCAATTTATATTGTAGTGCATTTAAGTACTGCTCTCCACTCTCCTCCAGGCTGGGTCTTTTAACAGAGTATTTCACCACCACAGGGTACTGTCAGTAGGCAAGAAGGCCACCTAGAAGTCCCTTGTAGTCAAAGCCTGACAGTCTCTTTTATCTGGGAAGGTGGAGAGAATAACTGAGATCAACTCTGATTAGGTATTTGGGAGCAGCTGGAAACATATTGGTACAGAGGGGATAATTATATTTTATACTCTGGCAAATATGGTAACAAACCCTTTCCTTGGGCAATGGGCACTTTGCCAGCCTTTTAAGAAAAATATCTCCTGATGCTTCCAGAGATTCCCAAACCTACCCTTTGGAAGGAACTTGGTTTCTTTCCAAAGATAATTTACCATTTTAGAAATTAGAATAGGGATACACCCTTGTTATCCATCCCTGAGCAATGTGAATGGAGAAAAACAAAGCATTGTTCACAGCATTGGCAAGCTATGACATGTCTGAATTTAATTTTGAGTCTCATTGTCAAAGCCAATTTGAGAAAAAATTATGAAACAGATAGAGACCAAATGTTAACACCTTGCCCTCTACCTCATCAGCTCCCTTTCCCGTTCAATTTATCCTATACCCTACAATTGTAACATTCAAGCCCCCAGGAAGGACCTCACGTATATATGTTCCCTTCTGTCTTTCAGTGGGTTTTCAACTAATTCCTGGTAAGGCTTTAACTAGTAACTAAGGTAATGTTCACTGGTAAATACTAAGGAAAAATTCTGTACAAGGAAGAGTTTGCACTGCTGAGTCTTTTGATAGATTATGGTTTTAATGTGTTTGGGGGGAGTGTTGCCTAATATTTCAAGTTGACCTGGCCACAGAAGCCCTACTATAGGAGATTGGGGAAATTGTAGGGGCTCCAGCTCAATCTCCCAGACTTGTCATCAGGGACTCTCTGAACATCTGGTCATGGCCTGCCTGGTTTCATCAATAACCTTTTCTTATACTCATTCTTCCCACAGGAAATGAAATATGATGCTGGAAGCTCATCCATAAAGCCTACTTTGGGTGTGGGATGGGGTGGAGTTGAAAAGTTTGACACTTTAATGATCCCCTTCCCCTCCCACTCTCTTTTTTTTAATTGAAGATTAGTTGACATACAATATAATATGTTACAGGTGTACAATATAGTGATTTACAATTTTAAAGGTTATACTCCATTTATAGTTCTTATCAAATATTGGCTATATTCCCTGTGCTGTACAATATATCCTTACAGCTTGTTTTGTACATAATTGTTTGTACCTCTTAGTCCCATACCCCTATATTTTCCCTCTCCCTCTCCATCTCCCCACTGGTAATCACTAGTTTGTTCTCTATATCTGTGAGTCGTAGATTCTACATATAAGTGATATCATACAGTATTTGTCTTTGTCTGACTTATTTCACTTAACATAATGCCCTCTCAGGCCATCCATGTTGCTACAAATGGCAAAATTTCAGTCTTTTATATGGCTGAGTAGTAGTCCATTGTGTGTGGGTATGTATATATATATATATATATATATATATATATATATATATATATACACACACATCTTTTTTATTCATTCATCTGTTGATGGACATTGGACATTTAGGTTGTTTCCATATCTTGGCAATTGTAAACAATGCTGCTATGGACATTTTGGTGTATGTATCTTTTAGAATTAGTGTTTTTGTTTTTTTCAGATGTATACCCAGGAGTGAAATTGCTGGCTCATATAGTAGTCTTATTTTTAGTTTTTTGAGAAACCTCCATACTGTTCCACAGTGGCTGCACCAATTTATATTTCCACCAACAGTGTAGGAGATTTTCCTTTTCTTCACATCCTTGCCAACTTTCATTATTTGTGTTCTTTTTGACAATAGCCATTCTGGCAGGTGAGAGGTGATATCTCATTGTGGTTTTGATTTGCATTTCCCTGATGATGAGCGATGTTGAGCATCTTTTCATGGGCCCGTTGGCCATCTGCATTTCCTCTTTGGAAAAATGTCTATTCAGTTCTTCTGCCCATTTTTTAATTGGATTGTTTGGTTTATTGATGTTGAATTGTATCAGCTGTTTATATATTTTGGATATTAACTCCTTATCAGTCATAACATTTGCAAATGTTTTCTCCTATACAGTAAGTTGTCTTTTGTTTTGTCGCTGGGTTCCTCTGAAGTGCAAAAGCTTTTAAATTTAATTAGGTCCCATTTGTTTAATTTTGCTTTTATTTCTTTTGCTTTAGGAGACAAATCCAAAAAAAATATTGCTATGGTTTATGTCAGAGTGTTCTGCCTATGTTTTCCTCTAAGAGTTTAACTGTCACTGCTTGCAGATGACATGATACTATACATAAAAAAACCTAAAGATGCTACCATAAAATTACTAGAGCTCATCAATGAATTCAGTAAATTTGTAGGATACAAAATTAATATACAGAAATCTGTTGCACTTCTATACACTAACAAACTATCATAAAGAGAAATTAAGGTAACAATCCCATTTACTATTGCATCAAAAAGAATAAAATACCTAGGAATAAACCTACCTCAGGAGGTAAAATGCCTGTACTCAGAAAACTATGAGACTGATGAAAGAAATTGAAGATGACACAAACAGATGGAAAGATATACCATGTTCTTGGATTGGAAGAATTAATATTGTTAAAATGACCATACTACCCAAGGCAATCTACAGATTCAATGCAATCCCTATCAAAATACCAATGGCATTTTTTTTTACTGGAACTGGAGCAAATAATTTTAAAATTTGTATGGAAACACAAAAGACCCTAAACTGTCAAAATATTCTTGAGAAAGGAGAACAGAGCTGGAGGAATCATGCTCCCTAGCTTCAGACTATACTACAAAGCTAATCAAAACAGTATGGTACTGGCACAGAAACAGACACATAGATCAATGAAACAGAATAGAGATCCCAGGAATAAACCCACACACTTCTGGTTAATTAATCTATGACAAAAGAGACAAGAATATACAATGGATAAAAGATAGTCTCTTCAATTAGTAGTGCTGGGAAAACTGGACAGCTATATGTAAAAGAATGAAATTAGAACATTCTCTAAGACCATATACAAAAATAAACTCAAAATGGTTTAAAGACCTCAATGTAAGACCCCCCCCCATTCTTCTAGAGGACCTACTCTGTCTCATCACATTAGTTTCCACAACACCATAGAGGTAGCGAGTAGAATGAAGAATTAGGAGCTTCTTCAGAAACGTTATTATTTCACTAAAGCAAAATATTATTATCTACATTTTCCTGTTTTTCTTTACTAATACACATGCTTTCTTTCACTGCCTTAACCAGTATCCATTATAAAATTAAAATTATAAGCATATCCAGTTGAAACTTACATAGTTAATGCTGTGTCAACTTTTCAGACCATCAGTAGAGAGCCTCCAAGGGGTGGTATGTCTTTTATGACAGCCAGGCTATGGTAGCAATTGCCAGAATAGCCTAGAAATGCTATTAAATGAAAGTACTTTGAGCAGCTCGTCAAATGTAGGATGTGTGTGTGTTGGGGGCAGAGGAGTACTTTTAAATATGGTATTGCATTTTAAGAGACATTCCCACCTTTAGTAGAGATGACAAAATTTACAGATAATGAAAGCAATGGATCCAATTTTAAGTATGATCACCCACATAATTCAAGTTGTAAATGTGTGAGTTGTCAGTTTTGAAATCATTTGCTTTACAGTCAGGTTAGATGTAAGAGCTGGGGGGAAAAAAAGAAATGACACTAACCTGAGCTGCAATCTGATTGTACAATGTTCCATTCTTATTTCCACTTAAACTTGTGGGATATTGGTGTAGGCTGTATTTGAAATCTGTATCTCCAGCACACACCAAAGCCCTGATTTATTTTTATTAATAATGTAGAACACTTTTCTTTTTTTGGAGGGGTGAAATAATTACATAGACTTTCTTCAATTACATTGTACCATATGTTATAAGATAAGTTATATGAGCATATGTATTTCACTATGAACATGAGCACATCAAGAAGAGAACACAGGATATTTGGACACTTTCACTGTATGCCATCTCTTCTCCAACCTCATCAAAACCCCTGAAATCTCAGGAAATTTGGATGCTAATCACCTGTGAATCTTCTCACATAAAATTTCCAGTAGTTCCTGAAGTTAATACGACCAAAAATGCCAATAGAACAGACTTTGCTATATTACAGAACATCTGGTTCTGATCCTGGCAAGAGAAAATGAAAAGTAATGGAAACCAGTATTTTGCCAGAATATGTTTTTTTCAAGGTTCTTTTTTAGAAATGGGCAGAGATTCAACGGGCATCAATTCCAGGAATTGCTGGTTCCCTCCCCATTTTCGTTTCTATAGCTCTTTCAATTATGCACACACCCAGATTTATATGCAGCCATATCTTCTTTTATTTGTAGAGCAAATCTTCAATTCACTAGAAATTTCTGATCTATAACGTGGTACACTTGCAACAGAGTCAACATGATAAACCTTTCATGAAACAGGATTATAGCTACTAATTAGAACATGTTTTGTATTTACTATTTAAAAAACAAGTGGTGGGTGTTCACGATATGTCAGTGACACTGACCTCTTTTATTATATTCATATTTCTCAAAGCTTATAAATCCACAAGAGATCTTATATTTCACAGAAACAATACTGTTCTAAAGACAAAATATGTTATTATGTTTGCTGTTAAAAAAGGAATTTTTAAAATGCTACATTTAAACACAGAAAAATAATAGTGTAAATATATATACACATATATATGTATCCACATGTAACAAATATAATTTAATTTCATATAGAAGAAAACATCACTCTCTTTTGGATCTTTTAATGAAAAGGAATAAATTTGTCCGTGGATTTAATATTATAGAAACACTTATCAATATGCTACATTCCTAGAAAAAGAAGAGGTGTAACAAGGTGTTTGTCTAGGGATGCTTTACGTTTCATTTTATTTGAAATTAAAGCCAAAGAACAGTCAGATGTTTATGACTCTGCTGGAAAAAGAACATTTTCATTTTCCCATCTCTGTATATCCCCGCCTTCCCTGTAATCAAAGTAAATTTCTTGTGAAAAGTAGAATTTTAGGTACTTTGGACAGGGAAAGAGAACTCAGTGAAAACAAAGGGATGATATGAAAGAAATCCGATAGGACATATGAGGGGAACAGGGATGGAGAGAAGGCACGAATTCAGAAAATTAGAACTAAGTACTTTAAAGCAATCTGTGGCATTATGAATGTTTTATTGTTAAACTAAAAAACATATTTCTATCACATTTATATAATTTCATTGTTTTGTGCTTCACATTACTGAAGATTCTGATAGAGAGATTCAATCTTAATAAATTCAAAAGGCATTTCTCTTTAGTATTTCTATTCAACTTCTAGTATTAGAAGAAAAGATCTATAAAATATTAGGAAAATAAACAATTGGGGGTCTTTTCAAGTTTTCTCACAGTATTGATATAAATCTGTGAAATATGCCCTCCTCTGTGTCTTTCAGCTTCCTATTAGTAAAATGGATCTATAACCCACGGTGCTGCCTCCTTCCCAAAGCTTGTGTTTGTTCAAGGACAAACACAATCCTATTTTTCTCATATCAGCAAATTCCCTAAGATTGAAGAAAAATTTGCACTAAATCCTTCAAAACATTAAATCCTGTGTAACCAAAATTAAACTTACATAAAATATTTTTCAAAGTTTTCAGCACTCCCTGGTATCTTTCCATATGTTCAGTGTTTGTTTTTCGTGCTGAACAAATAAAAAGGGGAAACTAGTGTTAAGAGAAGGATATTCGAGTTACTTTGGTGAAGTACTGCCTATCTATCAAAGCGTTCCCAGTTTTGGTGCAAAACTGGATGCAAATTTTAATTAATCTAATTAATTTGTGTATTCAGTTAAAAATGTGTGCGCCCCAAAAGTTTAGGCAGGCCATGACCTCTCAGGTAACTACATGTTTTGATATGTGTCCAAACCCCAAATAAAATTTTGAAACCATTTGGGAAGGTCTCGAGTGAATGTTCTTGATATTTAAAATATGCTCTGCCTTACCATATGTTTGTAGAATTCTGAATATTGGCCAGTTTCTCTTTGCGAACAGTTGCAGTGCTAGGACTGACTTTTAGAAATTCCTCACTACAGTAGAGTGTCTCAAGGATCTTGTGAGTTTTGTGCGTATGAACTGTATGAATTTTTAAGTTTGGAAGGGGGGCAGTGGGGTTGGTTGAAATTCGAGGAGTAGGAGGCAAAACAGGTTGCAAAGAAGGCCGTTGTACCCTTTGGAAATGGTGGCAGAATACACGATGGACAGCAGCACAGGTCTCTTTCCTCTGTGAGCAGCTTGGCCAGGTCTTGTGTCTCTGGACCACTGGCATGTAGCTGAAAGCAAAGTGCTGTGAGTCCCATGTGGTCAGGAGGAGAGCGCTGTGGACAGAGGCCACACTGGTGGCTGAAGGCCACCAGCTCCATGTCTTAAGGAGAGTTGAGAACACTGTCCATGGAGAAATAGAATGAGAGCTTTCAGAATCAATGGACTGGTTTTCATTCCAAGCCTGTCTTTCTAACTGGTGGTTCTGGCTAAGCTGCTTAACCTCTCAGAGCTTTGGGTCCCCCATCTGTAAAAGGGGGGTCATGGAATTTGTTTATACAGGGTTATACTAAGGATGAATGCTCTCCAAGTAAATGTACTAGTACCTAGTAGTCTTCCAATCAAGACTCTTCTCCCTCAGCCTGTTCTTCCTCCATGATCTTACCCATGCTTGAGGTTTAAACTGAGATATATGCTGATAACCCCCAAATCTATGATACAACTCTATAATAAACCCTTCTTTTTAGTGTTTCAGACTCATAAAGCCAGGCCCCCCCTTCTCTCTCAGTTGAGCTAACACAATAGTTCTCTAAACAGTCTCCCTGCCTGATGCCCTCAAATGCATCCTCCACACATTTGGCAAAATGACCCTAAAATGCAAACCTAACAGGTCTTTCCTTTTTGAAAAGCACTCAATCATGCCTCGTCACCTATGCAAGGTCTGCAATCTATGGTCCATGGGCCACACACACACACACAAAGAGTGTGCAACAGGCTGATTGTGGTCTGTAAAGTCTAAAACATTTACTCTCTGGACCTTGACAGAAAACATTTGCCAAGCAGGATGCGCTTCAGGTCCTGACTCACACACAGCTCTCCCGGGTCTTCTCTTGCCCCTCCTTACCTTCAGCCATACTGAACCACTTGTATGTTGTTTAGTCATAGAGAATCTATAATTCCATGCCCCTGTGTGTGGCACAGCCTGTGATCTCTGTCACAAATGCCTTTTCTCTTATCTTCAGCTGGCTAACACCTACTCATTCATTAATTTTCACATCAGCTCTCTCCTCCTCCAGGAAGCCTTCTTTGAATACCTGCCTCAGGCATGCTGATCAAACAGAGTTCATTGTCTACTCCCATCATTGCTTATGAGTATCCCTAATATGATAACTCACATTATAGTATTTTTCTCATATGGGTCCTACTTTCCAGCTTCTTTGTGTGCCTGATAATATTTGATTAGATGACAGACATTGTAAATTTAGCCTTGTTAGGTATGGATATTTTTGTATGGCTTTGTTCTGAGACACATTTAAGTTACTTGAAAAGAGTTTGACTCTTTGGGGTCATGGTTTTAAGCTTTGTTAAACTGGAAAAGAGCAGCCTTTAGTCTAGCGTTAATTTGGGCCCACTACTGAGTAGTCAGCTTGACGCTCTGTGAATTATGAGGTTTTCCACTTTGGCTGGTGGGAAAACAAATTATCCTCAGCTCTAAGTGAGCACCAAGTATTATTTCTTCAATTCATTCAGATGGTTCTTCACTTGGCCTTGGATAGTTCCCTCGGCAACCGTGTTCTCAGTACCCTATGGAAGATTAGAGGGGCACTGCTTGGGCCTCCAAGGCTCTCTGTGCAGTGCTTTTTTTCCTGTAGTCTACCGTCTACCATGAGAACTCCAGCTGCTTGGTCTCCCAGAACGCTCAGCTCCAACTCCTCAACTCAGAGAATCCACTGAGCTCCGACTGGGTTCCTCCTCCTGGCATGGTGGTCTGGAAACTCTCTCCAGACAGTAAGCTGGGGCTGTCTTAAGGCTCACCTAATTAATTTCTCATCTCTCAGTAATCACTGTCCTTTGTTACCTGATGTTCACTGTCTTAAGCATCATTGATTTATAGATTTTGTCCTTTTTTAAGCTGTTTCAGCAAGAGGCTAAATTCTGTTACTTCACCTTGATCAGAAGCGGGAATACCACATTATTTTACCACTATAAACTTATGACTGTATTTCCCCTTGCTAAACTGCGAGGTCCTTAATAGCAGGGCTTTCATTTCTAGCACCTAGTACCATGTTGTATTTTATACATAGTACTTTCTCAACAGGTTTTTTTAAACAAATGATCAGGGCAAAAGAAAAGTGTGAAAGAGACAGAATTAAATGGATCCTCTGACTTCTGCAGGGTTCCCCTGGACACCGTTATTGCTAGAGCTCTCTTTAAACACACAGCAGAACTCTCTGCAACACTAATCTTAAAACAAGGCTGCTTACAAAGCCACTTAAAAAATGGTACTCAATACATAAAATGGTACTCAGTACATGTACTATTTATCACTATTAATCAGAGGCCATGAGAACCATGGTATTAGAATATGAAAATCAAACAATATTGCTTGACTTAGTCTGATAATAGTAAGTCTAAAGCTCCCTGAATTACAGAGCTTCTTTCATTGATAATGGTTTGAACTTCTCTGGTTATACTTCCATGTTGTGGGAAGACAATTATATGATGTTTAGCTAAAGAAATGTTTCAGTAATTGCTTTCATTAAACATTTCATGTAGATTATTATATCAGACATTATTACCTGACAATCTGACAAACCTGCACTCTGTAGTGGAAGAAAATGATATTGGATTGACAATTAATAACATTAAATCCCCAGTTTTACAAAAAGCTGTTGCTAGTGAAGATAGCTTAGAATACTATTATGGATTGAATTATGTCCCCTCAAAACTTATACATTGGAGTTCTAACCCCCAGTATCTCATAATGTGACCTTATTTGGAAATAGGGTCACTGCAGATGTAATTAGTTAAGATGAAGCCATACTGGAGAAGGGTGGGCCCCTAATCTGATATAACTGATGTCCTTTTAAATAAGGGAAATTTGGATACACATAGGGAGAACTTCATCTGAAGATGAAGACAGAGATGGGGGCGATGATTTTACAAGCCAAGGAATGTCAAAGATTTACAGAAAATCACCAGAAGGTAGGCAACAGGCAGGGAACAGATTCTCTACACAGCCCTCAGAAGGAATCAATTCTGCTGACACCTTGATGTTGGGCCTCTAGAATCGTGAGACAATACATTTCTGTTGTTTACACTACACCACTCAGTTTGTGGTACTTTATTATGTCAAACCTAGAAAACTAACACAAAGTTTGAATGAGGATGTACATCTATTATCTAGTTGTCCTTAAACATAAGGATGAGAAGTTGGAAATTGGGCTTCCCTGGTGGCGCAGTGGTTGAGAGTCCGCCTGCCGATGCAAGGGACACGGGTTCATGCCCCAGTCCAGGAAGATCCCACATGCCGCGGAGTGGCTGGGCCTGTGAGCCATGGCCACTGAGCCTGTGCGTCCGGAGCCTGTGCTCCGCAATGGGAGAGGCCACAACAGTGAGAGGCCTGCGTACCACAAAAAAAAAAAAAAAAGAAGAAGTTGGAAATTAACATCTCTTATGCATCTCTGGTAATATTATCTCATTTAAATATCACATTTCTATAACATAGGTCTTCTCATCCTTAATATACAATCATATACATGATTGAATTGATACTCAGGTTAAATAACCTGTCCAAACTGTAGAATCAGAATTCTAAACCCTAGTTTATCTGATCCAAAGCCCATATATTTTTCTTTTATATCACAATACCCAGGATACATCAAATATTGATGAAGCAGGAAATGTGAGTGTAGAATTTAGCTGATGAGCAATCTTAATTCCTCTTTGCCATGTAAGGTTAAAAATTCACAGGTTCTAGGGATTAGGACGTACACGTCTTTTGGGGGGATAGATTATTCTGCCTACCACAGGGTCTAAGGCAGGTTATATGGGGCTTGAAATAAGCCTATATAAAAGAATCATAGCAGAATTCTTCAGAGTTTTGAAATGAAGCCATTTCATCTTTGTCAAATATTTTTTCTCCTTTGGGGAAATAGCTAATTGTTTGACTTGCTACTGAACTTTGATGGAGGCTGACTCTTTAACGATGGAATATCAGGTGAAAAATGTGTTGGAAGACAGTTCTCCATGGGTCTTTCATGTTTCTGCACATCTCATTTTCAGGTCTATGTTCTGGACTTTCTTTTGGCGGATGTTTGCATAGAAAACAACCTGGGAAGATAGAGATGATGTGTCCCTTCAGTACAAAGTTTGGGCAGTTTTGCTAACAGCCCCTTTAAAAGCCTGTGGTTTCCTAAGTACAGGGTTCCTCAGCTGTGACACAACGAATTATGTGTGCAGCACCCACCTGGGCCCTGTGGGATTTGGGGAACAAAGGAACCGATGCAAACATGAAGCTTTGTCTTTTTTTACTCTGCCATGAGTAATAAAGTCCTTTGTGTCTAACCCAGGAATTGTGTATCTTCTGCCAGCAGCCCTGAAACTGTAGCAGGCTAACTTGTTAGCTTGCCAGAAGAGTCAAATCTCAGACCCTTCCAAGTTCATGGGCTTTGGTGACAAGGATGGGATGCTGACAGAGACATACAAGACTTTCTGGAAAAGGGAAGAGCAAGGGCCCTTCGTGGACTAGGTTAGGCGATCTGAGGAGCCGTCCCAGGATCCAGCAGCAAATGCTCTCACTCAAGTGGTGGGTGATATTGGAGAGTAAGGGTCTCTTCCTGTCTTACGTTTCAAGGAGGCTGAGCGCCAGGATGTAGGGTAGAAACAGGCTGCCTCAGTGGTGTGTGTCTTGTTGCTCACTTTCCTCCAGGCAGGAAGATTAAGAGTCAAGCAGGCTGTAGATCTACTATAGCGCTTTGGGTGCAACAGCAATAGAAGTTCATTTGGCTGAGTCAGGATACACTCACTCAAAACCAGAAGTGCCTTGCTTACTGCCCTGGAGTCTCTCTCTCTCCAACCCTGTTCCCTCGTTTGCACTAGACCCCAACCTCAGCTACTTCCTCAGTATGCTGGAGAATATTGGAGAGGGAAGGATTCTGTCTTCTATAGTTCTGTTAGACATGAGACCCCAGTCTCCATCCTACAGACACCCAGCAGAGAAGAGGTGCCTGGATCCCACTGATAGGTTTTTGGTCAGGGATCAAATGGGGGAGAAAAGCTAACAAGACCTGTTGAGTGGGGTCTTTTGGTCAGTTCAAAGTATTACTTTTGCTCTTTCACAAATTGATGTGTTATATGCTTGTACTTCCTTGTCATATAAGTACCCGAGGAGATTATCCCAATCTGGATAGAGAGAAGTGCTAGTGGGACAACGTCCACTGCCACATGCCACCAGAGGGGCTTAGGGATTGAATATGAGTGTTATTCTTCCCTCTGATATCCAAAGCTCTCATTATAGAGATGATGCTTTTTTGTTTGGCAAATTAGAAATTTCAGTCTCAGTAACCCTGATGAGCCCTGAGGAGCTATCATATTTCTGCCAACAGGGGTAGCTGATCAATCTTGAGAAAACTCATATTTGCCAAGTAAATCTTCTTGGGACTATAAGGATGGATTTACAACACTCAGTCCATTCAGCAGCCAGAAAACAACTGCTGTGTCTTTTGCCCCTCATCACCAAAAAGGAGGTCCAGCACTTTACTTGACACATTGGGTATTGGAGATTGTACAAGTCTCTGGAACTTATGCTTTTGCCAATAGGAGCCTCTAGCAAAGGGACGCAGCCTCCACCTGGAAGCAGCCCTTGGGGTTTTAAACTTGTGTTCTCCCTGACATGCTACCAGGCATACACCTTTAGAAAATCAGCTACTAGCTTGCTACTGAGTTCTTGTTAAAACTTAATATCTGGTCCATGGAGACCTGACTTGACATTCCATTTTTAGGTGGTCTAATTTGGATTCAATGACTAGCAGTGGGAAAGGATCAAAAAGAATTGTTTGGGGCTTCCCTGGTAGCGCAGTGGTTGAGAGTCCGCCTGCCGATGCAGGGGACGTGTGTTCGTGCCCTGGTCTGGGAAGATCCCACATGCCGCAGAGTGGCTGGGGCCATGAGCCATGGCCGCTGAGCCTGTGTGTCCGGAGCCTGTGCTCCGCAACAGGAGAGGCCACAACAGTGAGAGGCCCGCATACTGCAAAAAAAAAAAAAAAAAAAAGCATTGTTTGTCAAATGGAAATGATATAGTCAAGGAAGTACACTGCCTGGCCCCAGTGGCATCTCAGTTTTACATAAAAAATTGGCAGCTATATGGGGATATATTTATACATATAGCTGATTCACTTTGTTGTACAGCAGAAACCAATACAACATTGTAAAGCAATTATATTCTAATAAAGATGTAAAAAAAAATTTGGCGTCTATCCTTCTGGGGGAAACTTTATCCCTTATTCCCCCACAGGAAATTAAGCTTCTGGCTCAATGGGGACCTTGATGCTCAGAGATTCTCCCAAATGCCTGGGCCTGGTTCACCAATGTTGGCCCTTTTTTGGGATACTGATCAGCTGACTCCACACTAGACCTTGAAAGTAATCTATGCCATGCCTTTGCCTTTCCAGAACATTTGCCATCTGATAATGATGCACCTTTTATCACAAAAACTACCTCTTCTAGTTCCCCTTCCCCTAGGCCGCATACCTTAGCAATGCAATTTGGTCATTGAACGCAACAGTCCCCAGAAAGTGATAACCCTCTGTCACCTGTTCCCAGGTGATTTTCAGGATGAAAATTGTTGGGGGGGGGTGTCAAAGGGATTTATTTGAAAAATTGGGGATTCCCTTTTGAATACTATTGGGGATGATGCATCTTTCTTTTTCCTAACAGTAATCCCGGGCTAACCTGGTTGATACATCTTCCAGGAGGGAGCCCAGCCAGAAGGGGGCCTACAGGAATCAAGCTTAATTCTGGTTAAGTTTTATAAAAGTGACCTTGATTATGTGGCACATGAGCCTTCCAGGTGAAGAGACTGGGTACAAGTAAAGTATGGTTGGGAGAAAGGTGAAGTCGTACCCCAAATGGGACACACTGATTTTATTGTGGGAGAGGGGCCACCTTATACCCTGAGACATGTGGGACAAGGAAGGACATGGACGATCCTGGCACCTTCCTCCAGAAGGACAGCATCCTGATAGAGCTCCCCAACTGTTGCAAGTGCCTTAAAATGAACTGACTGCTGGTCTGCCATTCCTTGCCAGGTGGCTTTGACCATGATTTGATCACCATTTCCTTCAGTCTTACTGTGAAGTCTATCAGAGGCAGCAGGATGTGGCCTGACCCCCTGTGCCACTCACACAAAACACCTATCTCCAGATGTCCCCATCCCCATGCTCAGTCACTTCATGTGGTAGATTAGCTGGTGTCACGGACAAATAGGACAGATTGGACTGACTCCCCTCAGGTGGCCCCTCCGATAGGTACTGGACTCGGCTATTCAAAATGAACTAGAATCGCAAAACCCAGTAGCCATTCAAGAGGCCATTTGGGAGGCACTGTCTACTTGTGCCACCAACTGATGTAAGTTTCACTGAATGCCTCAACACTTGTAAACTCTTTCTTTCAAGGAACACCATGTGTAACCTCAGGATTGTGCTTCTTCTGTGGAAGCCAGACTTTTTTTTTTTTTTTTAATAAATTTATTTATTTATTTATTTTTGGCTGTGTTGGGTCTTCGTTTCTGTGTGAGGGCTTTCTCTAGTTGTGGCAAGCGGGGGCCACTCTTCATCACGGTGTGTGGGCCTCTCACTGTCGCGACCTCTCTTGTTGTGGAGCACAGGCTCCAGACGCACAGGCTCAGTAGTTGTGGCTCGTGGGCTTAGTTGCTCTGCGGCATGTGGGATCTTCCCAGACCAGGGCTCGAACCCGTGTCCCCTGCATTGGCAGGCAGATTCTCAACCACTGCGCCACCAGGGAAGCCCGGAAGCCAGACTTTTATTTGCTTACCTCCTTGAATACAAATCCACTGTGTATGCAGCACCCATTTGAGTTGACTGCCACATCTTCCCCATGGAAGCAGTACAAACTCGTGGTCACCTGCATTGCCATGAGTGATCAAGTCCTGACCCAGGAGTCTTCTGCCAGCATCTATATGAAACTGTGGCAAACTCATTTCTCATCCACAAGCAGGGCAAACCCTTAGATCCTTCATAGTTATTGACAAGCCACCATCATGAGCTGGGTACTCCTTCTGGCTGTAAGGTTGAACATATACAGCAGCAGTCAAATGAAAATAGTGTCCATGGAAAAGGGATAAACTGACCCAGAAGGTAAAAGTTAGTTGCATAAGCCAATTACTCACACCCTTAGCTTTTCTAGTACTATTCTGTTTCCTCTTTGTTAATTGGTATGGCTTTCTGGAGCGTTTCCTATGAGCAGCTGGCTGGGAGTGAAGAAATTTCAAGCCTAGTTTGTTAGATTTTCTTGATATGTTAACACAAGTTGAAGTGGGCTGCTGTGGTATACAGCCCCATTCAGCATGATCTTGAAATCTTCCCAGTGGAGAAGTCTTCTTCACTTAGAAAGGAAGGAAGGATAAATCAAGGTCAGGTTCTACAGTGATTCCTGGCTAATGACTAATAGTCTGGCTGAGTCTTCAGTCCATATGTAGAAGATGTTCTAAAAATAGGACCAGAGCATGGGAATAGTCATATGCCATGTGATTATTCAACAAAAGACCTCTATCAAAGAAGATATTCTTAATAATCAGGCATTATTATTATCAGGATGGTCTACTCTGTAAATGATTGTACTTCTATGGAAGAACTTTTCTAGTTATCTCAGGGTTTGATCAATAGGTTAATGAACAAGGGGGCCATGGTGAGAGGGATAGAGGCTATTACAGAACAAACAATCTGTACTTTTTTAACCATCTTAGTTTGCCCAGGTTAGTGTAACAAAATACCATAGACTGTGTGGCTTCAACAATATTTATTTCTGACAGTTCTGGAGGCTGGAAGGCCAAGAGCAGGGTGCCAGCAAGGTCAGGTCCAGGTGAGAGCTGGCTTCCTGGCTTATAGACAGCCTCCTTCTCAGCTTATCTTCAAATAGCCGAGAGAGCAGTATGGGCTCTTCATCTCCTTATATGAGAACCTATTCCATCCTGGAGGCTCCACTACCATGACCTCCAAATCCAATTACCTCCCAAAAGTTCTGCCTCAAAACACAACCAAATTGCATATTGGGCCTCAACTCAAATTTTGAGAGGACACAAACCCTCAGTCCATAACATTAACTAAAACTCACCTGGTAACTGCCAATACAGAATGCCTATTTTCCCAGTAGCAGGGACCATTCCATTATGGAACTGTGTTGTAAGGACCCCTTAGTTTCCAGATGATAGGCTCATCAGGTTGAAAACATAATTATGGAAGGCAACATAACACAGGGAGTAGGAAGTGACTTGTACTCATTGGATTAGACAACTTATTTAAGGTTTTGGTTTTACTCTCCTTTCTTGTTTTATATCTGCTAGTAATATCTTCAGAGGACTTAATGTTTTTTATACTTTTTATAAGGTAAACAATATAATGCAGCTTCAAATCAAGTAAGACCTGATAATCATGAGGTTTAGTAATTTTATCATGGGTGCCATCTCCAAGACAATGTTAGCCTTATAGAATATCCAGGATGACGTATTTCTCAAAAATATCTCCGTGTAATTTTCCCTATTTTTTTCCTTATATATCTTAATTATATTGCATTTAAGAATCTAACTTTTATAGATCAGTCATTATTTTCACAGCAAATTTGTGATCAAAATAGCTATTCAATATGTCTTATAGAAGCTACCAATGCCCTAAATTCTCAATAATTTTCAATATCTGATCTCATTGTGTCTAGCTTATCTTAATTTTATCTAGGTACCTTTCCAAATTTGCTTTTTTGTCATGACATACTACATTAAAAACTAACTTCTCCAATAAAAAAGAAGACACTAATTTGAAAAGATATATGACCAAAATGTTCATAGCAACATGTCAAGATATGGAAGCAGCCTAAGTGTCCATCAAAAGATACATGGATAAAGAAGACATACATATCTGTACAATGGAATACTATTCAGCCACAGAAAAGAATTGTTTGCCATTTGCAACAACATGGTTGGATTTGGAGGGTATTAGTCTAAGTGAAATAAGTTAGAGAAAGACAAATACTGTATGTTATCACTTACATGTGGACTTTAAAAAATACAACTAGTGAATATAACAAAAAAGAAACAGACTCACAGATACAGAGAACAAACTACTGATTACCGGGGGGAAAGGAAAAGGGAAGAGGGGCAAAACAGGGGTAGGGGATTAAGAGGTACAAACTACTATGTATAAAATAAATGATATACAAGGATATATTGTACAGCACAGGGAATATAGCCAATATTTTGTAATAACTATACATGGAATATAACCTTTAAAATTGTGAATCACGATGCCATACACCTGAAACATATAGTATAGTAGATCAACATTATCTCAATTTAAAAACTGACTTCTCCAATTAATTTTATCTCAGTATATTTAGTTGCTTGAACACGTATTTTTTGAGCTCTTACAATTTATATAGTATTTCCTTAGGATTAAGGGAATGGAAAGATGCATAAGACAAAGTCCTAGCTTTAGAACATTGGCAGTTATAGAATTTTTCATCATTCATTTAGTAAAGCCTTCTCGCATACCTCTAAAATGTTTGAATCTGAAGGGAATGCTGAAAAGACCCATGGTTGGAATAATACTCTTTAGGGTAGCGAAAGACAATATTAGCCTAAAGATACTCCAGCTCCAATAGACTGCCTCCCCTCATAGATATTACGCTATGAAGTCATATTTAGTTTAATTTAGGGTTCTTTATGTTCCATATTGACAGCCTCATGAACTGTTCAGTTTCTGCCTGAAAAGTTTAAATGCTGGTGTCTCTAAGAGCTTGAAATTTTAAACTTTGTATTTCTATTTTGTTTAATAAGCACTTTTCATAAACCATCATTTCAACTCTGCTCAAGAAAAGTAAGTTCTGTTATAATATTTCACCTAATTTTGGAAGACAGTTTTAAGAAACTAGTCTCCAACAGGCAAGGAAATTATCATCTACTGCAACATTAACTGAAATGAAGTTAAAAATAGGAAAATTTATTTTATAAATTGGCATTTTCTTTACAATACTTCCCAATGTTTTTCTTTCTTTCTTTTTAACAATTTACATTATAATTTTTAAAAATCTTCACAAAAGTGATATAAATGCTGCACAGCTCAGTTATAATAACTGCAAGCAAGGACTTCCAAGCATCTTGCCCTTTGTTCAATTTTTTTTTTTGCTTCCTGAGAGAAGGTTATTGTACAGTAATTACACACCTTGTTATACCTTATGACTTTAGTACTGTACACTCTTCTCTGTTACCTTTTTAGCAAGAGGATGGGATGTGACACAGGACTAACAGCATGTATTGACAGGAATGAATCTTTAATAATTCCTGGCTCCGAACAGAAGCACTAATTATGATTAAGATAATTAGATTAAACTAATGAGAATAGTACAGGTAATACATCCAAGTCCCTCCAGATTTCTTTCTCCTTCTTCTCCAAGATATAGACACTTTCAATAGGAAAGAGTTAAGAAGAGAAGTGTTAAGGAGAGAGAGAGAGAGAGGAATCACGAGAAGGACTTCATTATTATCCCATACCTAACTTTCTCACTATCCAAATTCTGGTTTTCACCCAAGCACTTTATAAAAAGAATGTATACCATGCATGTGGTCCCCTCCATCTCCCAATTTTCAGTTCTTCTTTCTTTCACATTTCAGTGAGTTAAAAATTAATTGTTAAAAGATGCCATCTCAACCTTCTCTATAATAGTTCAGGAATTATTCAGTATTACTATATCAATTTCAGATGAGTTCTAGTCCTCAAATTCAGGTGATCAATACGCAAATAAAGCCTGGTCATACAGTAACTCATTTATTCAATATTTATTGAATGCTCATTATGGGCCAGACTCTGGTCTGGGACAACACATTTATTGGTGAGAAAGAGAGATATAAATAAATCCATGCAATCATGGAGCTTATAGCCTGGGAGGAGATAGATGCTGATTAAGAAATTAAGGTGAAAATCTCATAAAGAAGACGTATAGAGTGGAAGCATGTAATGAGACCTAGACTATTCTGGAATAGGACAAACTGATTTAGATAAAGTGAAGACAGGCATCCTCGTAGAAGACAATTTTAAATTAATCACAAAGCCTTATAGAAGTTAGTACAGGGACATCCTTGGTGGCTCAGTTGTTAAGACTCTGTACTCCCAATGCAGGGGTCCTGGGTTTGATCCCTGGTCAGGGAACTAGATCCCACATGCATGCCACAACTAAGAGTTTGCATGCCACAACTAAGGGGCTTGCCTACCTCAACAAAAGAGCTGGCGAGCTGCTACTAAGGAGCCTGCCTGCCACAACTAAGACCAAGCCCAACCAAATAAAAATAATAAATACATAAATTTTTTTAAAAAGGAGTTAGTACAGATATCTGGGCCTGAGAAAGGAGAGCTGGAGATTAAGAACAACAATCCCAGCATAGAAAACATGTGCAAAGGCCTGGAGGTGAGGAAAAGCATACTGCAGTCCATGAACTAAGAGCGTTAATATGATTGGAGCATTGAGAACAACGAGGGTGTTTCTTAAAGAGGTTCCTTACATCGCTGTCTTAAGCCCTCTTTTCATTTTACACTATGTCTATGGTTTCAATGGACCATGACTTTTATTATGATCTACAAGAAAATGGTTTACAATTTTATTTCTGTAGCTGAGACGTCTCTTCTGAACTCTACATAGTTATTTAGTACAGTCCACTCAAGGTCTCCAACTGACTGCCTCCAAGGCACCTCAAATTCTATATATACAAAATCAGACTATTAACTTCTCCTGAAAATTATCCTCTTCTAATGTTCCCTGTCTTTTCATTATCTTATCTTAAAGACCAGGAATTAGGCTCCATTTTGGACAATTATCTCCATCTTCTTCCTCTACCTTACCCAATGTGTAATCAAATATGTTAATTTTACTTCTTGCCTATCTCTTCAGTAGGTTAATTTCTCTCTACCTCCACCATCACTACTTAGTCTAAGCAATCATCAGCTTATTTCTGAACTACTAAAGACCTACTCCTTGGTTCTCTTGCATCCATTTTCGGGTCATGCCATATTTATTCTCCACATTGCAACATTAAAATTATTTCACACATTGTAGATTTCCCTTTTCTGCTTAGGATAGAGAAAACTGGAAAGAAAATCACTCCCATCCTTACAAAAATGAAAACACTGGACAATCTACAAATTCACCTGTTTTCTTGAACTACTTATAGAGCAAAGGTCACAGGACAAACAACACTTGAAATCCAAGGAAGACAGGTTCCTGAAAAGAGAGATGTGATTCTAACACTACATTATTTGAGGCAGATTCCACAGAGCAATGGTAAAAATGATTCAGCTAGAAATTTTTAAGAAACTGGTAAAAGCTGAGTGTGGGCTAACACGAGGAAAGAACTCCTAGGAGTGCAGGTATATGGGGAAAAAAAGAGTCCAGAGGAAACATTACTTGTAGGTAGTACTGTGGGAAGATGGAAGCAGCAGGCACTATCTTCTTTATTGAATAAAGTCCTTATACTGTAAGGAGGACAAGAAACAATACCCCTCTGCTTAGGGCACTGTTAAAAATTCATTCCAATAATGAGTAGACTAGGTTGTATTTTTATTCTTGGTGGAAATATGAGAGACAAGACATATGATTATAATGGATTTCTAGTTAAAATGAACTATCTATGACTTGTAGAAATGTGCTCTAAAAATACAAGCTGACTATTCATAAGCTTTAAAAACAACCCATTGCAGCAGGTGAGGGCAACAGAAAAAAAAATCCTCTACTAATGGGGTGGCAGGAATATGTACTGTGCCAAGAAGTAAAGCTGGGAAAAGGGCAGGGGCACCAAGAAGGCCACATAACCTAAGTCCAGCAACACAGTTCTTCCTAAGACTGAGGCTTAATCAGGAAAACAGAGAAAAACTCCATACTTCCTCCTACCACTATTCTAACAGGTTTAGAGGAACAAGTAGCAGCAGTATACTGATGTAAGAGAGACAGGAGCACATAGAGAGACCCTCTCTGAATGATAAAACAAAGGAGATTATAAATGATAAAACAAAGAGACTACAACTAAGATTGGAACAGATATTGAGGGAAACATTCTGGCAAACCAGCTCCCATCTTAAGCACAAAGTAATGATAGAGGAATTTGAAGTCAGTGGTGCACTTATAATAACCATAGCAGTAACAAATACCAAATCCTGCTCAACTCTGGAAAAACAGACTCTGAATCTCACAGTAACAGCCTACAACAAGAAAAGGCATGCCTAATTCCAGCCATAAAATCTCAGCCTCTGCTATCCTAAATATAATGTTCAAATTTCAACAACCAAAAAAAAAAAAAAAAAACCAAAACTGTAAGTCATTAAAAAAATCAAGAAAAACAGCACAGTGGCAAAAGACAAAGCAATCTCTTCGATTTGAACCAGACTCAGACATGACACAGGTGGAAATACCAAGACAGGGAATTTTATATAACTGTAGTTAATATTTTAAATGCTCTAATGGAAAAGATAGAACACAAAATAAGATAAATTATTTCAGCATAGAGATAGAAACTATAAAAAAGAATCAAATGAAAATGCTATAAATGAAAAATATTTACAATAACAGAGATGAAGATTTCCTTCAATGAGCCCATAAGTAGACTCAACACAGCCAAAGAAAGAATAAGAGAAAAAGATAGCAGAATTACATTCTTTGGTGGATTGCATTTGAGGATTTCTTTATTGCAATAGTTTAATCTTCTACTATTACTAGTAAAGAAACCATTGCAATATTTAAGAAAGCCAATGACTCGCTTTAGGTAAATGTGGTGGTGGAAATCTGAGTCTGCTTTTAAATCTGCTGAAGGCAAGGATGATGGAGCCACTTAATGAGATAAGAAATACTGGTGGAGAAAGAGGGAGAGGAGGCAAAACTTCTTCAGAGCCTCTCTTCAGAAAAATAACAATTTAACTGATAACAATTTTTTTTCAAAAATCCCATTAAGAGCTTCTGAAGATTGTTGTAAGAGCATACAATGAATAGAGAAAGAATCATTCACTACACTCTACTAGCTCTCAATGAGAAAAGCAAGAGTCTGTGGCATTTGAGTCATGGCCTCTCCCTTAACAACTCTCCCCAGTTTTGTGCTAGAGAAGCATTATACCAGGCATCTACTCCAAACAGGAGCAGCCAAAAAGATGGGGCTCCCTGTCCTCCCATCGCCAAGTCTGACGCCACAGTTTTACCATAGAAGGGTCAGGCCAACAGCATTCTTTGTCCCCCAACTCCCACCCCCAGTCTCATGTTGTAGGAAATCTGTTCAAGGCAAGTGTAGTAGAAGACTGGGTCTCCTTTTCTTCACCCACTCCCCACTTATAAGATGGAAGTAATTCTCCAGGTGTGGCAGGTTGAAAATACTCAGTCCACATTTGCCCTTACCTGATCTGCCTCCAGTTCAATGCCAGGAGGAGCAAGCCAAAAAAAACTTAGGGCAAACCACCACCCCAGAGCCCATCCATAGAGTGGGAGTGTCACTCCAGTAAAAACATGATTCCTCCCCCAAGTGGCAAAGACAGACCATCAGACTAAAGATTCTAGAGCTCTACCTGAAAGAACCAACTGTATTTGGAACAGAGCAAGGAGATTCCATGTCTAAAGGCATTGTATAACAATGGGTATCTTGGTAGAGAGCACTTAAGAGAGGCTGGTAGCTCCATGATTCTAGTAAAACAGATGAGTAGCCAAAAGTTTAATAGAAAGAACTGGAGAAAGAAACAAACAAGAAGAGTCCTCTTGGGATCATATTCAACTCTGGGGGTTGAGAAGGTTATGCAAATGCATTAGGCTATATTCACTCCGAATCAGTCAGAGCAGAACATGGAGCAGACATGAAAGTTTTTCCCAAGCCACACCCAGCCTCATCAATACAGGGTAGAAGCCTCACTGGCACAAATAGCTTAAGCACAATCTCTGACAAAACACTAACTTAACAATAAGCTACTGTGGCTAAGGGACCACTCCTAGAAATCCAGGTTTAAAAATAAAATCACACTCTCCCTGGCAGTCTGTAAGACTATGTGAACACTCAAGGCAGCACCCTCTCAAAAAAAGACCAGAGAACAAACCTCTAAGCTACTAGCCCCTAACTGAACATGGGGCAAAAAAAAAGTAAACTTCCTGATCTGTGCTAGGGACTTCTAAGCCATATATATTTTCACAGTAAAGAGTTAAAATCTAACTGGGAAAGGGAACTTAAGCATGAGTTTTAACATATTAGTGATTCATAATGATATGGGGGTGACCATAGATTTGAAACTAAAAAAATATTACTAGAAATAAATAGGGCCAATTCACAAAGACAAAAGTATTAATCCATTAGGAAGATATAGCAAGTATATAAACACACATGTACTTAACAACAGAGCTACAAAATACATAAAGCAAAAACTAACAGGATTGGGCTTCCCTGGTGGCGCAGTGGTTGAGAGTCCGCCTGCTGATACAGGGGACGCAGGTTTGTGCCCCGGTCCGGGAGGATCCCACATGCCACAGAGCGGCTGGGCCCGTGAGTCATGGCTTCTGAGCCTGCACGTCCGGAGCCTGTGCTCCGCAACGGGAGAGGCCACAACAGTGAGAGGCCCGCGTACCACAAAAAAAAAATAAAAATAAAAATAAAACAAAAAACTAACAGGATTGAAGGGAAAAATAGAGAATTCAACAATAACAGTTGGGAACTTCAACACCTCACTTTCAATAATGGATAGAACAACTACACAGAAGATCAACAGGAATATTTTAGACTTGAACAACTATAAACCAACTAGATATACCAGACATCTATAGAACACTCCACCTACCAACAGCAGATCACATATTATTCTTTTTTTTTTTTATCCACATGCCAAAGAATGAGTTTCAACTCCTACCTCATATGATACACCATGATGAACTCAAAACAGATCATAGACTTAAATGTAAAGCTAAAACAATAAAACTCAAGAAAATAGGGGTCTTGGGCTTCCCTGGTGGTGCAGTGGTTGAGGGTCCGCCTGCCGATGCAGGGGACTCGGGTTCGTGCCCCGGTCTGGGAGGACCCCACATGCCGTGGAGTGGCTGGGCCTGTGAGCCATGGCTGCTGAGCCTGCACGTCCGGAGCCTGTGCTCTGCAACGGGAGAGGCCCCAGCAGTGAGAGGCCCGCATACCACAAAAAAAAAAAAAAAAAAAAGAAAATAGGGGTCTTTGTGAGTTTGGTTTAGGCAATATTCTCTTAGATAGAACACCAAAATCACAAGTGACAAAAGAAAGAAAGAAATATATGGACTACATCAAAAGTATTAAACCCTTTTTCTTCAAACTATACCATCAAAAAAGTGAAAAAACAATCAACAAAATGAGAGAAAATATTTGCAAGTTATGTATCTGATAAGAGACTTGTATATAGAATATATAAATAACTTTTACAACTCACCAATAAAAGACAAATAACCCAATTTTAAATGTTATTAACTTTGTTTCTAACTGACATAAACTTGATACTTTAACATCTGCCCTAAATGCATATGGTAGACATGACTTATTCTAGACAACATGATTATATGCCTAAATCACCTGCCTCTTTTATCACTACCCCACCCCCATCATCAGGAGTACTCTTCCTCCCAGGGGTGCACCTTTCAAATACATACCAATCAATCCAGAGTCCACACCCTGAACTATCTTCTTTATCAAACTCTCACACTCCAGGCCACTATCCACCTGCCCAATCGCCCTAGTACCAGACAACTAGAGACAGCCTCTATGCCCCAAAGCCTGCTGAAATTATTCATTCTAGCCAATGCTAAGCTTGCTTGCCCTACCTCATCGTTTCCTTCCTGAGGAACCTGCAATAAAGGTTCACAGTTCCCTATTTCTTCTCTGACTCATGACTAACACTGGTGCTTGCCCATGTGCCCCTCTCAGCATAGCATGCCCACTTCTCTTGGGAATTGGTGAGTGATAAGCTATCTTTTTAGTGACAATTATCTCCTGATCTGTGGGCCTTACCTCAAAATTTTATTACTACAGTATATTTTAAAACAAAACATGGGTCAAGGATTTGAATTGATATATCTCCAAGAAGATGTACAAATGGCCAGTAAACACATGAAAGGATGCTCAACATCATTAGTCATTAGAGAAATGCAAATCAAAACCACAATGAGAAACCACCACCTCACATTCTTAGTGGCATTATTCATAATAGCCAAAAGGCGGAAACAACTCAAATGGCTATCTACTGATAAATGGATGAACAAAATGTGCTATATCTTTAGAATGGAATATTATTCAGCCATAACAAGAAATAAAATACTACAATATGGATGAACCTTAAAAACATTATCCTAGTTGAAAGAAGCCAGTCATAAAAGACCATATATTGTATGATTCCATTTATATGAAATGTCCAGAATAGGTATATCTGTATAGAGACAGAAAGTAGATTAATGGTTGCCTAGGGCTCGGGATGGGTGGTAAGTGACTGCTTTTGGGTATGGAGAAGAAAATATAAAATTGAATCATGCTGATGGTTGCACAACTCTGTGAACTTACTAAAAAAACAATGAGTTGTACTCTGAAAGTGGATGAGTTATATAATATGTGAATTATATCTCAGTAAAGTTGTTAAAAAATATTGAGGTAGAGATCCCTTTAACATCCAAATGAAGATGCCAAGTTCCTACCTGCAAATACTAATTTGATAGGCATCTTCATATAAGGGAATAGATATGAACTATCAGAGAGTAGCAAGCAGGTGTAAACAAGGGCTTGGTGAGTTTTGTCACTTTGCTGATTCATCAAAGAGAATTTTTTTTCAAGCCTTGAATGTTTTATTCAATACTTCTAATGAGTACATTTTTATCGTGTTTATAATCATTGCAGTTTCTAGAACATGTGCATTGTAAATAGCTCACTTTTCTGTGGGCTTTACTATTTCTGTTGGCTTTGAAAGTGTTTTAATGGTATTATAAAGCTGGGCAAAATGGCTAGCCCATTTGCAGACAATGTGCCTATTTGGTGAGTAGAGGAAAGAAAAGCAGAAGAGAAGAGAAGAAAAGAGAAGTGAAGAGAGAAGAGAAGAGAAGAGAAGAGAAAAAACAGGAATAGTAATAACTTAATAACTCCACTAACATTCTTTATTAGGGTTTTCTATGCTTTGACAACCACCCAGTGAGTGAGATTTTTGGCAGTTGATGCTGGGGCATGGGGAAAATGGAATCAAGCAAATTATTAGCAACTTCAGTGATCAAATTTCAAACATAATCGTTCCTCTTTTTCATTTATGACCATTTACAAATGTGTCACTGTATCTAAGAGGGTAATTAGACATTAAGTAATTTGATTTTTATAATAATTGGGAAGCTAGTATTTGACATTTGTTTATGGTATACCATTTACTCAAGGGCAGATTTCAAGAACAATAGATGCATCAGAATGTCAGCTGAGTAACATGGTAGAAGGTCCTCATAGAGATGCTTCCCTCTACGTAGAAATGCTGAAGACCTTTCTAATAGAATTTCAACTGTGCTTTAATTAATTTGCCTGAAAAATATAAAAGTATAATTCAAATGAAATCTAGCAAAGTTGTTTAGGTATGTGGTTGAATAATCAAAAAGGCGAAACCAATGAGACTGAAGACAGGTGAATTTCACTTAAGGCAGCTAAAAAGTTAATCACTAACTGCATTGTTGTGGAACATATCACTATTTCAAGAAATCTGCATGTCTAGTTATTTGGGAATTATTTTTCATATTTTAGCTTTAAGCTTTTCCTTCCTGTCTTCACCCACTCCCCTGAATAGTGGGCCAAGATTATGCAAAATCACTCAAGTACACATTTAAATTTGTGATCCAGAAAGAGATTAGACTGTAGTGGCAAATCAGAATTTTTAGAAAAGGTAGACTGATAAGGTGTAATTCTAAAAACACATGATATATTATAATCTTATTTTAAAAGAGAAAAAACACTCTTTTTGTATGAGAACCTATATAGAATAAAGCTTAGCAATACCTTACTGAGCAGGAAGCACACTTAGGAGAAATTAAGAATCTCTCACAAAGGAAACGCTCTTAGATCAGAATACTGGGAGGTGTGTGTATGGAATTCTCCGTTTTATCTAAAGGGACAAATATCTTTAAAGGTTCAGAAACACAGATTTAAATAAGTTACTTCCTAATTTATGAATATTGTAAGTTTGAATTTCCAGAGGTCCTTTTTTCCTTCAAGTGTATGTATGCATAAGATATACATGTATGCATAGACACATAATTTGATCACAATAATGGAGAGAGAATTTTAAAAATTAATTTAAAACAACTGACCTCTCCATTTTCATAAAACATTTCCTATAGTATCTGTTATGATATGATGATAATTTAAGAATATGGCAGACAATTTCTATCCTTTCCAGTGAGGGAACCCATCTGGTTATTAGGTGATGTTTCCAGATTAGGCCATGAATCAAAAAGAAGCATGAGTACCTGTCCTGTTCAGCCACTTACATCTGGTCAGAACAACACTTTAAATAATTCAGACAGGCAAAATTGTCATTAATTAAAAACCTCTAGAGAAAACATGTATATAACCACAACTATGGCTAATAGTCTCCACTACCTAAAAATGCTCCTTACCCTTAAATGGAATCAATTGAGATACTGCATTTGCAACCCATTTCTTTTTATTCTATCTTCATAGAATATAGAAACTGGCCACCATCTTTCAAATAAGATCTGTATTACACCTCATTTTACTAAATTTTTAATTAAAATTTAAAACAATTTTAATACTTAAAAATTTTTTATTAAAATATTAAAATTTTTAGAATTAAGCACCAAACAATGTCCTGTTAAAACCTCATTGGTGGACTTCCCCAGTGGCACAGTGCTTAAGAATCCGCCTGCCAATACAGGGGACACAGGTTCGAGCCTTGGTCCGGGAAGATCCCACATGCCGCGGAGCAACAAAGCCCATGTGCCACAACTACTGAGCCTGTGCTCTACAGCCCGTGAGCCACAACTACTGAGCCCATGCACTGCAACTACTGAAGCCCGCGTTCCTGAATCCCGTGCTCTGCAACAAGGCAAGCCACCGCAATGAGAAGCCCGTGCACTGCAACAAAAAGTAGCGCCCTGTGCGTAGCAACAAAGACCCAACACAACCAAAAAAAAAAAAAAAAAAAACCAAAAACCTCATTGGCTTTGGTGCTAAGTGGTTATACAAAGTTTTCATTTTCAGAAAAAAGAACTGAGAAATAAATTTGAATATCTCTTCACCACCAAAAAATAAAAATAAAAACCTCATTGCTTTTAGGAAAATACATATAGATTCAAGTCTAGGTTCTTATTGGATGTGTTAATATAACACAACCTCTTAGTAGTAAATGGGGGGTGGTCATATCTATCTCACGGTTATTGCAAGGATTAAGTGAGACAAAGCAAATGAAGTGTCTGGTACATCATAAACACTCAGAAGTGATAGCTCTTATCAGTAGTATGGATCAAAATAAGTAAGGACCCCAGAGATTTTCTCTGCCTCCTCTCTTCACATAGGTGTGAAACTGAAGCCCACCAAGTTATGTAATTCATCTACCATCATCCAGTTCAATGATGACAATCAATACTAGAATCTCAGCCTCATGACTCCTTTCTTCCTTCCGCATTTCACTCAGGCAAAATTCCAAATTCCACAGCAAGTCATAAGGATCCTCAGTGAATGCCACTTGCCTGTCTATACTCATTTCCTAGTGTGCAGCCCACCACCCACACACCCTAGTGTGCAGAATAGTGCTAATGTCTCATGGGATTTTGAAATCACCCAGCCTCCTAGACCTCCTGCTCTGGGCTATCCCTCCACTAGAAGCTCTTCCTGACTGTCCTCCTTCTCCAGTGGGACTGCCCGCTCTCTCTTCCATGCTCCACTGCTTTCTTTACAGTTTTACTCTCAAGCACGATAACTGTACTGCACTGGCTTGTTTTTATGTCTACTTCTCTCCACTAGAAAGCAGGCTCCTCTGGAAAAGCAGTACAGTTGGTAGCACTTCTGTTTCTGCTTCTGATGATTTCGATGGAAAAAGGCAGGACCATTTGGAAGTGATCACTTGTAGCGTGAATATTCAACAGCAGCTGGGAGTCTTCCAGTAAGGTCCTCTGACAAATATCTATCTCTAAACATCACGGGAGGTAGGGGCCTGTGTCAGGTATTCAAATAAACTTTGAAGTGGACTCAGATGATAAATATTTGCTCTCTTAGGAATAAAATGGTTCTCTGTATATATTATGCTCAACTGGGAATTTCCTCTGCTATTTGTTTAGTTCTCATCAAATTCATACTTATTCTAATTGTTATTACTTTACTTTCATCTTTAATAAACACACTGTGTGTGTTTTTAAACCTTTCTTGTGTCTATAATTGAAAAAGTATACTTATTACTTGGCAACCTGCACAGTAGCTTGTTCTAAATGTGTAACCTATTATATGTATATATATCTCAGACCTACTTGGTAGCTGATCTACACAAGTTTTGTTTATCCTTGGCTAAGTCTTTTTGTTCTTCAGATCTCTCTCTCTCCCTCTCTCTCTCTCTCTCTCTCCACACACACACACATACACACACACATCAGCCTTGGTTAGTATCTTTCTCCTCACTCTTACAGAGCTTCTGAGCTGCTACAGAGTGAGTGACAGGAAAAGGAAAAAAGATTTAATAATGAACAGAGATCAAAAGGAAGTATGACATGGAGATAGAAAAAAGGAAAAAGAAAAACTTCAAGCAGAAGTGAAATGAGTGAGTGACAGGACTGGATTATGAGACGTTGGCCTATATCGAAAAAATTGTCCAAAAACAAAGACCAAAATAATATAAATGTTTCTCTATGAATTAAAAGGGGAAAGAAAATCAAGGATATGTCAAATGTATATCAAAGGGCCCTTTCTCCACAAAAGGCAGGTGGACAAATGCCCGTAACCTCTGATCTAAATTTAGATATTTGAGTGTGTCTGTGTGCATATGTGTGCAACAATTATGCTTAACTTTCTGACACAGTGGTGAACTTAGGTAATCGAAACAGTCTCAAAGATGTATCACACTCTGATCCTTTTTTCACAGGACTTAACTTGAACAACCTAATAAGTTGGTCCCCTTTGAAAATAATCGTTAAGCAATTTTCATTTAAACTGATTTAGTGAAGATGGAGAGACACCAATTTTCTATTAACAAATATTATATTCACATATAAATTTGCTTAGTAATTTGCTTCCAGTGACTGAAGTAAAAAAGGCAAAATGTTTTCCAATTCTTAAGGTTTACATTCCACCTTCCTATTTTTTTTTTTTTTTCCTGAATCAGGTACTTTTGGGAAGCATCACAGTAAAGTGATTAAAATTTAGGTAATAAGGAAAAGCACTTGTTTCCAGTAAATAGCACTGTGCAATCATTTTTTATTTCAGAACTTTAGCTGCCAAGTTCAGGTGACTGTCTACAAGCTAGCTTCAGAGTTGCTGGCAAGGGGTAGTTTTTAAATAAATTTCCATTCAGGGCATCTCCACTTTGGTGGGAGCAGGACCAATATTCATTTTGACAAAATAATAAGGAATTGCTTGTGGAAACCTGAGTTTTTTGGCAACATATATTTGATTTATTCCACTGAAGTTTTAGCGCCCCTTACAGATTAGCACCCCTGGTGAGAACCAGCTGGCCCCTAATCCACGTGTCCCTCACTCCGAGTGTATTAGCTATTCAAAGTTGTGCTGGACTTCTTTGCACATGTACAAGAAATAGGAGGTGTAAGGACTGGAAAGGGAAAAACAAAATTGTCGGTATTCTCAGACACTATGATTAGCTATAAGAAAAAAAAATCCAAATGAATTTGTAAGAACAAGTTCAATTTTAGCTAGGTTGTAGGATTAATGGTGTTTCTATACACCATGAACAAACAAAAATAAAAACTAGCAAGATAAGATGTTTCCATTCAAAAATCAGTAATGTACCTATTAACAAGTTTAACAAAATATATGTAAGGACTTTATGAAGACATTTAGAAAATGTATTGAAAGACATCAAAGAAGATCCACCCAAATAAAGTGGATTATGCATGAGGATATGAACACTCGATATTTGAACATCGAGTGTACATTATCTCCAAGGTAATCTATAAAAGTCATACAAATCTAAACAAAACCCCAACTTCTTTTAATGAGAATTTACTGATTTTAAAATCTTTATGCGACAGTAAAGGGTCAAGAAGTGCCAGTGATTTAAAAGAAAAAGAATAAGAACTTAGCACTAACTCTGAGTCATAAAAATATATTATAAAATTATGGTAATTAAAACTGTGCTATTGCAATAGAAATAGACAAAAAGATAATTGGACCAAATTACAGAGCTGTGGAAGAGTCCCAAGTACAAAAGGGAACAGAGTTCATGATAGGAAAGGCATTACATATCAGTAAAGGAAAAGATGAAATAATAAATGGTGAAATTGTGCAGCTATTTGTTTGTTATAATATGAAATAAAAATTACACTCCTCTCTCTTACAGTTCTCAAAAACACATTCCAGATGGATAGAAACCTAAATGAGAAGAGTAAAACTTTAAAACATTTAGAAGAAAATGTACAGACTTGGCTTATGACCTCAGGTTAGAGAATAACTTTTGAAAAATGCACAAGAAGCACAAATCATAAAGAAGATCACTGATAAATTTGATGACTTTATAATAAAAGTTTCTTTTATGACAAAAAACCCACACAGACTAAAAAAAGGTATCTGTAGTGCATACAACCAATGGATGATTAATGTTCAGAATAAGTTAATAAACAAATGCCTATAAATTATAAGGAAAAGGCAACCAGCTGAAAAGAAAAATCAGCAATGGATGTGAACATTCAATTCATAGGAGAAAAAAATTCATGGGCCCAACAAACACTTGGAAGGTCCTCAACTTCAGGATTCATCCGGCATGGTGGGAAGTGTGGGTTCCATGCTTCCTGTCTTATTTGGAAAGTGGAGAAAACTAAAAATACATTTCTAGACTCTCTAGCTCTGAGGATTCCAGACGGAAGTTAAGTCCTGTCTGTTAGGTGTACACAGGGGAGATTCACAAGGCAGAGATAAGAGGGGGCCTTTTTCCCTGTCCCTTTCGACAGTTTTGGCAGGCACGCAGAGTGGAAGGAAATGTCTGCACCAGGCTACCAGTGTCCATTCTCTAGCTGCCTGGGTTGTGAGTATTTGCAGCCCATGCAGCAGTAGAAGGGACATTCTAGTCACTGATTGGCAGCAATGGAGTGTGTGATTTCAACTCACGATTTCCAGAAGTAACCTCAGACAAGCCTAAAGGCTACTTCCCCAACTCTTCCAATAAATTTTGTAAGTTCCCAAATTCTCTATTAATCTCTTCATTCTCAGTACATGTAGAAAGTTTTTTTATTTTTCCTGCACCAAACGTTGATTGATACGACAGATAAGTGTTCATTAAAGGTATACCCATTTATTTTTGTGTATGATGTTGGGTGTGTGCATAAAGACATAGACATAGAGAACTGACTTGAGAACAGGGGGTGGGCAAGGGAGGGGGACGCTGCGGCGAAGTGAGAGTAGCATTGACATATATACACCACCAAATGTAAAATATTTAGCTAATGGGAAGTAGCAGCATAGCACAGGGAGATCAGCTTGGTGATTTGCTGTGACCTAGAGGGGTGGGATAGGGAGGGTGGGAGGGAGACTCAAGAGGAAGGGTATATGGGGATATATGTATGCATATGGCTGATTCACTTTGTTGTACAACAGAAACTATTATACTCCAATAAAGCAATTATTGTGAAGCAATTATACTCCAATAAAGATCTATTTTAAAAAGAGTTATACCCATTTCACAGCCCTCCTAAAGACAATAACTTTAAAGTCTGATTATAACCAAACATTGCTAAGGAGAGCTGGAAGTAGGGGTGAATGAGAAAGCTATCATTTGTAATTTTTAAAATCAAAAGGATAGAGAACAGGCAATATAGTTTAGTGACTAAGGGCAAAGGTTTCAGATCCAGGTAAATAATAGTTCAAATCATGGCTCTTCTACTCACGTTGGCAAGTCTTTTTCTAAACTCCAGTGTCCTCAGCTCTAACATGTAGAAAATAATATCTCCCTGCAGTGTGAGAATTAAATGAAATAATGAATTATTATTTACAGAGTCTGAATCTGCATAAATGGTAGACATTATCATATTATATTTCTACTAAATGAAACTGGAAAAAAATACAATATAAATGAAAAAAAGAAGATATTCTAGAAAATAACAAACCTTAGGATATAATAGAGTTTAGGAGGAAATGAAAAATGCCTACCTCCTGGACTTTTCAGACTGGGGCTAAAGAATGAGATTCCCCATCCTTTTAATACATAGTTTGATTATGATATACTTCCCCACTGATATATTTGTTATAATCATCACCCCCAAACTGTACCCCTCAGTTTATATCGCTGCAGGCTTATTGTCTCAATGTCACATTGTGGCCATTGCTTCTGACCTTCATGGCATGGATGCTCTGCTGGGCACCAGTCTCCTCCGTATCTAATGGCGCCACTCTGGCCATGGAGAAGGAACACTGATCTTTCAAATTGCCGTAATATAGCTCAGACAACAGGGAGAAAGTAAACAAGACTTGCTGAAGGCTTGAGAAAAGAGACACACCAAATAGCTTATATCACTTTAAGCTGTCTCGTCTTAGGACTCCCATAGTCTAAGCAAAATTCACTACCATTACCACTGGCTGATCTTTAAATGGCAGAGTTACCGCCATCCTCCCATCAGGAGGTTATCCCCACACAACAAAGTGCAGGCCCCCCCAGATTCTCTTTTGGTCCCAGAAAATGGAAGTTCACCTCAGTTTTTGTTCCAGATGATCATGGAAATTTTTCATTTATTTCAGGGCAAATCCTATACCTCAATATATTTTTTTTACCCCAGATCTGTTAAAAATGAATTACAATGTTTTACTCTGTTAGGTTTTCTGATATTGAACTTCCTTTGCATTCCAGGGATGACCAAATTTGGTTATGATGCATTGTTATTGGGATGGACTGCTGTATTAATTTAACATACATAATTTTGTATCTACCTCCATAATGAAATTATCCACCAGTTGATTTTTCTGTGAAGTTTTTGCCCGGTTTTGTATTAAAAATTACCAACCTCAAAAAGTTAGTTGCATGGGCTTCCCTGGTGGCGCAGTGGTTGAGAGTCTGCCTGCCGACGCAGGGGAAATGGGTTCGTGCCCCAGTCCGGGAAGATCCTACATGCCGCAGAGCAGCTGGGCTCGTGAGCCATGGCCCCTGAGCCTGCGCATCCGAAGCCTGTGCTCCGCAACGGGAGAGGCCACAACAGTGAGAGGCCCGCGTACTGCAAAAAAACCCCAAAAAGTTAGTTGCATAATTACCATCATATTTCATATTGTAAATCAAATTATGAAAGATAGGAATATGATCTGTTCCTTGATGGTTTAGTAGATCTCTCCTATAAAATCATCTTTGTCTGATGTCTTTTGAAGAAGGATATCTTTACCACCATTTTAGTTTCTCTTACTGTAATTGGTCCATTCAAAACATTTTTCATTAATTTATAGCTCTCTAATTTTTTTCGTTTTCATTTTATCTAGACTTCCAAATTTTTATTAAGTAAATCTATTTACAATAGTCGCTTATGGATTTTAATATCTCTACTCCTCTGTAGTTATTTCCTCTTTCTTATTCCTGTTATTTTTACTTTCTCTCTTAATTAATTTTCCAGGGTCTTATCTAATTTGTTAGGCTTTTAAAGAATGATCTTTTGGATTTGTTGATTATTACCATTGGTTGTAGTATTCTATTTCATTATTTCTATTTTATATTTACTTCCTTCCATTTTATTTGGATTTATTTTACTTTCCTTCTGACAGTTTCTTGAGCTGAACACTTATTTATTTTTATTCTTTCTAATTTATTAAGAAGTTTGATATATGGTGTTTTCATGGTCATTTAGTTGTAAGTGTTTATCATTTCTATTTAGGTTTTCTTTTTAATCCTGAAGTGGTTTATAAATGTGCTTTTTAGTTCCCAAATAGGGAGGCCTTGTGGTTAGTTAATGAGTTTTCTACAAAACACATGAAGTTTTGCATGTTTCTTTTTACCCCAATAATAATATGCCTTTTATTACATGGTTTGTTATTATAATTTGGTCATATAATATTCCATAATGCCATTGTTTCATAATTTATATAATCATCCTCTTAGCACTAGACTTTAGCTTGCTTTTAATTTGTTGTTGTTAAAGTTAATGCTTTAATAACTTCAGATAAATTTTTTCTCTTCTGGAGAGAAAGGGAAAATCTGGGAATATAGGTCTTTAGTAGGGAAAAGATTTAGGACAGTATCCTAATACAGGATTAAATGTGGGGCGGAATGCTGTCAGCACCACTAAAGGAATTATTTTCTCTCTCAAATAAGAGGAAATTAAGGGACTTAAGGAAGGATGAGCACCATTAAATTTAGTAAGTCATAATGATGATTAAAGCCATGAAGACAAATCAAGATAATCTTTTGAATACAACACAGCAAGTTATACAAATTCATAGGATTCATGCATATAAAAATGGCTTCCTTCTCCCTCTTGGATTTTGAACACGATGTGAGTGACCAGTTGCTTCTGCTTTCAAGATTTCAGCATTGAAGGCTATTTTCCCCAAGCATTTCACAACCCATAAAAGAGTCAGGGCAGTGAGGCACGGATCTCACCACATTTGAAGACCACTTCAACGCTTGCCATTCCCTGAGGCTGAGTGTTCATGATGCCTCCTGCTCAAGGCATTTCCACGTCTTCCAACTTCCCCTCCTTGAGGGTTCTCTTCTTAAATTTTAATTAATTTGGAGTTATTTTGGTTGTTTTTGTTTGTTTGTTTTTTTAACATTCAGACCTTTACAACAAAACCATGTAGATCTCTTCTTTGGAAGAAAAGATGCTCTCTTCTTCCTCGACAGTCCATAGTACCCAAAAAATCAAAATGCATTTAGCTTTGGTTTACCCTTCATAACTCCTTGTGATAGACCCATCAAGAAGCCTCTCCAGTGTCACCTTTCAGAGTGTCTTAGTGAAAATGTAAAGACAGGCTAAGTCCTTGAAGTCAAACTAGGGATATTTTGTTAATGTTTGCCTGAAAGGAATCTCTTACCTCCCTCTGTTTTGTGTGACTTTGCCCAGCTCTGACCTGGAGCTCTGCCCAATGTCTACAGTCATATATGGCAGAGACTGTGGATTTTAAATAATGTTTCCCTTCATAAGGGAACTGAGAAAACACCATCATTTGGACAGTTCGAATGTGCTGTTAGTGCAGGTAATATTAGCATTATCCTGGGAGGAAATTTGAAACTCAGTGGTCTCCTGAGTCACTCAAAGTTTTAGCAGATTCAACATTAAAAGGGATTTGGAGACTATTAAGGGAGCACAGAAGTTTTGCTGTTCTCAAGGCTTCCCTGTTTTTGGTGAATTTCTCTGCCTCCATGACCATGCCTCCTTCCTGACGTCTATAAAGAAGATGTAAAAACAATTTTAAAAGAGAAGTATCTAATGAAAAAGGAATAAACTAAGTAAAATAAATAAATAAAGATGATTAAACAAAGTGGACCCCCCCCAAGATAAAAGAAAGGTAACTTGTGGCATAAAAGTAAAATAATTAGAAAAGTAGCTATTTTTAAAAGTTGAGGAATAAAATGAACTGAAAGAAAATAGCAAAAGTGTAAAAACATAAAATACTCTTCCAGAACAAAGTCAAACTATAAAATCTTGCAACAAGATTTAAACGGATACACATTAACAATAATCCAAAATTGAAATAATAATAAAAGAAAAATGAAATTACCAACTAAAAGATGGGGAATAAACAAATAAATTGAGGAGTACAGTATTTTAAAAAGCAAAAGTTTGTTTTCAGCCCTCAGAGGCCCTTTCGATAATTCCTCCTTGTTCTCCAACCCGAGTCATAATGTTTCCCCTTGATTGACAATGCCGTGATGGGGAAAAACCACTGTGCTCGCTCTTACCACTACGTGTACCTTCCTTCCTTTCCAGGGTTCTTGCCAGGCCCAGATGCACAAGGAGTTTGTCACATTGACTCTCCAGTTGGCACAGACATGTCTGGGAAAACAAAGTTTCTCTTCAAATTGGGCATCCCAACATGGCCACCATGTTTGTCATCTCCCTGGACTCCCCACCAGCCTTGGGATTCCATGCAAAAGTAAAGAGGATGGGAGCAGAAAAAAACAACTCCTTCCTAAGGTGCCCCTCGGGAGACAAACCAGAGTGTCACTTCCAAGTAGAATTTGCTACCGCGGATGCTTTTGTGCCCCCATCTTCTTTACCATCTTGAGTTTATAGGAATGTAGTGAGTTTTGAGGAGTGAATGTTTGCAAAGGAGCCCTGAGCAATGACTTAGTGTCGGGAGCTAATCTCAAACCTTAAAAAACTGTCCCCTGGAGTTGACTGCTGCCCTGAATTAGTCCTGAGACATCACCACAGCCTCGGTTACACTCCAATGAAGGCTCCTGAATTAGCTAATATCCATTAACACCTTAACCTCTAAAGGTACACTAGGAAACCCAAAATCTAAATAAATAATACAAATAAAGCCTCAGAACAAATTCTGCCAAGCTACCTCTCCCTGCTCCCCACCCAACTGCTGTGCCCAGACACCTCTTACACAGAAATTCTGGAGCCACCACGTGCTCCGCTAAAGCAGTGGCACTAACCATGGTGGCAATGGCATGGCCACATCAGGGGACCTCAGAACAATACCTTGTTTCTGTGGCCTTGTTTCTCTTGATAACAGGAACCAGCTATGGCAAGAATGAAAATATGCACATGTACTGTTGATAGTTGAGAAAATGAAGAATAGCCATGTGAATTTGTTCATGAGTATACATGAGACATCTTCCTAGGACCCCAAAAATAAATGGGGAAGATACAGAGCAGGGCCTTAAAGAACTGTAGTGTTCAGAGGGTGATAAGAAAGAGACAAGGAAATTCTCCCATCTATCTCATTTTTACTCGAAGTGGGCTGTGGCTAGAGGGAAATGTGCAAAGACATAAAGAAAGTAACTTAAAATGACAGTAGCCTGAAGTCTACGACCAAGACGCAGTCTGACATAAATTGCACAGCCTACATTAATTTCTCAGCCCTCAATTCTCTAACTGCCCTGAAGATTTTATTCCTTGGGAATCACTCTCTGCCATGATATAATATCATCTTTTCCCTACCAGTTTCCAAAAAAAACCCCAAAAAGGAATGTCATACTTACGGATTACTTGGAGAAGGTCCAAAAGATCATAACAAAAATGATCAGGGCTATTAAAATGAGCAATTAGAAAATGTTAAGAGAATCAGAATGATGTGTCCTTGAGAAAAGATAAAAACTTCATAAAAAGTTCAGGTATTTCCTTTTTAGTCCTGAATGAGAGTTTTTAATAAGGTAAAAGGGGTAGAGAGAGGGGAAGTGAAAGAATGTTAATGCGGTCGGGGGTGTGCCTTGAAAGATGGTTCTCTCAGCAAACAGTGAAAAAATAATCAAAGCACCATCAGGAAAAAAAATGTACATGTGCTGACATTCCCTTTAAAAAAATTAAAAATCTACGTTAAATTCAAACTCAAAATTTAGAAAGCAGTTTAGATAATATTTGAAATTTGGGGAGATGGTTATACTGTTACTAGAGACATATTAATTAAGGGCATGAATTATCTCTGTCTTTTTGGACCTGGGAGTGGTGCTCTAGACGAAGATCTAGAACAAGTGCAAAAAGGCAATCCCTGGGACAAAACAGGGAAGACCTATATTACTAAACTTATTGCAGAGAAAATCATTTGATACATGTAGGAAAATATATGAATATAATATCTGGAAAATAATCCTGAGCTGACATAAAGTTCTGAAGCCTGGGGCTTAGCAAGCCTGTCTAACTTCTTTTTAATATGAAAGAGAAAGAATCGATCATGGAATGTTCTTCCTTAGGCAATTATATATTTCACATGACTGTTAGGCAGCTGTCAGTGTCAGTAATGACACTATGAAAATGGAAATCTTAAAAAAGAAAAGATACTGTTTATATTGATAAAAAAAATTCTACTAACCGAGTGAAAGAAGCACAATAATGAGAAAATATATGAGTAGTGAACCAAATACACATTTCTTTATTATCCTTGAATTTTCCCAAGAAAATTCTGCTGAAAAGAAAGCAAATCTGAATTTGTGGTAGAAGAGGAGAGAACAATCTCAGATTTGAGTCAAAAGGAGATGACACTGACCCTCCTGATTCTTTCTAACAATGAATGTGGGGTCACAAATAAAGATTTACAGCAACACCTCATCTTTTCATATCATCTTACTTACGCACTAGGCAGGAAGTAACATCAAATGACAGGTTTGGAAGAGATGGTCTGAATCAAGCCTGAGATGTCCCCAGACAGGTGAGTTTCTGCACTGGACAAGTGTGTCCATTCCAGTCTTAAAGATCACCATTGTTACAGTTCCAGAATCTCAGTTGTGCATTCCTACTTTAAGAGTTCTTCCTTTAGTCTAACTGAAGTGTTTACATATACAAATCAACCACATTTTCCCAATTACATAAGGCTGGTCTTTGCTCTTTCATTTTCCCTCTCCTGGGTGACATAGTGCCAATTCCTATAACCTTTCTCCAGAGTCCCTTTAACCTTTCTTTGATTGTTCTTGTCTAGACCACTTCAACCTTCATAGGCTCTCATGGTTTGGAAACTTAGGCTTTTACAAAATCATGATACTAGACTATGAAAAAGCTCAGGACAATATTAATAAGGCAAGTAGCTTCCCGCAATTATACATGTGAGTTTTGTTTATTCAAGAGTGTTACCTTGCTGGTCAAATTGAACTAGCTTCACATGGGCTGGATAACATTCGTGATGGTTCGTTAATAGATCACATTACCTGGGGAAGAGGATCCCCTTTAGAAAATAAAAATTCACATTAGCTCAAAGGAGGTAATGCTGCAAATAAATAGAAAGGAGTTCATGAGATACTTTCTACATTCATACACAGAAACCAAGCACCAAATTAAACCCACAACTAAGTCTAATAATAAAAGTGGAAGAAGAAGCAAAATGAATGAATGTTCTTTCTTTCCTCTGTGGTTTTTGTATTCTTTGCTTCACACTCAAGATCTCTCTCTCCTCAGAGCCTACCGCTGAAGCACCATCAAAGGAAGTGGTCACATTTAGTTCAGACACCCACCCGGGCCACGCTCTTCTCCCTTACCTATGACACCTGAGGCGGAATGGCAAATAGGCAGCAGACAGCTGCCTACTTCAAGGTGGAAAGTAACGCATGTGCTATAGACGCATTCATTCATGTTATGGTATAGTAAAATTCTAGAGCAACCAAAGATTGAGCTTTAATTTTGTATCAAGTGTTATCTAGCTACAATCTCTTTTCTCACCCTGGCCTTCAGTCTATGCCCTCCGCTTGGCCAATGTCAATCTGTCTCCTGCCCTTACCCAATGCTTGACCTTGTCAGCCCATGATCCCCACCTCTGGCGCACTGTCCTCCCCCTAGATGGCCAAATTCTTCATCTGATTTCTTTACATAAAGACCTCTTCAGGCTCCACCTCCCTGATAAGACTTTTCCTCATTAACTAAAAATGAAGCTTCCTCTCAATGGATGACATAGAGTGACTTTTTATATCCCAATCTATTGTACATTACAGCCCAATTTTTTTCTTTCTATTTGCTTGATGCTTTAATTTCAGTACATGATCTTACAGTGTTATCAGTTGTCTCAACCTATTGTCATCTGTTCTCAATTGTAAACTTTAAAGAGTAGCAGGGAGCGTGTCTGTGCCCTGCTCTGTATGGTGTCTGGCACAGCAATATGCAGAGGTCAGTGTGGACTGGATGTTCATTAATGGCAGTGCCAGAAGGTTCTGCCCTCCCAGTTCCCTCTTTTATTGAACTGTCCACTAGTGAAACAGCATTTTGGAAAGTGCTTTTGTTAGAGTCTAATCAGAATGCCACAGGACTGTTTCACTCTTTGTGTCATGCCCTACTGTGGCCCTGGCATTTGAGTATGGGGCAAAGGAGAAAGAACAACAATGTTTCACATAGACAATGATAGGGAAAGTTTAGGAAGTAGTGTTTTATTGGTGTGGCGTTGTGATTTCTATTTGACTTGCACCTAACTCTCTTCTGTAAAGGGTCTCTCTTTCTTTCTCTTTCTTTCTTTCTTTCTTTCTCTTTCTTTCTTTCTCTTTCTTTCTTTCTTTCTTTCTTTCTTTCTTTCTTTCTTTCTTTCTTTTCTTTCTCTTTCTAGACTTGCTCAGCTTTCAACAATTACAATGGAGAAGATTTTATGTCACCAAAGACATAATTACATGGTGAATGTACGCAATAACAGTTTGGCTTCTAGAGAAAAGGTATTTTGCATCGTTATTTCAAAACCTTTCCTCATCTTACCTTGAAAGAGGAGCTCTTTCAAAGAAACACTTGGCTTTTTCTTGTCTATCTGTTTAGCCATCTCTCCTTGGTATATGCATACGTGAGTGAACAGAAACAACCCTTTTTGTTTCTCTTGAAGATATCTAAGTAAAGTTTCAAGTAGCCAATTAGCTTTTTGACCTAAGCTTTGTTGGCTGCAGAAAGCCTGAATCCCAGGAACATTTGGTTCTCAAGGCATTTGGATCTCATAAGAAAGCCTCGGTGCCAGCACCAATCAGAATGGCTGCCAGCTGTTATTCTTCTTCACAACTGGCGGCCATTTCCAGCACTGTTACCGAGCCGTGATCAATCTCTGCACCTGTCTATCAGTGGATGTTCATAGAGAGAACTGTGTGGGCTGCACCTGCAGATACCACATGTAACCAAAAGGGAGAGGGGAGGAGGGAGAGTATAACCCCCTACATGTGTAAAGTAAGAAAGGCTACAAGGAGAGGAAAAAACACAGGAGAAAAAGCAACAGCGAGGTATAAGTCAGAGGGAAAGAGGAAAAGAATGCTCTGTAATGGGGTTTTTATGGTGGGAATGCAGTTTCCACCCCATCCATGAGTCATTAATTTAACCCTTACACAGGTTATCTCAATGTTTATTATTGTCTTTGCAATAATACTTCAAGTTCTTATCGAGACAGAGAATCTTGTTATATTTCTATGTCCTATATCCTATGTTATTAGAATCCTTCTGTGCCTATAGTGACATGTTTGTCATTGCTCCTTGGTGTATGCACATGTGAGTTAACACAAACGACTTGGCATGTTGATTGTTTTCTATGTGTCTGGTTTAAGGAGAGTTTTTATTTGTTTGTTTTGTAAGTTTGTTATCAACTTCTTTCCTACAAACCAGGAAACTGAGTAATCATTTTGGTAATTAATAGAAGATTTTGAAATATGTCTTTATGCAGGAGACCATAAAGTGGTGATTATATACACCTGTATTTTATGTTTGTGAAAGTTGTAATTCTTTCTTGAGACCTGAAACATGAAATTCTAAGTGATATATTAAGACAATTTAAAAGCATTGCTTTTTCTTTTCATCTTTGCAGAAGCATATATTTATGTCTCATACATCTAGTGCAAGCTGCAATGTATGATTCCTGAAGCCCTTTAATTTTGTGTTGAAAGCTGAGTTCACACTGCATGGAATTTCTGTTGAATTGTCCTGCAATGAACTTAGCCCCTCAGTGCTTCTCTCTGAGTGAGTTTAGAATGCTTTACATAGTCAATCAATAAAGTTAACAATTTAATGTGCCTGATCTTATTTCATGATGCTGTTTTATAAGTATTCTTTTCAACTTCTGCGTTCAGTAAAATTCCCTTGAATAAATGGATTCGTGTTAGTTTAAAAATGAAAGAGGAAAAAGCACTTGCTAAAATCTTAAACCTAGCAAGATGTTTGACATTGTTGAAAGAACAGTCTAAAAGAAAGAGTGAAAACACAGAAATATTTCAAACCTAATAAAACATTTAAAAAAATGTTCCACATCTGTCCAGGGATCTCAGCCCTCTCTCAATACCAGTTAAGTCAGATCAAGCAATAGACATTTTGGAAAGAAAAAGTATATAAGTAGGGAAAATTATATCTATGTCTGTCTGTCCATCTATATTTCTTGAGATCATGATTATATAGATCTCTAAAGGGAAGAGTACAGAAAAAATGTTCTGGAACTCTAGTAAATAGAATACCCAGATTGTATGCAGTTAAATTATTTGATTTAATTCACAATATCTGTAGACTATCCTATACAAATCCAAGCTCAGATATAAATATTATTCTCGAGTAATCCTGAGTTCTTCATTTGATAAAACTTGGTCCAAAAGGAGGTAAGTTTAAAATTTTTCAAAGTTTAGCTATGATTTTCTTCTGCAATAACATTTGCTTTTATCAAGTCTACCAGAGCCTAATGAGAATGGAGGCAGAATTTTCCTTAATAAAGTCTCACCACTTCCAGAATATTCAGATTTTTTTGAATGAGGAAGAAACCAGAACTTCTGAGAATCCAAAATAAAGAAAATGAATAAAACAGTATTGAGAATTTCAAGAATCTGAGGGTTTAAGTTGAAGATAGGGACATCATCTTTTTTTTAGAATATTCCTTAGGCTGTATGGAACACAACTGGCGGGAAAGCAAAAGATATTCTTAACTGAATATCATTTTAAGAGATAGATATCCAATACTACTGTTTTAAAATTCAATCTTTTTATCTGGGTAGGAACAAAGGCGAGCCATCTCTTAAGAATCCCACAATTTATTTGCTGTCGATTAAATGCTCTAAGCCTTAGTCCTGAAATAATACTGTTCCACCAGGGAATAAGGAAAGAGTGTAGAGGAGGCCTCTGGGCACTTTACGGAAGTGAAGGTGGTCTTCAGCACCCTCCATCACTTTCTGTGTGCACACTTCCCTGTTAGGGCTATTGGAGTACCAGTACTATCAGAGGACTCTTCCTGGGCCGTCTAGTGCTCAAGATTTTGCTCTTACCTTCCTCAAGGAGAGTGTCCCCCTTTGAAAGTTACCTACTTCATGTCTAAGTCCCTTAGAGTTTTACTGGAAAACAAAACTAAACTGATAAATTAACTGGATTTAAAATGTGAGTGGCTGGAAATGATTTTATCTGATGTTCTTCCCAGATAACCTGTCCATTACAATAAGAGGATAAGTAGCATGGAGATTTTAGGCATGACAGCAAAACAAGTGAGGGGGTATATGTGGGGCAAGAGTTTCAGGGGCTATAAAATCAGAATAAAGAAGACCACCTTTACAAGGAGTCAGAGTTTTTGCACAGATGCTGGGCCTTGAGGACGAGCAAGAATGCCAGTCTTCACCTCTTCCAGCCTATTGCTTTCACTGTAATTCTAAGTCCTTATACAACAGCAAGAGCCCAGTTGACTCACCAGCTATCTTTTCCCTCTTAGAGTTTAGGGGAGGAAGGTCCTCCAGGACTAACTTAATGTAAAACATGATGGGCAACATCTTACTTGCAAGTTCTTGACCTCCCCCTGGCTTTAATTCCAATCCTGTATCATGAGTCTCTGTCTCCCTGCTTTGCCCTCTGAATACTTCAGCTTCACTTTCCTCCCCTGAACTGCCTGGCTGGCAGTTGTCCCCAGAGGTTTGCTAAAAAGTGAAGGATGAACGAGCAGAAGATTTATTTTTAGACTTTTGCACGCCTTTAATGAGGAAAAGGGAGTTTTGTACCGCACCACAGGTCCACATCCTGACAGCACGGAAGCGTACCTCCATATGGCATTGAATCCCTGTTGCAAGGAGGATTCTAGAAAAGAAGATAAGGAATAGAAGAGACAGTCGGTTTTATTGTAATGTTGCCCATCATTATTTTCTTGCTGGAGTTTAGAAGTGACATGCAGAGAGAAAGTCACAAAGTACAATTTCATGAAGACAACAGAACTGCTTTGAAGCCAAGTCAGCTTCTGTAATGACAGCAACATATCTGCATTTCAGTGTCAATGAAATGTGATATTAGCAAGTAGCCTTTAATTAAAAAATAAGTTTGTTTGGTAAGTAAGAAGTTAATTCTCAATCTAGAAACTGCAAAGAAGAGAGGGCCTAATTAAATTAGTCATTAATTTCACTAAATCTCAATAGAACATCTACTCTGCGCAATAAATACAGACATACCTCAAAGATATTGTGGGTTCTGTTTCAGACTCATGACAATAAAGCGCGTCACACATTTTTTTTGGTTTCCCAGTGCATACATAAGTTACATATACACTATACTGTAGTCTATTAATTGTGCAATAGCATTATGTCTTAGAAAACAATGTACATACACCTTAAATAAAAAATACTTTACTACGGGCTTCCCTGGTGGCGCATTTGTTGAGACTCTGCCTGCCGAAGCGGGGGACACGGGTTCATGCCCCGGTCCAGGAAGATCCCACGTGCTGCGGAGCGGCTGGGCCCGTGAGCCATGGCCGCTGAGCCTGCGCGTCCGGAGCCTGTGCTCTGCAACGGGAGAGGACACAACAGTAAGAGGCCCACGTACCACAAAAAAAAAACAAAAAAAAACTTTACTACTAAAAAATGTTGCCCATCATCTGAGCCTTCAGTGAGTCACAGTAGTAACATCAAAGATAATTGACCACAGGTCACCATAACAAATACAATAAAAATGAAAAAGTTGAAATACTGAGAGAATTACCACAATGCGACACAAAGACATGAAGTGAGCAAAAGCTTTAGTAAAAATTGCACCGGTAGACTTGCTCGACTCGGGGGTGCCACAAACCTTCAATTTGTAAAATACACAGTATCTGTGAGGCACGATAAAGCAAAGCACAGTAAAACGAGGTATGCCTGTATAATACGTGAGTACTTATGATGAGTTTTAGATACACTAACTCATTTAATTCCCAAGATAACCCTCTGAAAAATCAACATGAGATCCGGAGAAATGAGGTAACTTGCTAGTACTCATAGCTATTGGGGGTATACAGATGTATATATAGGACATGTTTCTTGCCTTCAAGTATTTTCATTTCAGAAAAATCTCATTTAAAAATTATGATCATTGGAGAAGCTGTGCGAGGGCCGCCCTGGAGGCATCGGCTGCGCTCGTCTCTTCGCGCTGCTGGGCTCGCGGCAGGGGGTCCGGCCCCTCGGCCGCCCCCGTGCCTGTGACGGGCCGCTTCCCGATCCGCCGCACCCTGCAGTACCTGCGCCAGGGGGACGTGGTGTTCAAGGACTCGGTGAAGGTCATGACGGTGAACTACACCACGCACGGGGAACTGGGCGAAGGCGCCAGGAAATTCGTGGTTTTCAACATCCCTCAGATCCAGTACAAGGATCCCTGGGTGCAGATCATGATGTTTAAGAACATGACGCTGACACCCCTCCTGCAGTTCTACTTAGATTCTGGGGAGCAAGCCCTCGTGGACGTGGAGGCCAAGAGCAATAAGCAGATCGTGGAGCACATCAAAAAGATCCTGGGGATGAATGAGGAAACCCTCAGGAAAGAGGAACAGGAGAAAACTCAGCTTTTAAGAATCCCACAATTTATGTGCTGTCGATTAAATGCTCTAAGCCTTAGTCCTGAAATAATACTGTTCCACCAGGGAGTAAGGAAAGAGAGTAGAGGAAGCCTCTGGACACTTTACAGAAGTGAAGGTGGTCTTCAGCACCCTCCATCACTTTCTGTGTGCACACTTCCCTGTTAGCCCTATTGGAGTAGCAGTACTATCAGAGGACTCTTCCTGGGCAGCCTAGTGATCAAGATTTTGCTCTTACCTTCCTCAAGGAGAGCGTCCCCCTTTGAAAGTTGCCCACTTCATGTCTAAATCCCTCAGAGCACCCAGCCCACTCTGGCCCCTGACAGTGGGAGTGCATCTGTGAGATGCAGGGGCAGGTGCCCTGCCCGGGCCTCGTGCCGGTGCCCAAGGAGATGACAGAGAAGTACAAACCCTCTCTGAAAGCCAGTGTCCGAGACTGAGGCCTGAGAAAAGCCCCTGGTCCTATTCCCTGAGAGACTGAAAATCTCTTTGCCATAAAAGGGTCCCCTTTACACACCTGTGTAAAAGCACGTGGGGGGGAAGGGAGGAGTTGGGCTACAGCCAAGCTGCCTAGTGAACACCCTGCACCATCAGGGCAACAAATGCTTCAGAATCACACAAAAAAAGAAAAACTTATGATCATTGAAGATGGGTTAGGCACTTCCTATCCTCCTGTCCTCACCTCCTGGCAGAGTACTTGGAAACGAATATATATTCAGAAAAACTGGGGGTAAGAGTAAAGTAATTAATATAGTAACTCATCATGAGAGGCGTTGCAGGCATCTGAGAAAGGCATTTGACTTGGTAAACGGTCTCTGTGTGGGGAGTCAATGAAGATGACTAGGACTCTGCAGTTTAACATATCTATTACCTTCAGATTGTTTATTAAGATCCATTTGTAAAAATAGTATATTTAAAGTAAATGGGACTAATTTCAAATGCTTTTGATGGCGTTGTTTTTTAAAAGCATCATCTGGTTACTCTGACTTTCAAGTTCCAGTTTTTACTTGAGAGATAAGTCAAAGAATCAGACATGTTCTATTACAGGATAATAAAAGATAATCTAAGTAAAAGGTAATCTAAATATCAAAAGGCTGGAGGAAATTTTAGAAAGCAATTAAAGAGTAACTTAAATGTTATGAATTAAGTTGTGGGATCCTCTTATTCTCTACCTTTAAAAATCACTGGTGACTCCTTTCTTTTTCTTTCTTTCTTTTTTTTTTTTTTTACTTTTTTCAACTTGCATGTAATTTGGGGAGCAAGTCTGGTCCTTTGGGTGCTGTCATCCTTGTGGAGAGAGTGCTTGTGTTCAGAGTCTAGTCATTGCCCCAGGCCAGGTATGTCTTCCTACCATTTAACAGGTCAATATCATGTCATGTTTTATGTTCTATTTGGTAATACAGATGGAGATATTAAAGTTCCAAAGGTTAAGTCAATCCTTTCTTTTACAATAGAATAAAATCAATGTCTTAGCTTAGTATTCAAGTCTACAATCTAATTCCATCTTTCAACATCAAACTCAAAACCCACCTCTCCTATAAAACTTTCCTAGATTCTCCGAGAGAATTAATCTTCTATGCCCACTTTGGCATAGATAAATTAATTAATGTAATATGTAGCATTTAATTAATATATTTTTATACTAATATAATACACTACCTTGTATTAGAGCATTTTGTGTTGTCTCCACTTTAAAAATTTTTATGTACAGCAACTAATACAACAAAATGTCCAAGAAATGTTTGTTGAATAACAGGGACTTGGAAATGGGTAGATAGAAATCATTTTTGAAGATATGATTATTTTTTAAAAACCTAAGTACTAACTGTGTTCATGGTATATAAAGTTTAGATTACTCCAATGAAGAGAATAAATCTTTCAACCATTCATTTTGGGAAGGCTCTATACAAGTAGAAATTCACAAACCAAACTGGTTTCAATTCAGTGCCTTTTTGTTTTCACTTTCTGATAAAGACACTAACAAGAAAAGGAGTGGTACTAGGGCATCCAAAAGCTTCAGGAAGTAATGATAATAGTGGACCAGAATAACCTACACACTGAGCCATGAGCCTCTGATTACTTAAAAATGGGGTCGGACTGTACTACAGAGATACATCTGAATGAGGTGAAAGGAGAAAATTGTAGAAAAGACACTTGAATAGGATCAGGACAGAAAGGAAATGACAAGAAAGAAGCTCTACCATGTCATTTTTCCCCCTTATATCTTGGGAGTTCATGTTTTGAACAAGAGTGGTTTCTATAACAATCAATGAAACAAGTACTAACCTTGGAGCCCCTGCTGTGTGGCAAGTCCTGTTTGGTTTTGAAATCATTGAAAGGTTTGACTATGAGGAAGATGTCATTTAGGTTCCATGAAAGATAACATGGGAATAGGATTTACTGAAACCAATTCTGCGATCAGAATCACTTCTTTTATTAAGGACTACTAAGCTAAATACAGCTGAATTTGGCAAGCACCAGTATGTAATAAAGTTTCATTGATACCTCAGAGGACAAAGAGAAAAAGTGTGAGAATGAACTCTTGGATAATTTTTAAAAGACACCTAATACCGAAACATTCTCTCAATTTTTACTCTAAGCCTCTTTTCCAATCAAAACACTACAAAAGTATTAAAATATTTAAATTACCTGACTTTGGCCTTGGCTTTTTCTTGTTCCTTTGGCTGCTTTTCCACTTTATGCCTCCATTTTTACTTACATAAAATGAGGATAATCTGCCAAATTGCATTGTAGTATTGTAGTGAGACCAAACAAATATACATATGGGACTGATAAATTTTTAAAACACACGAGCAATTATTGTCAGTTATATTGTAATTTATTATTTAACTGTACTAACAGCCCCAAAAAGGAGCAATAGAGCAAAGCAAGAGATGTAATTTAGAAATTGATTGTTTCTCACTTTGTCTAGAAATAACATTATAAAGAAAGCAAAATATAACACTGGTCATAGTTCTTATGGATTAGAAAAATGAGCTTCATCCTAATTCTAAATTATGAACCAGGCTACTTAAATACTCGTTCAATTATTTGGAGGGGGAGAAAAAAGCTTTTACCTTTTGGCTTCCCATTACCTAGGGGAGCAAATATGGTAAGGATTCCCATTATGTATGGGAGTTAATATGAAGTTTAGACCGCTTCCAGAAAAGCTTACCCTATGCATCTTTAAAGGAAAGAACAGACATAAAGTGTTGAAATTATCCATTTGTCAGAGGAAACTAACCCTGGGCTGAGGAAAACATTGACTGTGTTTACACATCGCCAGAACAGGCTGCTGCTTTTTTTAAAAAAATAAATCAGGTAAAACAGGTACTTGGCCTTGTTGTTTAAGGGAAAACGAAAAGTTTCTTTTAGTTGGACTGATTAACTGCTTTGTTTATTTTGCTTTGTTTCTTAATCCAGCCAGTTAGTCCCAGCTGCATAAGATGAGTGAACTTGCCCTGGAAGCATGGTTGAGGGGTACAGCTGGGTGTCTCCCCTCAACACAATCTGTGATTTCACCCTGCAGGCAACAGGAGCCAGCTGGGTCTGGGGGATATTTAAAAAGCAAGAGTATTGCACCATAACAAAAGATAGAAAGAAAGATGAGGAATTGCCTGAGAGTTGTCTTCAGTAAATTAATGTAGAAAAATAAAAGGACACCATTTAAGAAAAGGAGGAAATACCATAAAATTTAAGGGGAGGTCATGATCCTCCTCGTTGAATAGCAATTGTTACTTTAATTATTACATTTCATGCAGTAGAAAAAAAGAATTGAATGATCTATCATGAAGTAAGAAATTGCTGACATTATCTCTTTTTCCACAGGGTGGGTTTTGTTTTTGTTGGTTTTTTAACTTTTGTTTCTACTTTACCAGTTAATAAATGTGTGAGGATTAGATAATATCTATAAATGTCTTGAGATTCTCCAATATAATATGAATATACATAGTTACAAGATACATTATATACACCAAACGAAATGTGTAAATAAAATCAAATATATATACATTTTGGAGGGGAAGGGTACTTGACTTATAGTCTTGACTTTAGAATAATATTTACCTTTTATCTACATTTTTCCTTCTTGGTCACAAGAAGGGTAATTTAGAAAAACTGAAATGAATTTTGAAGATGACACCCTCACTGATCTTGATGATTTAGGGAGGCTGGCTGATCCTTCCTTTCATGCAGGATTACCTTTAATGTTTTCCAGGGGAACCCAAGTGCATCCATGCAGGGGCTCCCTAAATCTTTTGCTTTACAAATAACCAGACAAAGTTCTTGGGATGGGCTAGGAAAGAGGCAGAGACATTAGGATTCTCCAATGCACTAATTGATTTAGCAGCAGTTTAAAACAACGTTGAGCATTGTCAGAGATGTTCCTTTGAGGTATTAAATCAAGTTTCCCAAGATGGATTGCATGCTAACAACATACTATCTAAAAATCTCAAGGGCTGTTTATTGTTCTGCAATTTATGATCATCTTGTTAGAGGATTGCACATCAGCTTCCCTCGAGCCCAGGAAAAAACAAAGACAAATAGCATGCAAACTATATTGAACAATTCATTATATTATATTGTAGAAACCTAAGCACAGTGTGGAGATAAGCATTTTATGCATGCTGCCTTATTGAACAGTAATCACTCTGTAATGCTTTAGATATTTAAATCATATTTATAATAACACATATTAATGTAACATCCCTCATAAAGTTCTCAAGGCATTTTATGGGGTATATAAACCATGGAAAAATACAAAATTTTAGAATGCAGATATACCTACCCTGGGATCTTAGAGGCAACCTAATGAGGAATATATACAAAATCCCAGGCTGACAGTTTAACTATTTAAGTAGCATACAGAATAACTCAAACACATTTTAAGATATTGCTGGTTACAAACTCATTCTTTATCTAAATATTTGGCCAGGTTGTATAAGTGCTTATTTTCAGTTTTACTGTTATGGTTAGGAAGAAAGAGAGATTAAAAATGTTTAGAACATTTTCAATCAAAGCTTTCAAATTCACTTGCTGGAAAATCGATCACTGATTTGGGTTTATGTATTCTGTAAAGTTACCTTATTAGAGCAGTGAGGTTAATTTTAAAACAAAGGAAGGTATTTATCTTGGCATGGCTTGCCTAGATTTGGCGTAATGCTGTGGCTCTATGTGTCTGGTAGATAATACAATAATTAGTTGTTGACTGATTAATCCTCAAAGAAATGGAATGGGGTACTTTGAGGTTTCATGAGGATATTCTATCCCTTTCACAAATGGGAGGTAAGCCATAGGGGGTCTAAATTGATCTAGTCGCTTCACTTGAATTTTTCTTTTAATTTTTTACCCTTTAATGGGTCAACATATAACTATGGAAAAGTTTGCAATCAACCTAAGAACATACAAGGCAGTATTAGATGCTCTGGGGTGTGGGAGGGGGTGGGGAGAGCGTGCAGGGAGTTCAGCATTTTCTTATTTATAACATCCAAAGCAGGAATAATATGAGTTAAAGAATATTCTCATTTATAGTTATCCTGCTTTCAAATGCATGAGATATATAACATTTCATTTTCTAAAATGTAACTTGTTTGAAAATCAGATGGAGGAGAGAAAAATCACAGAAAAAGAACTTTTCTGACTGTAGGCCAGTCTCACCATTAGCAGTTATGCCACCAACTGCAGCTTTTCAGTTCCCTTTATTGCACTTGGTTTGATTCTACTGTGTACATACCTTTTTCAGAGGCTAGGAGCACATCAAGTGTTCCAGGAAAGGAAGAGAATAAATGCAGGGTAACCAACTCCCAAGTTGTTCAGTAGTGGTTCCAGGGTCACAACCCTTTCTTGACAACATCACCTGCAACACATTAATACAACTTCAAATGTTTCATGTGGAGGACACATGCTAGTGTGACTAAATGGTTTCCTTTTTGTTGGGAAAGAATTCAACCCAGCAGGAATCGGTTATTAGCACTGACATTCAATTGTTTAAATATAATGAAAATTTTCTCAGGGGTATCCTGCAGGCTGTCTGGTTGTGTGTTCTTAATTTTTAAGAAAGCTGTTAAATCTAGAAGTCTGCTCACTAGTATTGCCATCTTCTGTTTAAGTTGCAGTAGATCCAAACCACTTTTTATGAAAGTAGGGCTTTCTGGAAACATGACTAAGCTCAGGTCTAACTGCAAACGAAAGACTCTTTCTTTAGAATAGATGAGCTGCTCTGCTGTTTTAACAGGAACTGTCTGGACCATTTATCTCCAATTTTCTTAAATTCTGAACTCAAGACTCTGGAGTCAAAGCATAAAGCAACAGGAAAGATTTAAAATATTTCCAGAAGTTCTGTAACCTAAATCTCAATTCACTCCTGATCATCATGTTTATGCAATTCCTGGGAATGATTACCTATTGCATTTACTGTGCTTCACTCAATGACTATTTATTTATTGAGGACCTGCTAGGTGCAAGTTTCTATGCTGTGTATTGAGAATTCAGCAACAAACACAGAATCCCTGACTGCATGGGATTTCCAGTCTAAGTGCTTTCAATTTCCAGATGATTAGATGATTTTGGGGGAAAAAGTTGTATATGTGTGCAATCTCCAAAGCAATTTTATGCCTATTTGTTTCAGTAAACCTGATAGAAGCCTGATGTGGGCTTTCTTATTTTAAACAACTGGTCAACCTTACTCGTGCTCTGGTAATCCAGAACACCCCAAATAATGTTACTACTTGAATTAGAGGGAGTGACACTTGGTTAAGAACTTTTCCTACATATGCATGCTAAGGATGCTGCGTGTGATAAGGTTCCATGGACATCTCCCTGATAGATTTCACAAGCTCCGGCTTCTTCCCACTGCCAGTGCTGCTCTTATCCCTTTAAGAGTTCCCCCAACAACAACTACAGATGCACATTGAAAATGTTCAATGTCAATGAAAATAAATTAAAGGGACTTCTGATATAGGTTTTCATCTGGTGCTCTGTTTGTGAGCTTCATTCCAGAGAAGCTATGCATGATAGAACATTCACAGAATGATGGCTGATTAACAAATTAACTCCAAATCTGTCTCCACACTGTAACTTTTATTGACGGGCCGTTAGTTGGGTCTTTGGATCAACCCAGAGTCAGCCTCCTTCCTTTATCACATGACAGCTCTTAAAAAGTTTTAACTCAATTGTAATGTTCCTACTAATCTTCTCTCTATGAAACTAAATCCATTGAGTCTTAAGAAAACCTGCATCATTTGATGTGGTTCAGAGATTTTTCCAACATTCTGATCATTTGCTTCTCTCTGTTTCGATGCAGGTACCTCCACATTCCTCTACTCTGGCGAGATGTTATTGATGAAAGTTCTGAGGTAGAGAATCCTCCATATTGCTTCCTTATTTTGTCTATTAATCTGGAATCTTACCATAAGTTTCCTAAAATAATTTGATCAGTAATCACAAAAGGTTATATGGTAGTGGTTAAAATGTGTCTCAGGAATTAAACTTCCTATCTTCAAATCTGAGCACTGCTGATTACTAGCTTTGTAACCTTGAACCAGTTCATTAACTTCTTAAGGCTCTTTCTGAGTATGTAAAATGGGGACGGTAAGAAAAATACGTAGCTCATTTGGCTGTTGTGAGAGAATTACAACAAATGAGGTAAAGTAATAAACACCCACATAGGAATGGAAACACAGAAAGCACTGTTAGAAATGTTAGCTATTTTTACTAATACCAAGAACACTTCCAGAAATGACAAATAACATGATGCTTAATTCAGGTAATCAAGTTCCTTTTTTTCTGATTATTTGAAATGTTATATTGTATCAGACGTTGATGTCTAAAATGAGTACAAGTCTGATAAACCCTTTGTGAAATCAACTTGTGATTTACTTCGATACTTGGAAACTCCAATTCTGTTGCACTTTGAACACACTAGCTCATTCCAAAGGTTATAGCATAATTGTTTTAAAATGCCATTGTCCCAAATGTAGACAGGTTTGATTCATATATTTTAAATATATCTACTTTATTTACAAGACTGAGAATGTTTTAGGAACACAGTTTCATTTTTCTCAATATACACTTTGAGCTTAAAATGAGGAAGATGGCAGTTATTCATATTTAGTAGATGGGGAAACTAAGGAATTGAAGGTTTGAGTGAGTTGTGAAAGACCACTCTGACACTTAAAAGTAGAATGAATATTATTTTTTAAACATATTTATTGGAGTATAATTGCTTTACAATGGTGTGTTAGTTTCTGCTCTGTAACAAAGTGAATCAGCTATACATATACATACATACCCATAGCTCCTCCCTCTTGCATCTCCCTCACACCCTTCCTATCCCACCCCTCTAGGTGGACACAAAGCACGGAGCTGACCTCCCTGTGCTATGCGGCTGCTTCCCTCTAGCTATCTATTTTACATTTTGTAGTGTATATATGTCCATACCATTCTCTCACTTCGTCCCAGCTTCCCCTTCCCCTTCCCCGTGTCCTCAGGTCCATTCTCTATGTCGGCATCTTTATTCCTGTCCTGCTGCTAGGCTCTTCAGAATGATTTTTTTTTTAGATTCCATATATATGTGTTAGCATACGGTATTTGTTTTTCTCCTTCTGACTCACTTCACTCTGTATGACAGTCTCTAGGTCCAACCACCTCACTACAAATAACTCAATTTCATTTCTTTTTATGGCTGAGTAATATTCCATTGTATATATGTGCCACATCTTTTTTTTTTTTTTTTTTTTTTTTTTTGTGGTATGCGGGCCTCTCACTGTTGTGGCCTCTCCCGTTGCGGAGCACAGGCTCCGGATGCGCAGGCTCAGCAGCCATGGCTCACGGGCCCAGCCGCTCCGCGGCATATGGGATCCTCCCAGACCGGGGCACGAACCCGTATCCCCTGCATCGGCAGGCGGACTCTCAACCACTGCGCCACCAGGGAGGCCCTATGTGCCACATCTTTATCCATTCATCTGTTGATGGACACTTAGGTGGCTTCCATGTGCTGGCTATTGTAAATAGAGCTGCAATGAATATTGTGGTACATGATTCTTTTTGAATTATGGTTTTATCAGGGTTTATGCCCAGGAGTGGGATTGCTGGATTGTATAGTAGTTCTATTTTTAGTTTTTTTGAGGAACCTCCATACTGTTCTCCCTAGTGCCTATATCAATTTACATTCACACCAACAGTGCAAGAGGGTTCCCTGTTCTCCACATCATCTCCAGCATTTATTGTGTGTAGATTTTTTGATGATGGCCATTCTGACCTATGTGAGGTGATACCACATTGTAGTTTTGATTTGCATTTCTCTAATAATTAGTGATGTTGTGCATCCTTTCATGTGTTTGTTGGAAGTCTGTATATCTTCTTTGGAGAAATGTCTATTTAGGTCTTCTGACCATTTTTGGATTGGGTTTTTTTTTTTTTTTTGATATTCAGCTGTATGAGCTGCTTGTATATTTTGGAGATTAATCCTTTGTCAGTTGCTTCGTTTGTGAATATTTTCTCCCATTCTGAGGGTTGTCTTTTCATCTTGTTTATGGCCTCCTTTGCTGTGCAAAATCTTCTAAGTTTCATTAGGTCCCATCTGATTATTTTTGTTTTTATTTCCATTTCTCAAGGAGGTGAGTCAAAAAGGATCTTGCTGTGACTTATATCGTGGGGTGTTCTGCCTATGTTTTCCTCTAAGAGCTGTATAGTATCTAGTCTTACATTAGGTTTTTAATCCATTTTGAGTTTACTTTTGTGTATGGTGTTAGGGAGTGTTCTAATTTCGTTCTTTTACATGTAGCTTTCCAGTTTTCCCAGCACCACTTATTGAAGAGGCTGCCTTTTCTCCATTGTATATTCTTGCCTCCTTTATCAAAATAAGGAGACCATATGTGCATGGGATTATCTCTGGGCTTTCTATCCTGTTCCATTGATCTATATGTCTGTTTTTTTGCCAGTACCATACTGTCTTGATTACTGTAGATTTGTAGTATAGTCTGAAGTCAGGGAGCCTGATTCCTCCAGCTCCATTTTTCTTTCTCTGTAGCTTTGACTATTCAGGGTTTATTGTGTTTCCATACAAATTGTGAAATTGTTTGTTCTAGTTCTGTGAAAAATGCCATGGTATTTGATAGGGATTGCATTGAATCAGTAAATTGCTTTGGGTAGCATAGTCATTTTCACAATGTTGATTCTTCCAATATAAGAACATGGTATATCTCTCCATCTGTTTGTATCATCTTTAATTCCTTTCATCAGTGTCTTATAGTTTTCTGCATACAGGTCTTTTGTCTCCTTAGGTAGGTTTATTCCTAGATATTTTATTCTTTTTGTTGCAATGGTAAATGGGAGTGTTTCTGTAATTTCTCTTTCAGATCTTTCATCATTCATGTATAGGAATGCAAGAGATTTCTGTGCATTAATTTTGTATCCTGCTACTTCACCAAATTCATTGATTAGCTCTAGTAGTTTTCCATAGCATCTTTTGGATTCTCTATGTATAATATCATGTCATCTGAAAACAGTGACAGTTTTACTTCTTCTTTTCCAATTTGTATTCCTTTTATTTCTTTTTCTTCTCTGATTGCTGTGGCTAAAACTTCCAAAACCATGTTGAATAATAGTGGTGAGAGTGGGCAACCTTGTCTTGTTCCTGATCTTAGTGAAAATGATTTCAGTTTTTCACCATTGAGAAAGATGTTGGCTGCGGATTTGTCATATGTGGCCTTTATTATGTTGAGGTAAGTTCCCTCTATGCCTACTTTCTAGAGGGTTTTTATCATAAATGTGTGTTGAATTCTTTCAAAAGCTTTTTCTGCATCTATTGAGATGAGATGGTTTTTCTCCTACAAATTGTTAATATGGTTTATCAGATTGATTGATTAGCATATATTGAAGAATTCTTGCATTCCTTGGATACACCCCACTTGATCATGTTGTAAGATCCTTTTAATGTGCTCTTGGATTCTGTTTGCTAGTATTTTGTTGAGGATATTTGCATCCATGTTCATTATTGATATTGGCCTGTAGTTTTCTTTCTTTGTGGCATCATTGTCTTGTTTTGGTATCAGGGTGTTAGTGGCCTCATAGAATGAGTTTGGGAGTGTTCCTCCCTCTGCTATAATTTGGAAGAGTTTGAGAAGCATAGGTGTTAGCTGTTCTCTAATTTAGAGAATGTTTGATAGAATTCACCTGTGAAGCCATCTGGTCCTGGGCTTTTGTTTTTTGGAAGGATTTTAATTACAGTTTCAATTTCAGTGCTTGTGATCCATCTGTTTATATTTTCTATTTCTTCCTGGTGCAGTCTCAGAAGGTCGTACTTTTCTAAGAATTTGTCCATTTCTTCCAGGTTGTCCATTTTATTAGCATATAGCTGCTTGTAGTAATCGCTCATGATCCTTTGTATTTCTGCAGTGTCAGTTGTTACTTCTCCTTTTTCATTTCTAATTCTATAAATTTGTCTTCTCCTTTTTTTCTTGATGAGTCTGGCTAATTGTTTATCAATTTTGTTTATCTTCTCAAAGAACCAGCTTTTAGTTTATTGATCTTTGCTATCATTTCCTTCATTTCTTTTTCATTTATTTCTGATCTGATCTTTATGATTTCTTTCCTTCTGCTAACTTTGGGGGTCTTTTTGTTCTTCTTTCTCTAATTTCTTTAGGTATAAGGTTAAGTTTTTTATTTGAGGTGTTTCTTGTTTCTTGAGATAGGATTGTATTGCTATAAACTTGCCTCTTAGAGCTGCTTTTGCTGCATCCCATAGGTTTTGGGTTGTTGTGTTTTCATGGTCATTTGTTTCTACGTATTTTTTTATTTCCTCTTTGATTTCTTCAGTGATCTCTTGGTTGTTTAGTAGTGTATTGTTTAGCGTCCATGTGTTTGTATGTTTTACAGACTTTTTTCCTGTAATTGATATCTAGTCTCATAGCACTTTGGTCAGAAAAGATATTTGATACAATTTCAATTTTCTTAAATTTACCAAGGCTTGATTTGTGACCCAAGATATGATCTATCCTGGAGAATGTTCCATGAGCACTTGAGAAGAAAGTGTATTCTGCAGTTTGTGGGTGGAATGTCCTATAAATATCAATTAAGTCCATCTTGTTTAATGTATCATTTAAAGCTTCTGATTCCTTATTTATTTTCATTTCAGATGATCTGACTATTGGTGAAAGTGGAGTGTTAAAGTCCCCTACTATGATTGTGTTACTGTTGATTTCCCCTTTTATGGCTGTTAGCATTTGCCTTATGTATTGAGGTGCTCCTATGTTGGGGGCATAAATATTTATATCTTCTTCTTGGATTGATCCCTTGATTATTATGTAGTGTCCTTCTATGTGTATTGTAATAGTCTTTATTTTAAAGTCTATTTCGTCTGATATGAGGATTGCTACTCCAGCTTTCTTTTGATTTTCATTTGCATGGAATATCTTTTTCCATCCCTTCACTTTCAGTCTGTATGTGTCCCTAGGTCTGAAGTTGGTCTCTTGTAGACAGCATATATATGGGTCTTGTTTTTGTATCCATTTAGCCAGTCTATGTCTTTTGGTTGGAGCATTTAATCCTTTTACATTTAAGGTAATCATAGATATACATGTGCCTATTACCATTTTCTTAATTGTTTTGGGTTTGTTATTGTAGGTCTTTTCCTTCCCTTGTGTTTCCTGCTTAGAAAGGTTCCTTTAGTATTTGTTGTAGAGCTGGTTTGGTGGTGCTGAATTCTCTAAGCTTTTGCTTGTCTGTAAAGGTTTTAATTTCTCCATTGAATCTGATTGAGGTCCTTGCTGGGTAGAGTAATCTTGATTGTAGGTTTTTCCCTTTCATCACTTTAAATATGTCCTGCTAAACCCTTCTGGCTTCTAGAGATCAGCTGTTTACCTTGTGGGGATTCCCTTGTATGTTAATTGTTGCTTTCCCTTGTTGCTTTTAATATTTTTTCTTTGTGTTTAATTTGTGATAGTTTGATTAATATGTGTCATGGTGTGTTTCTCCTTGGATTTGTCCTGTATGGGACTCTCTGCACTTCCTGGACTTGACTATTTCCTTTCCCATATAGTTTTCAACTATAATCTCTTGAAATATTTTCTCAGTCCCTTTCTTTTTCTCTTCTTCTTCTGGGACCCCTATAATTTGAATTTTGGTGCGTTTAATGTTGTCCCAGAGGTCTCTGAGATTGTCCTCAATTCTTTTCATTCTTTTTTCTTTATTCTGCTCTGTGGTAGTTATTTCCACTATTTTATCTTCCAGGTCACTTATCCGTTCTTCTGCCTCAGTTATTCTGCTATTGATCCCTTCTAGAGTATTTTTAATTTCATTTATTGTGTTGTTCATCACTGTTTGTTTGCTCGTTAGTTCTTCTAGGCCCTTGTTAAACGTTTCTTATATTTTCTCCGTTCTATTTCCAAGATCTTGGACCATCTTTACCATCATTACTCTGAATTCTTTTTCAGGTAGACTGCCTATTTCCTCTTCATTTTTTGGTCTGGTGGGTTTTTACCTTGCTCCTTCATCTGCTGTGTATTTCTCCATCTTCTTATTTTGCTTAACTTACTGCATTTTGGGTCTCCTTTTCACAGGCTGCAGGTTCATAGTTCCTGTTTGTTTTTGGCATCTGCCCACAGTGGGTAAATTTGGTTCAGTGGGTTGTGTAGGCTTCCTGGTGGAAGAGACTGGTGCCTGTGTTCTGGTGGATGAGGCTGGATCTTGTCTTTCTGGTGGGCAAGACCACATCCAGTGGTGTGTTTTGGGGTGTCTGTGAACTTATTATGATTTTAGGCAGCCTCTCTGCTAATGGGTGGGTTTGTGTTCCTGTCTTGCTAGTTGTTTGGCGTAGGGTGTCTAACACTGTAGCTTGCTGTCTTTGAGTGGAGCTGGGTCTTAGTGTTGAGATGGAGATCTCTGGGAGAGCTTTCACTGTTTGACATTATGTGGGACCAGAAGGTCGCTAGTGGACCAATGTCCTGAACTCAGCTCTCCTACGTCAGAGTCTCAGGCCTGACACCTGGTCAGAGCACCAAGACCCCATCAGCCACACTCCTCCAAACAAAAGGGAGAAAAAGAAAGAAAGAAAGAAAAAGGAACTAAATAATATAAAATAAAGTCATTAAAATAGAAAAAATTATTAAAAATAAAAAAATTTTAAAGTAATAAAAAAGAGAGAAATAAAGAAGAGAGCAGCCAATCCAAAAAAATAAAAAAAATCTACCAATGATAACAAGTGCTAAAATCTATACAAAAGACAAACAACAAAAAAAAAAATGGACAGTCAGAACCCTAGGATAAATGGCAAAAGCAAAGCTATACAGACAAAATCACACCAAGAAGCATACACAGGGCTTCCCTGGTAGCGCAGTGGTTGAGAGTCCGCCTGCCGATGCAGGGGACACAGGTTCGTGCCCCGGTCCGGGAAGATCCCACGTGCCACAGAGCGGCTGGGCCTGTGAGCCATGGCTGCTGAGCCTGAGCGTCCGGAGCCTGTGCTCTGCAATGGGAGAGGCCACAACAGTGAGAGGCCCGTGTACCGAAAAAAAAAAAAAAAAAAGAAATATACACACTCACAAAAAGAGAAAATGGGAAAAAAATATATATTTATAAAATTTAAAAAGGAAGAGAGCAATGAAATCAATAAACAAATCTACCATTGATAATAAGCTCTAAATACTAAACTAAGATAAATATAAAACCAGAAACAAATTAGATGCAGAAAGCAAGTCCCAAGTCTACAGTTGCTCCACTGCCTCTATTTTGGGATGAGTCGTTGTCTATCCAGGTATTCCACAGATGTAGGGTACATCAAGTTTATTGTGGGAATTTAATCTGCTGGTCCTGAAGCTGCTGGGAGAAATTTCCCTTTCTCTTCTTTGTTCGCACAGCTCCTGGGGCTTAGCTTTGGATTTGGCCCCGCCTCTGCATCTAGGTTGCCTGAGGACATCTTTTGGGAAGTCTGAGGTCTTCTGCCAGCATTCAGTGGGTGTTCTGTAGGAGTTGTTCCACATGTAGATGTAGTGTTGTTGTATTTGTGGGGAGGAAGGTGATCTCCATGTCTTACTCCTCTGCCATCTTGAAGGCACTCCCTAGAATGAATATTATTTTAAAAAGTGTTTCCTATTTCCTGTGACGTTTGTGTACTATTTCTCCTAAGACTATTTTGAATAAGAAATCATATATCTCTCATAAATCCTGAAAGATTAGCTTAGGAAGGAAATGAGCAAAACATCAGGTAAAGAAAGAAAGTAATTGGCATTGCTTAAAGTTTAAAGGAAATGGGACACAGGTTGCCAAAAATACAAAAAATAAATGACATAAAGGAGTAGTTAAACAGGGATATTAAAATATCACCAGTAAGAGCAAACACACAGTGAAAACTGAGTGTGAAATTTGTTTGACTTTGAAGTGGCCAAGATAGTCAATTCATTATTCAAAAATCTCTTTAGTATAAAAGAAGAAATTGTGCTGCCAAGTCATGAAACCTTGCAAAAATATATTTCAACCAAAAGCCTGTTTGCAAAGTGCATTTTCACTTGAATGTAGATCAGCATGTTCACATGACAGGGATCCATGAGTATTAATGTAAATGGCAAGTGAATTGTCTAAGCTTCTTGCAATTATGTTAGAAGTCTTATCTAGTCAGAGTATTCTAGGAACTGTCCTCTTGCTTTCCCCCTCTCAATCTCTTATAATAAGTAGGTTGAAGTAGCTATTTGGGAGTCACCTATTGATTGCCTGAATAAAAAAGCTTAAAGGTTTTAGTAGCTCAGAGACTTTCATTTTCTAGATATTTTAAAAACCACACTACAGAAGTTTTGTTTATCCATAAAATGCCTTGTTAGCAGATTTAATCTTTGTTCACTTAAACCTCCAATACCACTATTCCTTTAACTAATTTTCTAATTCAATCAAAAGAACCAGTTATTTGTATGTCACATCTAATACATGTGTGTTAAATCAGGTGCTGCTTAATTTTGAGGTTCTTGGAGAACATATCATTTGAGCCTGGATTGAAGTTGCAAGTCTCAAAGAGAAGAACCATAAAAGCTGATTTGTAACTTTGTTATGCCAATTTGAGCAAGTCACTTCATTTCTCCTAGTCTTTGTTTCCTCATCTGTCAAATGCTCTATCAGTCAGGCTAGGCTAGGCTATGCTACAGTAACAAATAATCACCAAAATGTAGTGATTCTTTATGGTAGTCACTCAAAGACTCAGGCTTATGGAGGCCATATTTCTGTACTCTCATGATTGCTACAGGAGAAGAAAAATTACTTCATCAATTGTTTCTTCATGGAAATGATATATGTTACTTCTGATTGGATTTCTTTAGTTAAAGTGAGTCACATGGCTATATCTAGCTTCAAAGAAGTGGGGACGTGCAATCCTACCATATGCTTGAAAGGAGAAAAACTACATTACTTATAAATAAAAACTACATTACTTATAAACTACATTACTTATAAATATAAATTTTATTTGTTCTCTAGAACAAATAATATTAATTATTTGAAAATGCTTGGAATACAATATGCTTAGTCAATGACTATATTTTTTTTCTCTCTCTCTTTCTTTTTAATTGAAGTAGAGTTGATTTACAATGTTGTGGCAATCTCTGCTGTACAGCAAAGTGACTCAGTTTTACACATATTTACATTCTTTTTAAAATATTCTTTTCCAATATGGTTTATCCCAGGAGATTGGATATAGTTCCCTGTGCTAGGGACCTTTTTGTTTATCCATTCTAAATATAATAGTTTGCATCTACCAACCCAAAATTCCCAGTCCATCCCTCTCCTGCCCACCCTTCCCCCACAAGTCTGATCTCTAGGTCTGTGAGTCTGTTTCTGTTCTGTGCTGCATTTTAGATTCCACATATAAGTGATATCATATGGTATTTGTCTTTCTCTTTCTGATTTACTTCACTTAGTATGATAACCTCTAGTTGCATCCATGTTGCTGCAAATGGCATTATTTTGTTCCTTTTTATGGCTGAGTAGTATTCCATTGTGTATATGTACCACATTTTCTTTACTCATTCATCTGTCAATGGACATTTAGGTTGTTGCCATGTTTTGGCTATTGTGAATAGTGTGGCTATGAACATAGGGGTGCATGTATCTTTTTGGATTATAGTTGTGTCCAGGTATATGCCCAGGAGTGGAATTGCTGGATCCTATGGTAATTCCATTTTTAATTTTCTGCGGAACCTCCATACTGGTTTCCATAGTGGCTGCACCAATTTACATCCCCACCAAAAACTAGATTACTTATAAATAATACTATTGCTCTCTAGAATAAATAAAATTATTTATTTGAAAATGCTTAGAATACAATATGCTTGATCAATGACTATATTTTGTTCGTATTTATTTTTATAGTAAAAGAAAAAGAAACTGAATATTATAAGAATGGTACCATATGACATAGAATACCTTAATAGGCTTAATCACATGGTAACTTCAGATTTTATTATAATTTTACAAGATTCTTATGCACAAAGACTATGAGAATGCTTGAGGCTATCCAAAAGCACAAAACAGCTTCAGTTTTTAAAATTAAGGTACATTTTTAAATTTACAAAGTATAAAATTTTATTTAAAAATTAAGAAGGTTAACATTAAATAAATAACTGAAAAACTTTTTTCTCAAATTTACCTGTATATATGGACCTATTTCCTTATGAGCTGTGTTTGTATCTATGAAAAATATTAGAGAATGGAGATCATTCAAGCAAATATTACTTTTCCTTCACTTTCCTGCAGACAGAATTACCTGGATAAATTACAGCAAAAATAATCAGAGGTGCAGTGTATAAAAATAAAATGAGTTGCTTTCCTTAGTTTGGATGACATCAGAGTCCTCTTATTTCTGTGCCTCCAATTTCCAGTGCAAAGAAAGTTCCAAGCATGTAGAGAGCAAAACAACACGGCATCTCACCCAAAGAGAGCGACCCTCACAGCAGGTGAAGGAAGACAGAGGAGCCATGGAGAAGTTCATCTCCACCCACTCATTCCTCTCCTGTCTCCATTCGGGGTTGAGAACTTGTTAATGAAGAAGTGTTCTCAGCTTAGGGTGAAGAAAGCACGCCGATGCAAATTCTGTGCTTAGTAAGTCTTGTATACATTGTTAGCAAGGTGATTCTATTTCGTGAGAAGCACACCTCTGTCGCCTACATAATGTGCAGCCTGAGCAAATCCCTAAAGCTGTCCACATCTCCATTTCCTCACCTGTGAAATGGTTAAATATCACTTGCCTGTATACCTTACAGGGTTGAAGGGAGAATCAAAAGATATGGTGTTTAGGGCTTCCCTGGTGGCGCAGTGGTTGGGAGTCCACCTGCCGATGCAGGGGACACGGGTTCATGCCCCAGTCCAGGAAGATCCCACATGCCACGGAACGGCTAGGCCCGTGAGCCATAGCTGCTGAGCCTGCCCGTCCAGAGCCTGTGCTCCACAACAGGAGAGGCCACAACAGTGAGAGGCTCGCGTACCGCAAAAAAAAAAAAAATAGATATGGTGTTTGTAAAAGTGATCTGCAGAGGGAAAAATCAAATAAATGTCTGATTATCTCTTCTCCACCAATCTGCCCTCAACCGTTGTTGATTTTTCTTTCTATACAAAAGGGATGATGTTGCTTTGTGTGGCACAATCTAAGTACGAGGCCCAGTGCTCAGGGTCATAGATAGCTGCATTCCATTACATTCCATTGTCAAGGAAGCACAACATAAGTCAAGTGAAAAGGAGTGATATTATTACAGAACAAACTGAATTCCTGTAAATTCATACTAAAAACTAAGTACTTTTCAAATATATGGACTTGTAAAGCATTAGTGGCATAACTCACAATAGATTACAACCCATCAAGGGATTTAGACTCTGGTAGAAATCTACATTTGCATTAATTTAAGAGAAAGATGGCATGCTTACAGATCAGAGGGCCATCCCCCCTCTCTGTTGTGGCCCAAGGAGGTGGTATTTGGAACATCAATCATTGACTCAAGGGGTGAACAGCAGCAGAGGACACAGTTACAACAGTGAAGGCAGCATCCCCACACACAGCTAACAGTCACTCCTAAGGTAGGCAGTGTTTACCCAAGCGTAAGAATCTGGCAGGTCTCATTACTGGTTGAATAAATGATAGTGTGTTAGAGAAGGCAAGGATGGATAACAGGCTTGTGTATGTCCAACTGTAGGTACCATTGGAGCTCTCACAAAGGGCAGCAGTCATAAGAAGAGGACAAATGACAGAGACATTCACCCATGACTTTCCACATCATTTCCCCAACCCTTTTTCACCTCCCATCGATTCCAAAGAAAACGACTATTTTAAATCCTAACCTGAATGGAGTGTTTCCCCCTCACATCTTGTTGTTGTACTTTTTTCCTGTCTAGCCATAATATGCACCAAAAACAACATGGGAGGACAGCTTTACTTAGGATATACGCTGCGGCTTGAGCACACGGTTCATTATAGAGCTGCTAGCAGTCAGAGGTTGGAAGTCTTACTTAATGGAATAACAGATAGAGAGCAAGAATAATGGCTCCCTTGTCTCTCAGTCTATTAATAGTGGAACCATTAATATTGCAAAATGACTGGTAATAAGAATATTTTAAGGGGGGAAAGCCTTGGCTATAAATGAACTTTTATAGCTAAAATGGTTGTGAGAACGTAACTCTAATTCTTAAGAAAATAGAGCCCCAGTTTACTGGATACACATATTTATTACTTGCTGTTATTGTTTGTTTACTATGTTATTCTTCCTTTCTAAAAAAGATGTTCAGTCATTTCCCTCTTAGCATCAGTGTCCAAAAAATACATGGCAACTCATGACCTAGGAATATATTTATATAACATCACAAACGTTTTCCATGGCAACAAGCCTTGTCAAGCTGTCAGATGCTGTGAGACAGACTTCTGAGCAGTTCCCAAACAAATATAATTCTAATATAGAAACGAATAGGATTCCTGCTGTTCTACTGTGTTATCTAATATTGAACCCACAAACTACAGGACTGCATGCTAAAAAAAATAAAAGTAAAAAGAGAAAGTGATTTCCTTTCCTTTAAAGGTGCATGCCAGATTATGTTTCCTCCTTGAGAGATGACATTATCATCTTCTAAACATCACTTACTTGGAGAGCAGTTTATTTTCAGAAGATTGTGACTATTGTCTTGAAGTTCTGATGATTTTTCTTAATCAACCATATTTTATGAAGAGTTAAAATTCAATAAAAGTTTTAGACATTCAACAGTCAAAGTCAAAACTGCTGCCATTGATATCCTCCTAATGAGAATTACAAAGACTTAAAATTGAGGTGACCAGAAAGACCAAACTTTTCCATTTTCATTCCACCTCTCCTCCACCAGAAAGCCACAGAGTAAAATAAATGTTTGATATAGTTCTAGTTCTCTGATATAGATTAATCAATAATAAATTGATGAATGGGTGGATGGACAGATGGACAAAAGGACTGATGACAAGATAGATCCATCTCATGGTTAACTAGCAGGTAACTTTCATTAATCTCAGGATATATAGTATGTTTTAGTCAAGAAGTTCATTATTCTACACATTTTGCGCTTGAGCAAACTGGGCACAAAGAAGTAGAGTTATTCACCCTGCATTCTTTATTAAGCTTTTTGGAAAGTTAAGAGGAAAATCTAATAGCATGAATTTCTTGCCCTAGATGACCTTAGTTCTAGAACTCTGAAGACCTAGATTCTTGTCCTCGTTCTGTAGTTGTTTTGATTAGCTATTGATATGTAATATATCACCCTAAAACTTAGTGACTTAAAAAATTATCTCTCTTATGATTCTATGGGTTTTCTGGACTCAGCCAAACCCAGTCTTGAGTCTTCAGGGTGATCACCCATTGCTGCATTCAGCTGGGGTTAGGGGAGAGGGGGAGGTCACCCGGGATTGGGACACTGGGTCAGCTGGACTTTCTCTCTCCCCAATGTCTTAGGTCATCTCACTCTCCATGTCACTGCTCCTACAGAATAGCCAGACTTCTCAGTGGAACTTAGGGATTCCAAGAGCACGGAAGCAGAAGTGCCCAAGTCATCTTAAGCCTTAGAGTTGAAAGTAGCACAGTGTCACTTTTGTCGAATTCTATTCATTATAGGGAATCATAGCTTCAAGAGGAGGAAACTGCACAGGTGTGTGACTATCAAGAGGTGTGGTTCATGAGGGACCACCAATATAACAAGCTACTTTATCACAAGTAGTGTGGCCTAAAGAATTGTTTCCTCAACTGTCAGATGAAGAGGTTGCACTAGATTCAAGTGTACCTTTAATAGTCCAAAGTTCCCTGAGCCATTCAATACAGTATACTATTTCAGAGAAATGGACTCCAAAACCCATACAATCTTAGGCTTATTTTCAAAGCCACACTGACCCTTTTTCATGTCTAACAGATTTGGCAGGCAGCTCAAACTGAGTACGTCATAATCATGACTTTCCTTTTATATGTTCCCCTATCCCTAGAGTCCATATTGCAAATGATGGCACTCTATACACCCAGTTATCCTTGTCAGAAATCTGGAAATCATTCTTGAAACTTCTTGTCAATAATGTCTACCAATCAGTGAGTCATAACAATGCTGTTGTAAATATACTATGAGTATCCCCATTTTTCAGAGGAGAAAAATAAGACACAACGAGGTTATAACCTGCTAGGACATGCAGAACTAGTAAGTGGAGGAGTCTCAACTGTGACAGTATACTAGGAATAAAGACCCATGGCTCCCACAATATGTAAAGATCTGAAGTTAGACAATGATTACAAAGACTTGGAGGTTTTTTGAAAATACAATATACACCCTTGAACTGTTTGAGTGATTGATAGATAATTTGTAAATTAGCAAATTTTTCAGTAGTAGTGTACCTCTGGAAGGATGGCTTAGGGAAAAGGTAAGTTGGCCATCTTAAAAATAATTTACAGCACTGTTATCTCACACACACACACACACACACATTGGAAAACAAAATTTTTATTTTTAGTTAACTCCTACAAAACAAATTATATGGATGCTGTAACAAAGTCTGTTTTATGGGTGAGGAAGACTAAGATCTTCATATAAAATGACTCAACCCAGGGGAGTTGGCACTTGAATCAAGTGTAGAAACTGCTAGCAATAAGTAGCTAATAATTAATTAGCTGAAGGAACTGGACATATGGCACAGGTTAAAATTATTCAGAAGGCCATCATTCTGAGGTCAGACTCTCAGTAACAGAATTAATCTGTTACTTTGTAACTATTTTAGTTAAAACCTCTGCAAAGAAATGAGAAATGTTAGGGAAGGATCATGTGCTACAAACTTGAAGTAACTAAATAGTTTTGAAACTATTTTTAATGCAATGTTTGTGTTGGGGGTACAAGATAAGATCCTTGAGACACTTGAAGTATATATAAAGTCTTTTCTGGAAATAAAGACAACTATCCATGGAACTCTTTCTTCTCCTGAGAGTGAAATAAATCAACAAATTGCTATTTAAAGCATGTGAATAATTCCCTTCCCTCAGGCTTTTCAAATGACTTGCTATGGCTTTGGATATTTTTTTTCCACTAATTTTCATTGCAGAAAGAAAAATACCACATTGGCAAGGATAAGGAAATTTTCTTTGAAGCCACTGAATAGTTACAGTTTGGCTGGTCACACTCTCTCCCTTCTTGTCTTCTGGCTGCTGTTTGACAGTAACACGGAGGAATCATCCCTTGGGACTGGCAAGGAATTTCTTCCATCTTCGGTGTTTCCTGATGGCATACATTAAAGACAATTAAGAAAGGAATTTACACAGACCTCATATACACTGATCTGAACAGTTTCCTCAAATTCACGTGTGCTCATTTCACTCAAGGATGGGTTAATTTGATTACTAATCCTCAGATCTGCCTTCTTTCTGTGGTTCTCAATTTCATCCAGGCTTAATATCAACTACCATTTGGTTTATATTACCCCCTACTCCATCCTAGCCTTCTGGCAATTCATAGGTCTACTACATCAAAATTCACCTATTGATTGCTATTAAACTCCTAAAAATTGATATGTCAAAAATACACATTAGTAACCATGAAAAAGGAGGGATATGGAAACCTCAGTTCCTCCCACTGCCCCAAATTCAGTGTGGACCGTTTTTTAAACTTGCAGTGTAGTCATCTAAGGCCATGCCATGAGGAGAGAGCAGCAAATGTTTATTAGGATGCTTTGGCCTCAGGTCTACACAACTTGTCCACTTTGCTACCCTATGCAAGGTGACCCAGTCAGAGCACTTTTCTCATGACATCTCTGACTCCATCCCAGGAAACCATACTTTTGTATAATGCCTAGTTCAGTTATGTTTTCATCTACGAGATGTAAGTTCCTTGGGTTTATTTTTGGGAAAGCAGAAACATTTTAAGAATATATTTCACCCACATTCTGAGACCCAAATAAGAGTTAATATAGTGGTCATAGAATTTCAAGGCTGAAAATCCTTCAGAGAGTATACAGTCCAAGTTCTAATGATTCTTCCTCCTCCAGATATCTCAAAATCCATCCTCCGCTGTCTTTCTTCACAGCCACTGCCTCCGTGTCTGTGGTTTTATCTTCCATGTGGGCTACCAATTCCTAGCCCACTTCCAAGCATCACACAAACACACACACACACGCACACACACACACACACACACGTCAGCTGTCAAAGTAATCTTATGGAGACATAAGCCTGACCCACTTATTCCCTGGCTTAGAAATCTCCAAAGATTTGTCATTCCCTGTTAGATGAAGTCTATAAACAAAACAACATGGGCTTTCCCGTCTGTTCCAGCACCCCTCACCAGTCTTATGTCTATCCCTTCCTTTCTATCTCCTTCTCACAGGCCAGACATTTCACTGTTTCCCCCAAAGCATCACACTCTTTCACACCTCAACCTCTACACAAACTCTACTCTCTGTCTATATGATCTTCCTCCCCTTCTCCTCCCAGTGACCTCCTGCTTGTCTTTAAAGACCCAAATTAAATGCTACCTTCCTGGGAGCCTTTCCCAGTGCTCACAGAGAGAGTTGGTATATAGCTGCTCCAGGCTTCAGTACCACCCTGTCCAGATATCTACTAGAGCAAACACCACACTGCTGTTCTCTCTCACCACCAGGCACCGAGCATGGAAGGCATAACTCATACATCTTTCTGTCTATTGTGCCTAGCACGGAGAAAGCACTTCAGTCATTATTCATTCATTTGTTGAATAAACATGGTGTTATTGATGGTTTAATATTGAAAAACATATTAAACATCGTCCCTGCTATCGTAGATTATAGTTTAGTCAGGGAGAGAGACACTAGATAAACACACAAATGAATATACAAGTCTTATCTGTAGTATGTGCTTTGATAGAGAAGAACAAAGGACAAGAAAGAGAATAAGGAAAGGATGGAAGAGCTAATTTAGATGCGGGGAGGGATGGGGAAGAAATTTCTGAGCATGGGACATTTAAGTACGGATCTGAAGGATGGGTATGAAGTAGCCAGGAAAAGAGTGAGAAAAAAAATGAGTGAAGGTTTTAAAGTGGCAATGAGCTTGTGAAAGGACTTTGAAATAGGGCAGTACTGCTAAAACAGAGCAAGGGGACTAGAATGTAGAGAGGGACTGAGGACAGACAATGAGTTTGGGTTTTATTGGAAGTGCATCGGGAAGCTATTGAAGAGTTAATAATGTTGAAAGTAAGTTTCAGGAACAGACGGCACATTACCTTTGGAGTAACAAGAGGCTTTCTTCCTCGGGGATCTAGGATGAGAGATGAATTGAGCTAACACGGGGATGGAGAGCCCAGAGGAGGGAAGAGTGTGTCACTCATCCTTTTAGAGTAGTATTGTTGACAGTTCCCTTCGGGGCAAGCTGACTCTATTTGTCGCCAAGAACTACAGTTTAAACTATTTGAAAAGTTATGAGATCACTCCCTCATGACTGAGAAAATCATGGAATATGTCCTCAAAGGAGTAATGCTCTGATGAAGGACCAGGCTACAATTGCTGTATAAAAAGTACATAACTGTCAGCAAACTATACACCTTCCCTTGGATTCTAAAACTCAACTCATACTCAACCTGCCTAAAATTGAACCTACCCATCCCAGTTTCCCATCCTCCCATCACCACCTATGTCCACCTGGCCCGTACCCATGGTCCTTATCTCAATAAGGTTCTTATCTCAATGCCTGGCCCCCCCATCAATCCCAGATATCAGCACTGACACCTTCCTCTCCCTCACCACCCAGAACCAGTCGATCTCCAAGCCCTGCTTATTTTGCTTCCTAAACATCTCTCAAATCTGTTAAAATTCCTCCATCACCACTGCCTCACACAGTTCAAGCTATTATCATCTTTTGCCTGGACCTCCATAATAACCTACTAATGGATATTCCCTGTCAGTTCTTCAGCCCTCAAGCTTATTCTTTAGCCAACACTCAGAGAGAGCTTTAAAAATACAAACTGGCATACCTCCACCACTGTCAGTGTTTAAGGCAAATTTGGGAGAACAAAACTCCTTACTGTGACTTTGGATGCCTCATTTAACTGGTCTGGATTCTGCCTGTGCTTGCTTCTGTATACTTCTCTAGCTGAATCCTGTGTCATGTTTCCCCTAGCCTCCGTAAGCCTGCCACCCTGGCTGCCTTTCAGTTTCATGAGGACATCATGGTCTACATGTAATGCTCCACTGGTTTGAAAAGACTTCTCCACTCTCTGCCCTGCTAATACATATGTGTTCTTCATAGGTCAGCTCGACCATCACTTTACTAAAGGAATCTATCCTCACCTCCTTAACTATTGCAAATCCCCTGTAATACATTGCCATGGAGCCACATACTCATCTTGTGCAACTTTTACAACAGAGGATGTTTTACGTTTGATTAAGGCTTCTCTCTCCTGCTCTACTGTAAGCTCCAAAGAGCAAGGAATCTTATCTGCCTTAACTCTTTATTACATCCTGGATGCCAGAGGTAGGTACTCAAAAATACCTATTGAATGAGGGAGTTCATGCCCTCAGGATATGAAATCTGTTGTCTGGATGAACTGAAGTGATCCTCCTTCCCCTTTTGCTCCATCAACTTCCTTTTAATCCATTAACAATTTCTACTGATTTCCTCTACCAAATATAAGGTAATTCTTCTGCCACTACTGAGCTCAGATAACCAACTTACCTTTAATTGCAGCAACCTGCAATCAGCTCTCCCCATCCCCACTCTTATCTTCATTCTTATTGGTTCTCTAGTTCCCTATAATGTAGTTGGAGTTATCTTCCTAAATTGCAAAACTAACTGGTTCCTCAATTTGCACTCAGGTTAAAGTCCAAAGTAATTCTGAGGCCTTTAATGAGTTGACCATATCCATTCAACCCCACTCTCTCCTACTGCCCTGCTCTCACTCATGGTGGGGATTTTAAAACACCCTTCCCTCCACCTGGGCTCTCTTCCCTGACCCGTCACCCGTATCACAGGTCTTAACTTAGAAGCCACCTACCTCTGCCAGCCCTTCCCCATCCCCCAGACTTTGGGTTAGGTGATGTCAAAACTCCTATCAACTTTTTCAACAGTACAGCTCCTTTCACACTTTCAACAATACAGCTTCTTTCACACTATAGCTTTACCACGTAGCAGTTGCTACGTGGTAAAGGTAGTCTTGACTTGATTTAATTGGGTAAATCAGATGAAGTAATATCATTGGTAGCCCTGTAAGACGTATTTATGCATGAGTTGAGCACGAGTGATTTTCTGCTGAAGAATGAGAAAAGAAGGATGCGTGAATGCTTGAATAAAAGAGGGATATTAAAAGGAAGGGGTATTATAGCATCTAGTTCCCTATGGGATTCATGCATAAGTTCTGAGGCAGGGTTGCATTATGACTTTTGTGGGCTCTAGGCACTTTTGTCTCCATGGGCCCCTTCACACACACACACACACACACACACACACACACACACACACACAGAGAAATACATTTGAATAAGTTGGCATAAAGATGAATATATTATTACATAATAAAGCATTTCCTCAACCTGATAGTTCTTTTTTTCTGATTTTAAAAGAAATTAAAGAATTTTCATGGACCTTAAAAATGTTGTAGGCCTTATGTGCTGTACCTTCTTGATGAGTCAGCCCTGACTGAAGGTCATGCAATGCTGGTTTGGCATCTAGAGTGTTCTGCAGCTCTCAAATGCCTCAGATGAAGGGGTGGTTACAGAAATGGTGGGACATCTATAGGAGAAAGCAGATGCTTTAAATACAGTGGACACTAGTGATTGGAAAGGGAGCCTGTTAGGACAACAGTAACCCAAAGGGCATGAATATGTTCTTGAAGACTGGTGACATTGTCTTTTATGAGCCCCAGAAATAGAAAAGTGTTACTTTGTGTGATCTTCAAGGTCCCAACAGGAAACAGATGGCACACTCAATAGGAGAGGGCATGGAGTGTTTATTCACAGAGGTAGTATTTACAAAGATGTGGGTGTAGGAGAAGAAGAAGGTAGAGGGCATGGAAACTGCGGATTTATTCCACCCAGGTCAACCTCAAGGGCAGAGAGCAGGGTGGATGAGGAAGGAGGATGGGTCTGCAGGGACAATGGGAAATCTGATTTCTTAATGCTAATACAATCATACTTGTGCTCACAGGCTTAAGCCTATTTATTGTTTATATCCTTCACTAGATGGAAAACTCAATGACCAAGGAGATGATGTAGACCATCCATGATTGTATCCTTAGCACCTTGCACATCACCAGGCACAGAGTAGATGCTTAATGAGTGTTTGTTAAATAGATGGAGGAATAAATGAGTGAGTGAATAAAAACAAATTTCTCAGATTTTTCTCTTCTAAAGTCAAGGATGCCAAAGGATGACTAGAAAAAAAAGATATATCTTCCAGAAGAAGATATGGACCCAGCTGGTCAGTGGAGATCACAGAGATTGTCTGAGGGAGTAAAAGGTCTCCAAGACAAAGTTGCCTTTGCAGAGACAACCTGGGGGGTGGGGGTGGCCTGAGCATGGTGCCTTAAACTCTAGGGATCATGAAATGCAGGTGATTAAATAATATTCCTACTTGTATATTAAGAAACTATAGTACTTGTAGTTAACGTGATAGCTGTTAATTAATTTCACTCTTGCCCACCCATTCTAGCAAACAAGTCTGTGCTAGGGGCCCTGGATTGTCCAATAGGTTATACTTTAGAGGTTGCGTGGTTGGGGTGAAGGAGCGTGTGCAGCATCTTACCCACCCATACCCCACACTAAGCCAAGTTCTCTACGTTATCTCTATTAACCAACCTGGTTTGCCTAACATATCAACACATCCTAGTTTTACCACTGAAAGTCCCACATCCTGGAAAATTCCTCCATAGGAGGCAGACTGGGAAAGTAAGCCCTATTACCTCAGTATAGGAGTTCCTGATTATTTCTCAAAATGTGTTTGATGAATGCAATTACTGCTGCACACTTCTTTATTTTGTTCAGTAGAGTTTCCATTTATCTTTCTTCTTTCTGTTATTGTCTTAGAGATTATATTTGATTTTTAATCATTAAAAAGTTTCTAAATAATAATACTGGTATTAATCGTATTTATTTCAATTCTCCAGTATATTATCCTTGTCAGCCAAAGTCAAGAACTTGAGAAGAGAGTGGGCATCATGTGAATTGCAATCTATTTTCTTTCCCCAATTTTGTTCTTGGAGTTGAAGCAGTGTCCAGGATCTCTGAAAGCCAAAGACAATCCCTCTTCTTCTCAAGGGGCATGCTATGCTTTCATTGGAATTGCTCACAATCAGATTTGCTTACAGACTGCAAGGTGGGCAAAATGACTATCTAAATTTACCCTGTAACTTTCACATGTCTCAGAGAAAGTAAGTAACAAATGACATATATGCTTTCCTTCTTCCAAAGACTACTGGTGGGTGGAATCCTCAAACTCAAAGAAAAGGAAAACCATATGGGCATAAGATGGACTTTGTGTTAAAAGTGGATTTCTTTTCCTGTAATGAATTGTTCCATACTTTTATGTAAATAAAAATTTTTAAAGTTTCTCTAGAATACAACTATTACAGCTTGCCCACTGAGTGGGTATGCTGTAAAAGAAAGTAGTGAGAACATGAGCAATTTTTAAGTTGCTTTTAGCCTATGTGAAATTAAAGATGCCACAACTGATGTGTCCACGTGTGAATTAAATTCCTAGAGTCACTTACTTTACCTAAGGGCTGAATATCACCTTGCCTGATATGGACTCCATTCCAAGAAATGCTGAACCCCTGATGTGGGCTGAAGTGAGTTGATGATATTCTCCTTGGGTATCTGTTCAGGTAAATCTAACTGAAATCTCTTGGGCCAATGTGAGTCTTTGATGTAGGACATATCTAACTGCTTTTTTGAATTTCTATTCTAACTGTGAGCAATCTTCTTTATTACTATTTCTAAACTTTTGGCTGTAATTCACATCAAATAATCACCCTCCTTGAAACTAACTGAGTGGCTCCAGTTCAGTGGTAGAATGATCAAGAGAAATTCTTCATTAAGATAAATCAAGCTTTATTCAAAAAGGGAGAAATCATTATGCTTAGTTCCTGCTTAATTAGAGGGTAAAAGTTGATTAATCAATACTTGAATTGTGACAGTTACCATATTAATGTTGATAATAAATAACATTATTTGTTCATTACTCTTAAGACATTAAATCATTTGCAAGCATTACCTCATTTAATCCCATGAGTTGGATATGATCATCCCCATTTTATGAGTAAGTAAACTGAGCTATGGAAAGATTAAACCATAGAAGTAGAGACAGGAAAGGATACAAGTGTCTGTCTGACAGAACCAACTCTCTTTAATACTATGAAAATCCAGTAAAATCACACATTTTAAAAAACTTAGCTGCTGAACCAGGGTGTCTTTCTACAGGCAAATATGTGAAACAATTTAGGGACTTCCCTGGTGGTGCAGTGGTTAAGAATCTGCCTGCCAGTGCAGGGGAAACATGTTTGAGCCCTGGTCTGGGAAGATCCCACATGCCGTGGAGCAACTTAGCCCATGCACAAAAACTACTGAGCCTGTGCTCCAGAGCCTGCAAGCCACAACTACTGAGCCCACGTGCCACAACTACTGAAGCCCATGCCCCTAGAACCCGTGCTCCACAATAAGAGAAGCCACCGCAATGAGGAGCCCGTGCACCTCAACGAAGAGTAGCCCCTGCTCGCTGCAACTAGAGAAAGCCCACGCATAGCAACGAAGACCCAGCGCAGCCAAAAATTAATTATTTTTTAAAAAAGAAACAATCTAAAAAAGAATACTTTTGAATAATTGAGGGCAGTTTTCTAGGCAGCCCTCAGGCCATAAGCTATGCATTTCTCATATGAAGTGAGTCCTTTCTCAACAGAACTTCTACTTCATTCTTGTAGGGAATTTGCAGGTATTTAATAGCCAACTATTTTACAAAGGCTATTTGGTGATCATACTCACATTGGAGAAAATACCTTTCTCCACACTGCTTTGTTCAGGCTCAAATAAAACCTATTTAAGTTCAGAATAATGTTGAAGTTTATATGGTACAAGGCAGAGGGTCTCTGCATTTAAAGTTTTTCATTATATCTCTTCATATTTTCTTTCCTTCTTGAACTGGTCAACCCTAAAGCCACTGGGTGTGTCAGAACAAGGTAGATGATCTGGGTTAATAGAGATGTGCAGCCATGGTAGCCCAAAGTGGCATGTTGGAGCTCGAATGCAGTGAAGAGGGCTTCTATGCAGTGGAAAGTGGACTAAGCACAAAGAAACTTCTATGCCTGGGAGTTGCCTAGCATGGTATTTCAGAGACCAAGTAAGACGAGGAGGGTGTCCACACACCCTGGTCTGGCACAGGATAAGGAGGGCATGCATGCTGGATGTGGACTAGAAGCAGAGAGGGGAGATTGGTTACCTACAGGGGCTTGACCAAAAAAAAAAATCAAAAACAAGATGTAAATAACAATAGAATTAAGTTTCTCATTGTTGAAAAAAGATGTTACAAGTATTGAAAGTAAGATACTACAATAAACCTTGTAGTTGGGATTATAATTGGAAGTATCTGTGTGAATATATAGGATGGGGAGATAGATGGATAGAGATGATAGATGGATAGATGGATAGATACATAGATAGATAGATAGATAGATAGATAGATAGATAGATGATAGATAGATAGATAAAGTGTATGTATACCCACAAACACATATACTCATATATATTCTCTAGGTTCGTCTGCTGAGAGGATCTGGGAGCAGCACATCTCAATAGCAGAAAACACACTTATATCCCAGATCTTGGCTTCTAAAAACCATTCTCCACTAAGAGGACAAAGGATCTTTGGAGAAATGATTTATTCCAGGGCTGTGGTAAAAGAAACACAAGATAATTCTGGAATGCCTTGTTGTGCCAGAAATCAAAGAAGTACAGGTCTCCATCATTCTTTGAGACCTGTCAAAAGGACATGGAGCACAGCTTGAAGGGCTGATATTGATCAAATCTGGGACAATTTGTCATCAAAATAAATAATCCTCGTAGGGACTTCCCTGGTGGCACAGTGGTTGAGAATCCACCTGCCAATGCAGGGAACACAGGTTCGATCCCTTGTCCGGGAAGATTCCACATGCCACAGAGCAACTAAGCCCGTGTGCCACAACTACTGAGCCTGCACTCTAGAGACCGTGAGCCACACCTGCTGATGCTCATGTGCCTAGAGCCCACGCTGCACAGCAAGAGAAGCCACCGCAATGAGAAGCCCGCGCACCGCGACAAAGAGTAGCCCCTGCTCACTGCAACTAGAGAAAGGCTGCGCGCAGCAACAAAGACCCAACGCAGCCAAAAATAAATAAATAAATAAATTTATAAAAAAGTAATGCTTGTAAATAATCATAGCTCATTGAATAAAATCGGAAATCATGAATCCAAGCAGGTATAAAAGAGTGGATAAATTTAAATGACATAAATGAATAAATTTAAAGTTCAGTGAAAAATAAGCTATTTGCACAGGTTCAAAGTACCTAGCCACAAAAGTACTTATTAAGTAGAAAAGGAACAAGTAACTTTAAGGTAGGGAAACCTGGGCAGGCACTGCCTTAAACAAGTGACCTAAATGAACAACATCAATAGTGGACTCATCAGATTTATGTGCTACTTTATAAGATGCAATAAAAACATAGCACTGTTTTTGTGATTTTTCTTGTCAAAAATACATAATCCATTTCTAATCATGAGGAACATCAGACAAACTCAATTTAAGAGATATTCTATCTGGCCTTTTATCTTCAAAAGTATCAAGGGCATTAAAGTTAAGACTAAGAAACTGTTCCAGAATGAAGGAGCTAAAGAGACATGACAAATAAATGCGACCCGAGATTCTGGATTGAATCTGTCATTATAAATAATGTTATTGGGATAACTGACAAATCTTGAATGAGGTCTGAGGATTAAACAGCAACAATGCATCAGTGTTAACTTCCTGATTTTGATGGTTGTATTGTGGTTATTTAGGAGAATGCCCTTATTTGGGGGAAATAACACACTAAAACATTTAAAACAAATGAGGCTTAGGTCAACAACTTACTCTTCAGGGGTTTTGGGGAAAGAAATGATCTTTGCACTATATTTGCAACTTTTTGTAAGTTTGAGAACCTTTCAAAATTCAATAAAATATTTTAAAGTAAATCTTTTATTACAATCACCTCTGCAATTTACTGATTTGTAAATTGTGTCAGCTCTGACACAGGGTTATCACTAGATTAGGATGTCCATATCATAGGACACAGAAACATATCAGAGAATGAGGATAAACAAAGCAAAGAAAGGAAAAGGACCTACATCAGAATCCCAGCAGCACTCGGAACTGAGGGTTTCTCTAACACCCTAATGGATAGGGATTTATAGTTACTGTATACTTATAAGTTACTATGAGAATACAGTTAAATAAACTTGCAAATTTATTTAATAGTGAAGTTCATTCATCTCAATTTATTCCTTTAGGGGAAATTTTGAAGTCTTGTGTTTAGAAGATGTCAAATTGCAGGGATTCAGTGGTCCTTGCTCTTCTGGTTAACAACAGGTAAAACACGCCTTCACAGGGTGATATCTGAATAGGGAAAATTATTGTCAGGGGTTTGAGCCATTGATTTTGATGAAAGCCCAGTCTGCCTCATTTACAAAGCCTATGTGGCAAACTCTAGGATTTTAAGTGAAGTGCAATTCATTTTGGGAGGAAAATCAGCTAACTTCTAATTCAGTCTACTTTTAATCAGTGGAAAAATCACAATGGACTCACTTATATATGCATACTATCTATATTTAGAAGAAAAATAGAGTTGAGAGATTCTTGAGTTACCAAAGTCTGTCAAATTTCAGTCAAAAATGTCAATAGATATTTCTCAATTTCCAATTTACCAATATTTAAAAATTTAAAGTAATAATTTTATACAATTTTATTTCAATGTAGAAAATTCAAATGCCTTAGAAATTTATTATTCTTTATTCCCTATTTTTAAACCTTTCCCTTAAGTTGATGTGCCTTCATTTCTTTTTTATTTTTAAATTCCTTCTCAATAAAAATAGGGTTCTTTTGGTGTTTCTCTTTAAAGGGATAAATATCAATATGAGTTTTCAGGAATATGATAACTAAATGTTTAGATATATGAAGTCACTGACATCCACACCCACAGTTTAATTTATTGTTTTTTACACCAAAAGAAAAAAAACAATATGAGGTCCAATGTTATTTAATCTCAATATAGAGTATAATGAAATACCTGTTTTATTTTTAAATTTTATATTATTGATTAATAAGGATAAGTGAGCATTTCCCTTTAAAATAAATTACATTTTAAAGGAGAAAAATAATTTTTTCCACATGGAACTCAACTACAGAATACTAATTTCATCAAAGGTGCTAGCTAGTTGTAGTTTTCCCCCCATTTTTAACCTGTAAGTGGCTTTCCTTGGCATTAATCACATAGTTCCATGTATCTATATTTATAATTTTAACAGATACTTCATAAATATGGAATCAGGCTATTATCTTGATAATGTGCCACTTTTCTATAAATACAGAGATAGGGTAATTACCACTAGAACTATTTGATAAAATTCAAAAATAGATAAATAATGAATAAGTCTTCCATTCAGTCATTAAAATTCAGAAAACAAAACAAAATATATTTAGCCATTATCCTTTTGATGAAGTTGGCTCTCTGCCTTCAAACCACTACCAATTTCAGCTGGCATATAAGGAGCATTTTATGAATACTGCCCAGTGTGCAATGAACTGAACTGGAGACACTAGTCAATAACAGCCCATTAGCATTATCCAAATGAAGAAGCAAATTAAGCATAAAGAAAAATTTTTAAACAATATAAAAGTTGACATGCAAAATAGGAAAATCTAAGAAGTTGTAAGTGAAGTTCAGCCCGTCCTATAATCCAACTTATGCTTTGAAACTGGGAGGCAAGTTTATTCATAAATATAGGTCAGTTACTATAAATTCTGGGATCAGTAAGTAGTACAGGATGGTTATATGATTTTTTTCCTGTTTATGATGTTATCACTACTGTGTGACATGGCCACTAAGAAAAGATAGTATATTCGTAGGTTGCATTAGTGTTAAAGTGTCCAGTTTATGTGAATGAATTCTCAAACCTATATATAACATACTGTGTTCAGCCACTCATTTTAGAAATATTAGTTTTATTCTTGTTATGTTATGAACCTTCAATATTCAATACATTTCTCAGCAAACATTTATTTGGTACCCACCTACTATAGAATAGGACCTGTGATAATGGCTGCAATACAGTAATGAAGAAGGCATTGTTTCTATTTGCCCAAATAAATAGACAATTTAAAAACCACAATAAGTTTATGATGGGGCTAAACAGTGTGTGTTACAAGAACATACAGAAGAGCATCCAACTAGCTTTTGAGGAGTCAGGGAAGAATTTCCCCTGAAGGGATCACTTCCTCTGAGAAGCTTTTCTAGACAGCCTGGTGCCTGTCAGATTCTGGCAGGCACTCTTTACCTTTCCTTGATACCAGATCTCGCAGTTCGAAGTTTCATGTCTATTTGGGAGATTTTTTTTCTGTTTGGTCTCTTCCATTAGATTTGAAGCACTAGGACCACACCAAGTTTGTATACCATTGTCTCCCCCTTCCTGGAACCTAGCACAGGTTTAATAGCTGATAGGGTGAAGGGGATATTTAAGTTTAAACTCCAAGGACAAGTAGAAGTGTGTTCAGTAAGGAAGGAAAGGGATTCATTTCCACAGGTGGTCCATAGGCTCTAAGGTGAGAAAAATCATAGAAGATTTAGGAACTAAAGTGAATGTAATGTGGCTGAAAATGGCAAATGAAGGTGGCTTGATAGGAAGTGGAAGGACGTAAAAGAGGGAAGAGTTACAAGAGTTGAGGTTGAAGAAGTAAGCAGGAGTTAGAGGCTGGATCCAGGAAAGCCTTGAGGAATGATTAAGATAATATATGTAAAATGATTAGCAAAATATCTGGCACATGTAGGCATTCAATAAAAATGTTCTTTTATCATGAAGAATGTATTCTTTCACTTTTTTTTTTTTTCCAGTACCCGGGCCTCTCACTGTTGTGGCCTCTCCCATTGAGGAGCACAGGCTCCGGACGCGCAGGCTCAGTGGCCATGGCTCACGGGCCCAGCCGCTCTGCGGCACGTGGGATCTTCCCGGACCGGGGCACAAACCCGTGTCCCCTGCATCGGCAGGCAGACTCTCAACCACTGCGCCACCAGGGAAGCCCTATTCTTTCACTTTTAATCACTGTTACATTGCAGATTAATTTTTTTAATCTGATTCATCTTTTTTTAGATATATATAAATTTATTTGTTTGTTTGTTTGTTTATTTTTGGCTGTGTTGGTCTTCATTGCTGCACGCAGGTTTTCTCTAGTTGCGGTGAGCGGGGGCTACTCTTTGTTGCAGTGCGCGGGCTTCTCATTGCGGTGGCTTCTCTTGTTGCAGAGCACGGGCTCTAGGCGCGCGGGCTTCAGTAGTTGCGGCATGTGGGCTCAGTAGTTGTGGCTCACAGGCTGTAAAGCACAGGCTCAGTAGTTGTGGCGCAAGGACTTAGTTGCTCCGCAGCATGTGGGATTTTCCTGGACCAGGGATCGAACCCGTGTCCCCTACATTGGCAGGCGGATTCTTAACCACTGCATCACCAGGGAAATCCCCAGATTAAATTTTAATCAGGAGTTTTTCGAGATAAAGGAAATTGGCATTTAACAAGATACAATCATTCATGGAGTTTACATTCTGGTAGGTGAGGGTGGGAAGAGAGTTAAGCAATAAATAACCAAACTAAAAATTACCAGGTGGTGATAAAGACTAAGATGAAAATAAAACTGGGAGATGTGATGTGATAACTAGAAGGCTACATAAGATAGTTAAGAAAGAACTCTAGGAAGATGACTCTTAAGTTGAGATCTAAGTGACAAGAATAAGGCAGCAGTATGGAGACGTGGGGATGAGCGTTCTAGGAGCAGTTGGTGCAGTTGTGTTTTCTGGGGGAAAAACAATTCAAGCTTAGAATTAAGGACTAGAAAAAAGACCAGTTTGGTGGGAGTGTAGTGAGGTAGGGGGAGAGTCACCAGCAGAAATGCTTTTGAAGAGCTAAGGAGGAGCCATATACATTTCTGTAGGCTATGATTGGGAGTTTGAGTTTTATTTATAGTGCAATGGGGAAATAGGTTTGAAAGGAGGGGAGTTATCTAAATAGAATTATGTTTTAGAAATATCACTTTGGAGTGAAATGAATAGATTTCATACTTAAGGAAGTATTAAAAGATAAGTTAGCCATAGTACTTGCTCATTGAGGAAAAAGATAGGTAATGATGATATAATACTCTTTGGTGGGCATGTATTCATATGGGAAGAGAAACATTTACCCTTCTGGATAGAAGGCTTATCAGAGATGGTCCAGGCCATCATCATCTTTCACATGAGCTGCTACGATAGAAGTATTTTCCTCACCACTTCCACTATTACCCCTCTTCAGTCTACTCCTAAAACAACAACCAGAGTGATTCTTTAAAGCACAGTCACAGTTTCTCATTCTGCTGCTCATAATCATCCCATGTCTTTCAACTCGCTCAGAGTGACAGCCAAGGTCTTCATTAACCACCAGTGAGAACATGTGTGAGCTGGCTCTTCTTCTGTTTATCTTTATACATCACCTGATACTCTCCTTCTCACTCCCTTTACTTCAGTCATTCCAGCCTTCCTAAGGTTCCTCTAACAAACAGGTCCTCACCTCAGGGCCTTTGCATTGACTGTTTCTTCTGCCCCAGCTGCTCTTCCCAAAAACATTTTCCTGGCTCAATTCCTCTATTCATTCCAGTCTCTAAAAACATCACCTTTACCAATAGGGCTAACACTCATAACTTGGATAAAATATGCATATTGTGGTAGGCTGATCATGGCCTCCAAATATACAGGAACATCTTAATATTTGGAACTTGTGAATGTTACTGTGTTTGGAAAAAGGTCTTTGCAGGTGTGGTTAAGTTAAGGATCTTGAATGGAAGAGATTATCCTGGATTGTTCTAGTGGGCCTTAAACACTATCACAAGTGTCTGTATACAAGAGAGACAGATTTAGATTAACCACACACAGAGGAGATGATGTAAGATGTAGGCAAAGATTAGAGTGATGTGGCCTCAAACCAAGGAATGCCAGCAGCCACCAGAACCTGGAAGAGGAGTGGAACAGATTTTCCTCCTAAAGCTTTTGGTATGAGTGCAGCTTTGCTGACACCTTGATATTGGACTTGTAACCTCCAGAACTTCAAGAGAATAAAACTTCTATTGTTTTAGATACCAAATTTATGTATTTTGTTATAGCAGCAATAGGAAACGAATACATGTTTCAAACACCTATCCCTTTTACCTTGCTTTATTTTTCTTCCATAGCATTTATTATCTGCCATAATATGCAATTATTTGTTGGTGCGTGCCTGTCAGTCATGTTCTACCAGAATGTAAGCGCCGTTATGACAGGAACTTTTTGTGTTGTATCCCCATCTTAGAACGATGCCTGGGACATAGTTCTCAATAATTATTTTGTGAGATGGAGGAAAGGAAGGAAAGAAGGAAAGCAGAGAGAGAAAAAGAGAGGGATGGAAATTGGGAGGGAGGGAAAGAGAAGGATAAAATTAAGAGAGAGCTAATAGTGATAATGAATAATAGTGATAAAGAATTTTCCTGAAATAGCTTTCTTTTTAGAATTAAAATACTATTCAAAAAAAGCTTGAAGTGATTTGAAAGATGTTAAAAGCTTCGTAATTATTTAAAAGAAATCAAGAAATTTGGTTTTTGTTCATTTGTTGGTTTTTAGCATCAGGTAAGAAAGAAAGGGAGAGAAGGAGGGAAAAAAGAAAATAACTTATCAAAACTATTTCAAGATAGATAAACCTGGATAGTCTTACAAATGTTAAATCAAATGGATCAAAATAAAATATTTTTCCACAAAAGAAAAGGGAAAAATAACAGGCCTAGATTTTTTGCAAGGGTGAGTTCTACTAAACAGCCAGGGAACAAACTATTCTGATCTTTACTATAAACTATACTAGTGTATAGAACAAAAGCATAATCCTCATCTACTCTGAGAAACCTAACATAACCTTGATGACAAATCCAGACTAAGACAATTTGAGAAAGAAAAAGTACAACCTCAACTGGCATATAATTAAAGATGAAAAGAAAATTGCTAAAACTACATTAGCAAATCAAATACAGCAATGTATAAAAAAAGATAATATCTCATGACCAAACTGGTCATATCCTGGGAATGCAACATTGATTTAATGTTAGAAATTCACCAGATCAAAGGAGAAAAGTCATATGATATTCTCAAGAGATGCAGAGAAAAATTAGATATAATTCAACATCTATTAAGTAGTATTTTTTAATCTTAGCAAACACGAAATAGTAAATAATTCTTTAATCGGGAAAAGAATATCTACAAAAACATATAGCAATCATCACATTTCATTGCAAAAGGGTGAAATTATTCTTTTGAACTTAGAAACAGGAGTTCTTGCTTTCCTCAATTCTATTAACATTGTACTAGAGGTATAGGCAGTGCAATAGGGCAAGAACAGTAAAAAAAATAATAAAACAGATGTGGAAAAAAAGAAATAAAACTGTCATTATATAGAGATAGTATGAGTTTGTACATAAAAATCCAAAAGAATCAAAAGATACATTAGGATAATTCATAGAGAGTTTACCAACTTTGTTGGATATAAAATTTAATTCATATTTCTATACATCAGCAGCAACCAACCACTAGAAAATGTAACCTTTAAAAAAAAGACACCAGGCTTCCCTGGTGGCGCAGTGGTTGAGAATCTGCCTGGTAATGCAGGGGACACAGGTTCGAGCCCTGGTCTGGGAGGATCCCACAAGCCACGGAGCAACTAGGCCCGTGAGCCACAACTACTGAGCCTGCACGTCTGGAGCCTGTGCTACGCAACAAGAGAGGCAGCGATAGTGAGAGGCCCACACACCGCGATGAAGAGTGGCACCCACTTGCCACAACTAGAGAAAGCCCTCGCACAGAAACGAAGACCCAACACAGCAAAAATAAATTAATAAACTCCTACCCACAACATATTCTTTAAAAAAAAAAAAGACACCATTTGCAATAGTATTAAAAAATAGAACACTTCTCATAATCAATCTCACAAAAGTTGTACAGTTTTAAAACATAATCCCAAAATTCTTTGACAACTCTCCCATCACACAGTGGGATTTATGCCTGTCCCCTTGAACCTGAGTTCTGTAACTGCTTGACCAATAAAATCTAGTAGAAATGACACTGTACCTTTTTCCAAACATAGGTCTTAAAGAAATTGACACTTCCACTTCCTATCTCTTAGAATGCTACCTGTTAGGACTTAGTCACCTTGCTGTGAGGTGCTCCACCAGCTAGTCCTTGTGGAGGGGCCACATGCAAAGGCCCTGAGACCACATGATGAAAGACACAGGGCTATCTCTGTCTATCGCAGCTGCTCAAATCCTCCCTTCCCTAATCTTCCCAGAACCCTGACCACAGAAACCATTAGTGGTAAGAACAAGCTTTTTGTTGTTTTTAAGAACATAAGAAGTATTGGAATCATGTATTACATCATCAATAGATAATCAGAATAATCTGCATGGAGAAATTTCTAAATTTTGCTGAATAACATTTTAAAAGATGGATGGAGATACAGATTCAATGCAACTCCATCAAAATCCCAACAATCCTTCTGGTGGCACTCCTTAAGAATAAGATGGACTCTTTCCTTTTCAAATACCAAAACTTATTTTGAAGTAATAAATAGTTAGGTCAGTGGGGTATTGGAGCATAGATTAACAAGTTCACCAAGAAACAACACAGAGTTTGAAAACAGAACCACACAATGATGAACAATTTTAATATAACACTGTAGACTGAGAAAGAATGGCATTTTCAATATACATTGTTGAGTGGTTCTCTATTTACAATGGAAAAGATCTTAAAGTGGGCCCATACTTCACACCATATACACCCATCCATTCCAAATGGAGTAGAATTAAATGTGAAAGACAAAACTAAAAATTTTACAAAAACTTAGAGGAGACCCTCTTTAAGACAGTCTACTAAAAATTTCAAAATTTAATAAGAACTGTAAAATTTAAGAAAAAGACAACTCAGTAGGGGAAAAGGGCAAAAGTTATGGCCATGCACATTATAAAAGAGAAAACCCAAATCACCATTAAAATCATAAGAAACCTGAAAATAATGTATTTTACCATATTGTAAATTATACCTCAACAAACAAACCAAAATAAAAACGTGAAAATTACCTAACCTTATGACTAATCTTAGAAATACAATTTAAAATCACAACCAGAAAACATTTCTCACCTACCAAATTAACCAAAAACTAAAAATTCTGATAAAGGAAAGTTTTGGCAAAGACTTGAAGCAACTGGAATATCTATATGCTGTTGGTAGGAGTACAAATTAGTGCAATTTTGGAAACAATTCAATATTAATAAGACAAGTTAAGAATGGCAGAGAATTCCACTGTTGATTTTATATCTTAGAGAAAGTCTTACAAATGGGTACCAGGAAAATGGACAAGAATGCAGCACTGTGTGAAATTTCAAAAAGTCTAGAAACAACTCAAATCCACCAACAGTAGAATGATTAAATATACTGTGGAAATCAAATATTGGAAAATATACACCAGTAGAATATTCAAGGAACTAAATGTACAACAGAGTATATGCAGTATGAGACAATTTGTATAAAAATTTAAATCATGCAAAACAACTTCATGCATTATTTAGGCATAGGAGAGACATAAAATAATAGGAGTGACTGAATTAAATCCTAATAATACAAAATCCAGAACTGTGGTTTCCTTGGAGGTGTGGCATTGAATGACATTATGGAGGGCACCCCAGTACTACACCTCTAGGTCTGGTGTCAAGCTTAATGTCCACAGAGTTGTTCACTATGTTATTTATATCTTTATTTTAACTGAAATCATCCAGAAATAGGTGTAAATTTTTAGGTCAGATGTTGGCTGCCTGAAAAATTTACAATCCCCTGTAAATGTGGTGGGTCATTATGACAAGTTATGGTATAGAATATGTATTTCAAAGTATGAATGTTGGTTTTATGAGGAAGTTGGACCATTATTTCAAGGAATATGTTCTGAGTTTTAGAGAGAGTTCAGAGGTTGACATTCTAATCTTAACTGAAAGCAGACCTCTTAGCCTATGCTTCTACTTCAAAAGTGTCCTTTCCAGATAGCAGCAATGAAAAATATCTGAATCTTGAATAAGGGAGAATTAATTTTCAATAATCTCTTATAGATAACTAAGATTAAGGCAATACAGGAAGGTTAAAAGATCAGGATCTTTGCCTTCATTCTCAACTCTGCAACTGTGATAGTAATTGAAAAATATAACTGAAAACAACCTCAAGGTCAAAATGATGTATTGTTTGCTTTTCTGAGATTCAAGATTCATTTTGACTGAATCCCTTTGAACTCTCTGTACCTGGTTTATCTGCCTAAGATGAGATACAGGGATCCATGGTCACATAGAATTGTCTTCACGAGCTTTCTAGTCTTATTTGGGGTTTTTTGTTTGTTTTTTAACTTCAGTAAAGGAATTTAAAATATTAAAAGCAGGGACACATGTTGATTATTTCTGTTATTGGGCAGAATGAGATTAGATGAAGGCCAATCTAAGGAGCAGAGTCATCAACTGGGAATAAATTTATAAATTAAAAATAAAGTAAATTTGAGAGTTAATTCCTTTTGCCGATGCCCTGGGTACCTTGGGGAGTTGACATGTGACTGCTTTAAGAACAGTGAGGTGGAATTGTTCATGTCATGGCCTACATGAAGGGCCAGTTTACATGCCAAATATTGTCACCCTTTATTCTGTACCTTAATTGACAGAGCTCAGGGCTGGAGAAAGAGACAAGTCACATTCATCAGGGAAAAGATTAAGTGCAGACAAGTCATGAAATCCCTACCCTGTTAAACTCCCATCTCTTCAGTCAAATAATATTCTGCCTACAACTTTCTATGGCTTACATTAACAATTTTTTGTCTGACTTATAAATTCTCAAAGTAATATTGTCTTTTTGTGTCCGTATAGCATTTTCCTTTTCTGGAATCACAGCATCAGTGACAGAATTTTGTTGACATGTTGGGCCTTGATTTTGCCTACTTCTTGATGATAATATCTCTCTGTGACATTGTTTGGCATTTGCTCATGTACTAATCTTCCATATGATTTTTAATTATTTTATCCAGCTCTCTAAATGTTTTGACAAGTTAAGCTGCTCTGAATCATTTTCAACAACCTCAGCTCCGAGAAAGAATGCCTTCAATTAAAATAATAACAAGTGAACCGTTCAAGGAAAATTTTACAGAAAAAACAAGAAAGGAAGGCATATCCATTGTCTGTGCCTCACAGCTGAACACAAGCTTTTTCCCATAGACACGTAACTTTTGGTTTCCACTTTGTTGTTATTAAAGACTCAAGGGTCTTCATCAACTCCTGTGCTCTAACTGCTTTTTCAAAAAAAAAAAAAATTATCCATTTGTGAGTAAAGTTCCAGCAAAGAAAAAAAAATGTATCTTGTATGTTGCTAAGAACCTATAAATGTAAGATTTCAAGATGAGGAATGACCATGTTTTAATAAATTGTATGACGGGGGTTGGCTGTCCCATTCCACAGGCTGTAGAATCAAAAACATTCCACTCACATGGGTATGCATGTTCCCATACAATGAAACACAGTTTGAGGCAATGTGATCAACTGCAGCAAAATGAAATTTTGTCATTTACACGACTAGTGATATGAGCACCTCAAAAGGGGTTGGTTATTAGCTATTAAAATATGGTTCTATGGGAAAGCATGATCACTGAGCAGTAAGATCAGAAAATTTCAACTGAGAAGTTTTTTTAGGAACATGTAAATCCTCAATTGTTATACATAACCGCTTTCTTAGGTTTTTTTTCCTTCTAACAAAAACATACAAGATTTTTTTATATATAATTTAAAATAATGGTGAATCATGTAGATAAGTAAAAAGTGTTATAAAACCTGAAGTTTTCTCCCCCAATAATTCATGTTATCGAATAGGGTCCCAATGTTCAACACTTACAAAATCAATACTCACAAATGTTGGTAGAAAGGAAAGGTACCTTTAATCAGAATGCTGGCAATCTGGGGAGGTGGTGGACTCAACATCCCCCAAAAACCACCTCCAAAGAGTCTGCTCAGCCATGAAAGCTTTTAAAGCAAAACAGGGAAGTAAGCTCAGTTAATCATGGAGGTAAAGGGTCAGAGTCATCACCATCCTCCACTTTGTGCAAGCTTGTCAACTCCTCATGACCTTTCTTTAGATGCTACCTTGTTCACACAATTTGTTTGTGAGATTACTGAAGGGGAAGCTAGGGAAGAGATCTGGTCATCTGTTAATTACTTATTCTTCATTTCTACTTCCTTGATCTACAGAAAGAACCAACAAGTTAGGCAAAGTATTGTGTGACCAAAAGATTTGAAAGGTGTGCTAGGGCCCGAGATGAGTAGAGCATGGGGGTGCCTGGTTTAAGTTTAGCGACAAGACAAAGGGGTGTCTCCTGCAGAGAATTCTTTCCAGCAAAAAGCTTTTTCCTACCAAAAGCTGTTTACATTCATGCACAGAAAGAACTTCAGAGAAAAGGAGTTACAATTTACTTTAAATGGAAAATTGAAGTTCATAAGAACACAAGAAACACATTGGATCAAACCCATGCTCTAGCAAGACCAATAGTCTATCTATTATCTACCTATTATCACACCAAAAGATGCCTAATGATTGCCATCAAGGATGTTATTCTTAAAAAATCAGGACTTTCATTTCACATAATTAAATCAATGATGTGTATATCAATGATTATTTACACGCCTCTTTATGCTCTTTAAAAATGTGCAGATGGTCTCTTACTTTCCACTGCTTACACCTATTTTAGGAAACGTTGGGGCTATGCTCATATAGCCTCATGCATATTGTAGAAATATGATACAATTTGTTCTATTTGAATATAAAGGGGTTTGCAGACTGAATCGTTTAACAGCCTTGTCCCCCATCTTGGATTGCCTTTACTCTGTTTAGTTTAAACAATATAGACACAAAAGGTATGCCAGCTCTAGTCGGAGGGATATTTGATCACGTGATATGAGAAGTTTCCAAAAGCTGATAAGGATTGGTTTTCTTGTACTCAGACCGAAAGTTATATTTTTCCAATGAAAGAGTCAGAAGAAGCTGAAAAATCACAATCTGGAAAAGAGGAAGATAAACAAAAAAGGGAAAGAACAGAAACAAGTTTGCTATAACAGAAAAAGCAAAGCAAAAGAGAGAAAAAAGTAATTCAAAGGGAAATGGAGTTAGCCAGCAATGTTTAAAGATGAAGGGTGGCTAATGAAGATGAAGGCCAAGGAAAAGTGTTGCCTTTAAATATTAAATGATATAATCATAAGGGCAGGAGGTTATGCCTCCAGTTTTTTGTTTTTTGGGTTTTTTTTTTAGGAAAACAATCTGTTGGGAAATAATAGAACTTTAACTTCGAAATCAGCCAGTTATGTAGCCAGTTATGATTTCTTCCTTGGTAATTTTGATTACTGGAAACTATATAAAACCTTTTCTTGTTCCCTTGAGAGTCTCTAAGCTGGGAATGCATCTCTGATAGCTCCTGTCTGTTGGCTATTCCTTCTCTATTTCTCTCACCAGTTGGATGCACCTAATTAGCATTTCCTCCACCTGGTTAAGAGTTTGTGAAAGACGCTAGACGGGAATTCTCAGGACATAGTATCTAGGAAGTCTGGCAAGGATAAACCATTGACCAGGGAAATATTGCCATCCTCCTTCTTCTTGCCCCATCAGAACCCCAAAAGTATTTACCTATAATTAGGTGGTCATAAGTAAACTTAAGAAGAACAGTAAATAAAATTTAAATGTCACTGGACTGAGAAGGAATTAGATGGTGAGTAAATAGAGGCATTAACTCTAAGAAATTTTCTGAGAAATGTATTGCTAAAGAGGGAGGCAACTCAGTAGTTCTGAGGGTTTTGCAAAAAGACATGCTACCTATATGTTAGCATGGAGGAGATGCCCACCAGGGAATTTTGTGTATGGCTTGTGTATTATCAGTAGACGATTCCTTTCTACTTTATTGATTAATTAATGCTTCTGATAAAAATAATTCTGGTTACGCTCAAGAAGTAGCCAACCATTGGTTCAAATGTTTTTCTATGATCCATAATCTATGAGTATCACTGAAATATGCATGATAGTTTAAGCAAACAAACCTTTGAAACATTCCATACTCTGTTTACAATTAAAAATCCATTACTGGGCTTCCCTGGTGGCGCAGTGGTTGAGAGTCCGCCTGCCAATGCAGGGGACGCGGGTTCGTGCCCTGGTCCGGGAAGATCCCACATGCCGCGGAGCGGCTGGGCCCGTGAGCCATGGCCACTGAGCTTGCGCATCCGGAACCTGTGCTCCGCAACAGGAGAGGCCACAACAGCGAGAGGCCCACGTACCACAAAAAAAAAAAAAAAAAAAAAAAAAAAAAAATCCATTACTCACAAAGTAAAAATTGTAATATTTCAGTTAGATTTACCAACTTTGAGTCTATTACCAACACAAGATTATTTCTCTTGCTTAATAGAAGTATATTGACTATTAGATTTCAGAAATGGTCATTTGGTGTCACTCTACTCTCATCCCCAAAATTATTAGCCTGGAAAAACATAGATATGGCATTATTACTTTGAGTGAGATTTTTTTTCACCTTGGTGTGATAATGCCTTTGTTAAATGAAAGAGCTGGAATAGTTGTAGGAGTGGTAAAAATTCAGATGAGGAATACTTAAAGTAAAAATATTAAATTCATCCTTTGACAGGTTTTCCTATAACAAGGATGAGAGACAGACTTTAGAAGCATAGCCAGGACTCTCCAATGAGGCTTCGAATGGTCTTGTTTGCTCTGCATTGAGCTAATTACCTGGCTATCTGCCAAAAAGCCCCTTTACCTTGTGCTATGTAGACTCTAATGTTAGATAATACCTCATTTTTAATGCTAAGAAGTGGCATTTGATGTTGTTACTAGTATTTGGTGGAAAGCAAGGGACAGGAGGTCAGAAACCGTTTCCTGGGAAGTGCTCTTAAACTGCTTCCTCTGCAGCAGAAAAGGTGAACAAAGAGAAATCCTGTAGCCAGCATCTCCTTATCCTTCATAAGAATAAAGAAAAAGGAAAAGATTTAACAGAACCTGCTCAGTGGTAACCTCAACTTTACAGTTTCAGAACAGCATAATTTGGGTATTTTATATTAGTCTATCATATCCAAGCGTTTCAAAAATAAAACAGGAACAGCTTTTAATGCAATCTGTGTTTACTAATATGAGCTAATAAAATCTCATAATATTATTTTGTATTGCATTAATGGGTCCTGCATTATAAGATATTAGTTAAATCACCCATTATTTCAGTATTTGGTTGGTTATTCACAGCAGAGTATGAGAGATCTGGTGGGAAGAAATAGGTTGCAGAAGTACAAATGGACTTTTCCCGCCTCTTTCTTTTTTCTTTCTTTCTTTTTTTTTTTTTTTTTTTGCGGTACGCGGGCCTCTCACTGTTGTGGCCTCTCCCATGGCGGAGCACAGTCTCCGGACGCGCAGGCTCAGCGGCCATGGCTCACGGACCCAGCCGCTCCGCGGCATGTGGGATCTTCCCAGACCGGGGCACGAACCTGCGTCCCCTGCATCGGCAGGCGGACTCTCAACCACTGCGCCACCAGGGAAGCCCCAGGACTTTTTACAATAGGTCTTTATAACAGCTTGGTGAAGACAGGAGAGAAAGGGAGCAATAATACAAAGAGGGCATTTGGTTATGGAAGGCCTAAACCTTATAGGAGGGGCAGGAGATTGCTGTGATGACTTGCAGGCTGATCCAGTAAGTAGACATATTCAGAGATGACGGTGGTTTGGTTGATGAGAGTGCTGCACCCTGAACTCGACCCTCGCTAAGCCTGCCGTCTTCCCATATCTCCTCAAATCTAAACACATGCACTTAAGGACTGAGACTGTGTCAGATGGACAATAAGTATGTAATGGGGACTTTGCTCCAGGCTGTCTGACCAAGAGCCTGTACGTTACACTGCCTCCTTATCATAGTGTTTTTAAAAAGACCAAAACATATAACTCTGTGCTAAAGCAGATACTATTACTTACTAGAAGGTACTATGGACAGATGGAAGCAGAGATCAAATATTTATGAAAAACACCACGTGTTCTTGTACACCAAGACTAAATATTAAGGCTAGACAAAGTGGATGGTCTGAAGTCTGGAGGCTGTCATCTACTTCGTGCATCAGTGTCATGAGAGATTATGGATTCTTATGAATGAGGTAAGTACATAGAATATTTGCGAAGAGTATGGATCTTGAAAAACCATTATTCTATGGTTTTAAATAGTGACTTCTCAAATCTATTGTTCCTTCAACAAGTATTAGTTGACTTTCTGTCATAAAATCGTTTCCTGTCATTTTTCTCCCTCCTTCCTCCTTTATTAGATATTTTTAAAATTCAGTGTGTAATAATCTAGTACTGACTTTATTCATTTTGCTACTCAAACCAACCCAGATTTGGCCCTTGGCAAAGTAATGGAACCTCCCAAGGGGATCATGGGGACTCACGATTTACAGCTCATCAGTCAGAAGCACAGGTAACAACCTGGACAAGTGATTGACATCTGAAGCTGGTAGGGGAGAGTCTTGTGGGACTGAGCATTTAACCTATGGGAGCTGACTAGACAGTGTCAGAATTGAGTTAAATTGTGGGACATCCAGCTGGTGTCCCGGAATTTCTTGGTGTTGGGGAAGAAAAACCCACACGTGGTGTCAGAAGTGTTGTGAGGATGGTAGTAGTATTGTGAGAGTAAAAAAGAAACACAGGGGAAGTTAGTTTTTCATACACAGAACTGTTTCTGAAATTTTTCAATTAAATATAAGACAATGTTGCTGCAATGATGCAATGAATACCTTGCGCATTTTTTCATATCAATGGAGATGTATTAATACCTAGGTGAATACCTAGGGTTTGATGGACAAAAGTAAGTACAAATGTAGCTCTATTAGATATTAGATATTACCAAATTCCATTCTGTAGGAATTTCCACCAGTAATATACTAGAGTGTCTGTTTCTCCACAACCTCAACACAGTAATATGTGCTCAACATTCGAATTTTTGCCAAAGTGATAGGTAAAACTGGCATCTTAGTGATTTTAATTTGAATTTCTTTTATTGTGAGTAAAGTTGGAAATATTTCTATATGTTTACAGGCTATTTTTATATCATTTTTTGTTAATTTCCTGTTTTCTCAATTTGTAAAAAGTTCTTTTTATATTAGGAATATTAGCCTTCAATGTGTGACATACATTGCAAATGTTTTCTCCCAGTTTGTCATTTGTATTTTGAATTTGCCTCTGATGATTTTTGCCATGCCCCCAATTTTTTTTAGATATTTAAATTTAGCAATATTGAACTGGATTTTGAGTCATAGTTAGAAAGCTTTTTCTTTCTCATAGGTTCTAAAGAAATTCACCTACTTTTTCTACACGTATGGTTTTATTTTTTATACTTAGACCTTCTATGCTTTCAGAGTTTATTTTTGTGTATGGTGTGAGGCATAAATCCAATTTTATCTTTATACAAATGGCTGTCCATTTGTCACAACAGCATTTATTAAAATGTCCATCTTTGTCCCTGATGATCTGATAATTTTTAATATAGTACTGGATATATAAAAAAGTCACATTTCATTATCAATAGCTCCTTTATGCCAGCTGCTAGTGCCATATTAATATTCCCAAACACAGTTATTATATAACGTTTACCCTATCCTAAATAACAGCACCCAAACAACCAATATGTGACAGTTTTTAAATTAAGTATGAAAGTTTAAGCCTACTGTTGCTTCTTGCAATACGGCAGACAAGGTATTCTGAAAAAACTCTATTTAAGACATGTAGAAATTCTGGATAAGAGTCAATAAACAACACTGATAATGCATTTCTAGGCTTAAAAGAAAATAAGTTAAACCAAAATGAAGAGAAAACTGAAATCTGATCAGGAAACAGGATGGGAAGCAGGAGTTGAGTTATTTGTCAATATCAGGAAATAAACTGCTATAACCTTTAGCCCATATAAGGCAGGAAAACTAAACTACGATCCAAGAAAAAGCCAGATCTCTTAATAGTATTCCCTTAAAGAAAGGGTAGAATTTTTAAAAATCTATTTTGTGGCTCACAGGGAAATCTTGGGCCAGCCAATCCCACTTCTTACAATATAGTCTCAAGAAATGCTTGTATTGCATACACGTGCCAGGAGACATGTACAAACATAAAAATAAGTCATATATCTAAGACTTGTAAAAAATTGTGATGAACTTATTTAATAGAAAAATACAGCATTAGAAATGAATACTGTACCCCAATATCAACACAGATGAAACTCACAAACAATGTTAAGCAAAAGAGTAAGATACATGTTTTCAATTTAAAATACATGTAAAGTAAAGGATGCATCTTATCTAGGCATGTCTACATAAGTAGTATACTATGAAGATGTTCAAAGAAACGATAAATACAAAACTCTGCTTGTGTTCAAACTCTGGAAATGGAGAAGAAAGTGAGTGTAATGAGTGCATGGAGGGCTTCAAAGTGTTAATAATGTTTTATTTCTCAAGCCGGGTGTTATTTTATTAACATCTGTTTATATCTTATATTCAGTTCATTTATTTACTCTACAAAGATTTGTCAATCACCTACTATGTGGCAGATGTCATTCAAGGCACCTGGCGAAAAAACAGATGAAAAATTGTGGCTTTGGTGGAGCTTGTGTTCTAGAAGAGGAATACAAAAATAAATTTTAAAATACTCTAAGTAAGTAAAAAACTATATAGTATGTAAGAGGAAAACGAATAGCAACATAAGTTGTGTTGGTAGTACAGGTGGTAGAAGGCAGTTTCATTCGGCATAATATAGGGTGTGAGGTCTCACTGAGGTGGCATTTGAGCAAAGACTTAAAGAAAATGAGGGAGGATGAGATATTTTGAAAGAAGAGCATTTTAGCAGGTACAACAGCTAGTGCAAAGCCCTAAGGCTGGAGCATGCCTAGAGTGTTCATGGATTAGCAGAGATGCCAACATCGTTGGAGCAGAGTGAATAAAAGAGAAAGTAGCAGAAAATGAGGTCAGAATTGTAAAGGGTGGTGGTTAGAGATATTCTAGGGCCTTGATGGCAAGTGTAAAGGTTTTGACTTTTGCTCTGAGTGAAAATGGGGAGTTAATACAAAACCATGAGCAAAGAATTGACTATTTTTTCTTCTAGTCTTATTGAGATATAATTGACATACAACACTGTATAAGTTTAAGGTATATAACGATTTGACTTACATACATCATGGAACGATTACTACAATAGATTTAGTGAACATCCATCATCTCATATAGGTACAACATTAAAGAAATAAAAAAATATTTTTCCTTGTGATGAGACCCCTTAGGATTTGCTCTCTTAACAACTTTCACATATACCACACAGCAGTGTTAGTTATTTTTATCATGTTGTACATTATATCCCTAGTACTTATTTATCTTTTAATTGGAAGTTTGCACCTTTTGACTACCTTCATCCAATTCCTCCTGCCCAAATTCCAAGCTGACATTTTTTTTACTTCCATTTTAAAGTATCAGTCCCCTGAGGTGTGAAGAATAGACTGCAAGGGGACAAGGATATAAGTGAGATAACCAGTTAAAAGGCCACTGCAATAATCAAGGCAAGAGATGGTGGTGATCTGAACCAAGATAGTAGTAAAAGAGCTAGTGAGAAGTAGTCAGATTCTGCTCTGAATTTAGAGACAACAGGATTTCTGGATGGACAGAACATAAAATATGAGAGGGAAAAAAAAAGTCTAGGAAAGCTCCAAAGTGTTTCGCCTGGGCAAAAAGAATAGAGTTATCATTATCAAGTTAGCACATCTTTTTCCTTGTAGTATTCTTCTGTAACTTACATATTTTTAAATAAATGATATTATCCATATATATTATACTAGAAATTAATTTTCCCTTCAATATATGTCTTGGAGATCTTTCCAACTCGTTACGTATAGGTCTAACATGTTCTTTTTGGTGACTGTAAAACATTCTTGGTGATTCTAGTACTCACATAGGTGATCCTTTCAACACCCTGGTCTCTCTATCCTACCACTTATTCCCCTGGTCATACTTTAGACCTGTGCTGTCCAATATAGTACGCATAAAAAAAAAGAATAGAGTTATTATGAACTAACTTAGGAAAGACTATGAATTTGAACAATAGAAATTTATATTCTCACAGTTCTGGTGGCTGGGAGTCTGAGATCTAGGTGTCAGCAGGTTTGGTTTCTTCTGAGACATCTCTCTTAGGCTTACTCTATTCTCTTTGTGTGTTCACATGGTCCTTCTTCTTTGCACACATGTCTGGTGTCTCTCTGTGTATCCTAATCTCCTTTTCTTATAAGGATAACAATCAGATTGGATTAGGGCCAACCCATAGGACCTCATTTTACCTTAATTACATTTTTAAAAGCCCTATCTTCAAATACAATCACATTCAGAAGTATCACATTCAGAATGTGAACAATCACATTCAGGTTAAGACTTCCACATCTGAATTGGGGTTGGGAGTCAGAGGGTCTGGGACACAACTGAGCCCATAACAGTGGGTAAGTAGGTTTGGGATGGAAGATTAAGTAGTTTAAGTAAGTATGTGTTTTTAAGATATTTTGGACATCTACATAGAGATGTTGAGTAGGCAGTGTGACACATGGGTCTAGAATTCAGGGAAGAGATAATAGCTAAAGATATAAATTTTAGTGTCAGCAGTGAAGTTTAAAGCCATGAGACTTGATGAGATCATCAAGGAAGTAAGTTTAAGCAGAGAAGAAAAAGAAGACCAAGGTTGGAGCCACTGGGCTCCCTAAAAGTAAGTAATTGACAATAAGCAAGAGTTATCAAAGGAAACTGACAAAAGACTCTAAGAAGAAGATTCAATAAGCCATGAAAAACAAGGCAAAAGTAGCAAGAAAGAGGGAACAATGCAGTAAATATTACTGAGAGGTCAAACAAGATAAGGTTGAAGAATTAGTCAATGAATTTGTCAATATGAAGGTCATTGGTGAAATTGTTAAGTGTTACATTGGTGAAAGACAGAAACCTGAGTGGAATGGGCTTAAGAGAGAATAAAACCAGAGAACTTGAAGTCAGAGTAAAGATAATTGTTTCAAGAAATTTGTCTTAAAGGGGAACAGAGGAAAAGGGGAATGGCTGATGAGGAATACGGGGTCAAGGGAAACTTTTATTTTTAAGATGGGAGAATAATGCTGATGAGAAAGATCCCATAGAGAGGAGAAAATTGATGATGGAGAGAATTGATAGAGCAATTTCCTCAAGTGAATGAGCAAAATTGTGATCTGCTAGAGGGATTATCTTTAGATGGAAGGAGTAAAAACAATAAATTATATATTTATTATTTTTATATATATATAAATATATATATATATTTATATATATTTATTATATATATAAATTATATATACCATGTATATAATGTACTGTATAACATATATATATCATATATTATTTGCATATATATAAAGTATTTCAGGCTTAAGTCTCACTTCACTTTAAGAGTTAATATTTTGCCTGCCTCTCCCCCTGTTCCATTCTTCTGGAAAATGCCCACTCATACTACGTGGGTGCTTCTGTAGAGGAATGTGGGCTGCTCATTGCCCAGAGGGATGAATATATGATTCACAACAGTTTATAGTAAATGGTTCAGGTATAGTCATGTGACCACTCAGTGTCCTTCCCTGAATTTTTCCAATAAGAGCTGAGGAAATGTTCTTCTTTCCCCTTTGATCTCAGTATTGCAAGGCTGTGAGCTTGAAACTTCCTGCCATATGGATAAGCTGTTCTAGAGGATAAAGCCCATAAAGAGTCAAACAAAGAGAGGATGCAGAGAATAATTTATTCCTGACATTGTTTGTGTCCAGGGTTCTGGTTGTCATTAAGGTCATCTCTACAGAGTCCTTCTCAGTAAACTGAACTGTGAATATCTTTTTTCGCTGAAGCTAAAAGAGGAGAGTCAAGGTATTCAGGGACGTACAGAGCTGATACCAATCATACTTCTGGTCTTTTCTTTCTATCAGCACCTTTGTTCTTTGGGTTTCATCTGCACTAAATTGTAATGCAATCAAACTTAACTTTTCCTCATTTCTCACACCTCACATCCTAATAATCAGCCAATTCTTCAGCCTCCACAATCAGTCTTTCCTGAGTCAGAGCCTCACCTCTGCCATTTTAATCCAAGCCACTTCCATGTCTCACCTTGTTGAATGAACAAATAATTCTTGACTCCTGACTTTTTTCTAGGTTTGCTCATTCTGTTTCCTCTACCAGGGGTTCGCCATCTACTCAGCCAATACTGTCCCCTGTACTATGTAGGGTCCTGATCCCTCCAACCTAAAGGGACTTTTCCCTCATTAAAACTCCTTATCTCTCTTATGTGACTCCTTTCATTTTTGCTTTGCTTATAGTTCTTTGGGACCTCTTATAAGACGATAGTCATACTGAGAGCAGTTTGCGTCAACACTGTTTATCTACAACTCCTTGTATATACTATGTTCTCAACAAGTATATATTATGCTAAGTTATTAAAAATTAACCTAGTATTTTTTTGCCATTTAAGAAAACTGTATTTGACTGGGGGAAATATTAAGCAATATAGGTTATGATATACTCTACGACTACTTACAAAGTGACTTTTGATAAATTTTAAGATTAGTAACAATGGGTGGTGAAAAGATGAGACTTTATGCCTCTTGGTATCCTTTGTTTACATTATTTTATGTTCCCTTTTCCACGCTAAACTTTGTTTAAGACTGAGAAAATCGATCTGCAGACTGGGCGGGACGGATCCGGATCCCTGCGATCCTCCCAGACCGGAGCGCTGTGCCTGGCGAGAGGATGGTCATCCGCGTGTTCATTGCCTCCTCCTCGGGCTTCGTGGTGATAAAGAAGCAGCAGCAGGATGTGGTTAGATTTCTGGAAGCCAAAAAGATAGAGTCTGAGGAGGTGGACATCACAATGTCAGAAGAGCAGAGGCAGTGGATGTACAAGAACATCCCCCCGGAGAAGGAGCCTGTTCAGAGCAAACCTCTGCCACCTCGTATATTTAATGGTGACTGATACTGTGCAGATTATGACAGTTTCTTTGAATCCAAGGAAAGCAACACAGTCTTTTCATTCTTAGGCCTGAAATCACAGTTAACATCAAAGGAAGAGCCTTAGCGAAGACAAGTGGAAGAGGACGGAGATGCATTTTGGACTGCCCGTGGTACTCAGCACACACCTGCTTACCTAATGCATCACTGTGACAGAAGCCACATGCATTATCAGTAACTTTGCTTGCCATGGAAAAGGTGTTTTGGGAAGACATGGGTCTAATGGGATTGCATGTGTGCTTTAAACCAAATCAGGACCATGGTGGGGTTTTTTCTTGTTTTCAGAATTGCCTGCAGTTGCCTCACTCACCCGGAGGAGGTACTGTCACCTGTTACAGGTGTGCTTCCTGAATAACTGAGTGATAAGCAGGTGGCATCATCAGAGAGAAAGTACTGGATCTGTCCTGGGCTGTAGTTGATGCCAGGATTGCTCAGACCTGCTTCTCTTCAGGCTGCCAAGATTGTATCCTTGAAATTAGTCTGCCAGGCTATTAGATATTTTGATCAGAAAGAAAAAAAAGCGATGTTGGTTGACAAAGGGCTAAAGATCTTTGCTGCAGATTCACACACATCACTATTCCAGTGCTTGTCATAACTGAAGAAAAAGTTAGATGTTCTAGCCTCCTTTTGGTAATGGAAATTCTTACCCCTGTAAATCCTCCAAGCCTCTACAGATCTTTCCAGAAATCACTGTTGCAACAGTGTGTGATCAGAACCAAGTGACAGGGATGAAAAGAATTGCTGTTTTAAAAAATACATGCTTCTTTATCACTTACAAAGGAAAAGTTTCACCTAATGTATAAGATTGCTTAAAAGATATATTTAAAGAGGTGCACTGACAGTTAATTTATAGGGACATAATCTGACTCGTACCTGAAAGCATTTCAGCTTTAGCAACTTTAGCAACTTATTTATGCATAAGTGCACATATATTTTTAAACGCAGCTCCCCTAACGAATAGCTGCCTATATATTTTGTGAAGGGATCATATTTTTCTAGAAAGGAAGATCTTGGTTAGATATATTTTGTGAATCCTTGATGAGGCAAATTAAAAGATACTAATATTGTTGCACAATTTAATTTTTTTTCCTGTGTTACTTTTCATTGGTCCTCTGACTCTGCCAGCTCATATCTCTGGCCAATGCACAGTCCCGGATTTTCAGAGTAACGTAGATACATGTTTTCATTCCATATATAAACACCAATGATTTTTCAGAACAGAGTACATACAAGAAAGGGGCTGTCAGAGACTCACTCTGAATTGTACTTGGCATGTGAAATCTCCTTCCTTTGGAGTGGCTGCTGATAAATACTGAACCTGTCGACTTCATTAGGGCAAAGGCTCATTTTCCGCATCCTTGTCCCTGCTCACATTTTTAGAGTTTTTAGTTGCCAAACTTGGGAATAGTCTTGACTAGAATAAATTCAGAGGGTTGCCTAAGATATTCTGCTATTCTCAGCGTCCTGATGGTGAACCTGCCCTTTAGATTCTGAGCAGGAATTTTGTAAGAAATAGAAAGAACAGAAGAATGTAGGCCCTGTCACCTGTGTTCTCTCTCCCTCCAACTTGCTAAATGTGCACTATTCTAAAGAACTTGTTGAATGCTAAAGCTGACATCCCAGCCTGAGATTTGCATCCCAGGACTACAACCAGAAGAAAAGCATGCCACTGATTCCTATGTGACTGGAACAGATACATAATCCACAATTTTCTCTCCAAGGAAAGCCGCTGTAAAATCATGGCTATGACTGCTTAGTTGGCATTAGATACGATCCAGGTCAAATTCCACTTGATAAATCCCAGGGACTCTACAGGAAATTTTTTTTTTTTTTTTTTTTTTTTTTTTTTGCGGTACGCGGGCCTCTCACTGCTGTGGCCTCTCCCGTTGCGGAGCACAGGCTCCGGACGCACAGGCTCCGCGGCCATGGCTCGCGGGCCCAGCCGCTTCGCGGCATGTGGGATCTTCCGGGATCGGGGCACGAACCCGTGTCCCCTGCATCGGCAGGCGGACTCTCAACCACTGCGCCACCAGGGAAGCCCCAGGAAATTTTTTTTGAACTGGATATGGTGTTAAAGTCTAAGAAGGCTTAGAATTTCTTTTTTAAGATACAGCAGTTTTTAAAAAGTTACTGTTGCAATGGTCTAACATACATTTTGTCTATCCTTGCCAGTGAGTACCAAGAAACAACTTGGTAAGATTGAGTCTTGGGGTTGTAGGATCAATACAATATTTATTAGACCAAGAAAGCTACTCAGAATTGTTTGTCTCAAAACTTCTGAATTACTCTGGTTGTAGTAGGCCCAGTATGGTTGTCCTAAACAGACTAGATGAATAGGGGTGTTAAATTATTTACCACAGTTACAGATCATTTCCCCCACCCCACATTTTCTTTTTTTTCTTTTTTTTTTTTGGAGCAGCAAAGAAATAGGAGAGACCAGCTTCAACTGGTATTATACTTGTTATGAGCAAGCTAGAAGCACATTGTGTGGCATTTTTCTCAGTACCCAGGCTCTGCAGAGTCCTAAAGTATTGCCCTCTGGGACCACACCATGTTCAGAGAATACTGTGTCCTTACTTGTGTTTTACCAGCTGAATTCCAAACATGTAATTGTTTTCTTCATCCCTTCTTTAACTAGCTGCCTTTAGATCTGGATAATCACAGTCTTAAAAATCTAGGAAAAAGTGGATGGGAATTGCAGACATAGATGTAATATCAAGAGCATTTTAAGACAGAATTTTTATTTCCTATAGTCGGCTTGTTGGGGCAAAGAAAATGTGCTGCTAAAAGTCAAATTATGCCATTTTAAAATGAGATAAAATACAGAGTGCCATCCTGCTAGGTATATGCAGACCAGAAGAAAATTTAGTTGGGGAAGTACTTGTTTTTCCAGATTCTGGTATTCTATTAAAATCAACGAGGAGAAAAGGAAGATATTTTTTTTCTCTCTGGCTCTAATATATTTTAGATTTGTTTCTGTTTTATAGATTTATTCAACACTCCCACATAGATGTTTTTATATTACATGAATTTAATAATGAAGTAAACTTACTTTTGTCCTCTGTTGTTGAAAGGTACAAAAGCCTCTTTCTGGTTTGTTTTGTTTTGTTTTTTAATTTGATTTTGCTGTATAGGATTTTGCTTTTTCTAGAAATGCTTTTCGTTTAACATCTTTTCTAAAATGTCAGAGCCCATTTTGATCTGCAAAATTATTGTTTTTAGATTTCGGTTTGTATGCATTTGTCTCTAAAAGCATTGGTGAAATCTCAGATTTTATATTCATCATTAAAGAGGAATAAATTCCAGGAAGAAAAAAAGACTGAGAAAATTGAGCAATAATGAAGGAAAAGAATGTGGAAATGTGGCATTTCAGCAAAGAACATGGATATACCATTATTCTTGGGCTGCTATATTTTGTTCCATGGAAAAATATCCTGACCTCAGTTCAAGATAGACTTTGTGAACAGAAACACAGCAGTTGATACCTCCATATAATTGTTGACCTAGCAGCTGCCGTCCTTGCTTTATAAATATTGTCTCATTTTCAAAACTTATTTGCTTAAATAAAAGCTGCTGCTATGAGGCTTATAGGTTAATTATGCCTATTCACAAAAAAATGTTTTAAATTTGTTGCTAAAAATTTCTGGATCTAGTAGCAAAATTATTGTAACATAAAAAATGCTATTTACCATGTGTAGTTAAGAGCTGATAGAGACCTGATTCACTGTGGGAGGGACCACACAAGGGTGTGAATACCAGGAGGCAAGGGTGATTGGGGGTCATCTTAGAGGCGGCTGTCAGTATATTATGCAAATTTGAGAAACAATACTGTTTGTGAACAGTTTTGGGAGTCTTCAGGGCCCCTACGTATTCTCCATGGCCTCTGAATACCCTGAAGACAATGAAGAACAATTTGTCATTCTTGTGGGAAACATGGAATTAGTAGGCTGTGATCCTTGTGGCTCCTGAGCAAATGTCCCCAAGATCTGTGCGCCCTTTTCCCAGAATGTTTACATATTGCAATAAGGAAGGATAATACGTAATGTCTACATATTCTCTGTTAGAAGTTCTTCTTTGTTTAGAAACTATGCTCAACTGCTTTCTACATTTCAACTAAAGAAGTTGTCAAGAAAGTAAAAAAAGTAAAAAGGAGCAGAGATAGCCCACTACCTCATCAATACTCTTACACATTGAACAACTTACATCTCTTCTTTTAATACCACATTTTGTCAAACACATCAACATGAAATGACAGAGATTAAACATCTTATGACTGTGTAAGTAAAACCATCAGTTTAGCATTAACATTCATACCAAACATTAGAACATCCTAAACTGAAGGAAATTCTAGCCCATGATCACCCATTCTAAAAATTTGAGTTTACAGATGGTGAACCTAAATAATAAAATGTATTATCCTATTAACCTATACTAAGAAACCCCCATTGTATGCAAAAGCTAATAGTTTGTCACAGCTACAAAAATGAAAAAGCATCACCATCAGACTAATAATGCCATATGATCTGTCATGTAATGAAAATACCAAATATTATATTCCTTAAAAAATGGGAATTTTTTCTCTGGCTATGGAATGTTATGTTCCCTTTGGATTATCTTCTGTGGGCCCATTTTTATCCTGAGATAATAAAAGCTTTGCATAAGTAACCTAGGATAGACTACGGTCTTTTGAAACTAACTTTTTCTTACTGCCAAATAAATCTCTTTTAAATATGTTCTCTGTGAGGCAATCATGACATCCATTGGCCAACTGGATCTGGGGTTATGCCTGGATACTTTCCACATTGCACGTGGTTGTCAATTTGAATTGTGTATCAACTACCCATCATATCTGGCACATCTGTACTTAACATTGGCATTAATTTTACCCTATTGTTCTAATTGCAGTACTTTGATGTAATGACACCATTCAATTCACAGATGGTACTGGTGGGGGGTTTTCCCAAAAAAATATAATGTAATTTTAATTTGGAATGTGAGAATGCCAAAAATAAGAGCTTCATTGATTAAGTTATCCGAGCCTGCTAAACATTTGAACATTTGAAGTACATCGGAAAAACTGGGAGAGAGAACAGCAGGTTTCAGTACCAACCTACTGCAAATGTTTTGTTTTTTGATTATAGTCTCTGGGGCTCATAAGACTTATCTGTTCACAAACTAACTTTGACATACTTAGGAAAAGCAAAAAAAAAAAATCTATATTTTCAGAAAAATAAACTCCTTTTTTTAAAGGTGAAATCATTTGGTGAATTGAGAGGTCTGAAATTTGAAAAGTAGTCATTTAATTTAAATGAATAAATTTTAAAACTATTTAAAGGATTATCACGGATCGGATGTCCATATATATATGTACATATATATATACATATATGAATATTCCTGTGACATCATGAAATAAGCCTATTACAATTTGTATTTTATAGAATCAATTCAGAGGAAAATTCAGCAACTTTCCAAAGGTCACAGCATCCCTCATTGATGGAGGAATGACTAGAATACAGATCTCTACTTCTCATTTAAAACTATTTTATGACACATTACCCATTTTGTTGAGTCAAAAACTGCTACCATGTTGTTTCAACAGGAAATTGACTACGGGGTGGCAAAGTGTGCAAAGGCAGGACTATTATACTTGGCTTTGGACTGGGGGCGGGAAGTGGGAGGGACGTTAACTGTATGAACAACTCACTTGACTAATTTACCTAGAAATAAAAACAGAACATGGAGGAAGTCATGAAGGGAATGAGCAGCATCTGACGGCAGTGTGAGTGAAAATCCAAAAAGCCTACGCCACTAATCATCCATGTACTTTAGTAAAAACAGGAAGTTGGGGGCTGAGAAAATTCTAACATTGCTGGGTATGTCTGATGAAGTGATAGGATGGACTCATTGATTTTTTTTTTTTTCAGTAGACTTTTTTGGGACCAAAGGATTCCCAAGGAAGAGCTCCAAAGTTCTCCCCACTTCTGTGTGAAAGACAGAGTGACTTCCGTTCAGTGATCAGGTAGGAAATGCTGTTATTTGGCCCCATAAATATTGACGGAACTGGAAGCCCCATACCTTGAAGTTTGAGTTTTACTTCATTATAAAATTCATGGGCTGGTATGTCTTTGGGATGCTTGTTTTAAATATGCAACATTCTTAGGGCAGTGGTATCCCTACACCCTGGCCCCTGCCAGTGGTCAGAGGAAGCCCCAGCCCATTAAAATTGCCAACTTTTGTTACTTAGTATAAAGGATGTGTGAACACTGTAGTAGGTTATGATAGGAGGCTGGCCTGGGAGGACGTAGATTCATTAAATAGTAATGGCTCACTTTGAATATACTTTTGGAATTTTCACCTGCATCTCTCGTCATCCTCTTTCCTCCAAGGTCCTCCCATTGTTGACATAAGCTGTAGTTATTTATTTAAATGGCATCTACCATGTAAAAAGTTGTATTAAGTTCTGTTTCCATCTCTGTGTTCATTGTGGAATTTCAACATCTCCAAATGTATATCACCCTTATCTGCAGTGATCAGTATTAAAATGTAAGACTACACTTGACTTTTCTGAATTACCAGTAAATTAGGTATCATGAAGTCAATTAGAAGCCTCACTTGGGAAAGCACAAATCCTACTTCATGGCAGCTTTTCAAATCTTTAAGCATTCTTATATGCACTGGGGTCCATGGAGAGCTAATTCTGGAAAGTGTGTGTGTACCAAGAACCTTGGAACTCAGCCTCCCCTGAAAGGTTGTGACTCCAGCTCAGTGATTTGATATACTGCACAGGATCATGGGAAGAAGGCCATGAAAGAAGTCCTGATAGCATAAAGCTCACTCTCCACTTAGCCAATAAAGAGGCATCTTCAATTTAGACATGCATCCTTCCTGAGTAAGTAAACAGTATTACAGAGCCACTTCACATTTCTATTTTTCACCACTTTTTCTTTTAATCATCATCTAGAAGTGATTTCTCTTCCACAGATTCCCTACCATCCCTCCATTCCATTTTGGTTCATCTGTTTCCATATCCCTATTACCATAATTTTCTAAAAAGTTTTTCTCTCCAGGTATATATTTTTATTTTACATATATGCCTGTATGTGTGCATATATACAAACTTCCTCACGTATTGCCAAAAGTAATTATGTTCTAATTAATTTTTGAGGCTCGTGCAGTAGTTGATTGAAGTGGTCATTACAAGATGATTTAGCATGTAATTTTAGAATCACGTACTGCACGTTTGAAAAGATCTACACCTGTGTTTACCTGTGTACTAGAACTGGTTCTAGGGAAATCCAGATGAGACCCAGGTGCCCAACCCACTTTGTTGCAATATTTACATTTTTTAGTAAATATGTTTATGCCTCACATTTCTTGTTACACAGTCCTAATTATGATGAACAGCATTTCTATACCTCTCTCTGGGAAGTAGAATTCCTTTTTTTTCGAGAAGTAGAAGTACAAAACTGACTTATAGTCGTGCCAATTTTTCAAGCTTATTGGAATGAAGATTCCAGAGCATTGCTCTTCAGTGAGTCTCATCTTAAGTCTGGTCTTTAGGTAACTAAAAGAATAAAGCATCTTTCACATAAAATCTGGGTGCAAGAGTAGAATAAATTATTAAAAGATTGGAGTGCAGAAGTTCCATGTATGATCAGATGAACTCAGAAACATTGTTACAGAGTGCACATGGCTTTTAAATTGACAATATGAAATATTTGCACTAAGTAACATTAATTTTTTTTTCTTGCAGCACTGAGGGTTTTAAATATGCTGCCTGCTGCCTTTCTTTTCACTTCATTCATTTGATATTCATTGTGATCAGAACTGAGAAATTCTGAAATGTGATCTTCCAGCTGAAAAGTTCTGGTTGTTAGGTTATTGGGTTTTAAAAATTCAGGCATGTTTTAATTAATTTTCTGAAGTAAGTTCTAGACCATGACACTCAGAATATTCAAATTTTAAATGACCTAGCAATTTTCCAAGTAGCCTAAAATACGGTTGCCAAACTAATATAAGTTTGATCTCATTGTCTTAATCATCCCACTGACTCTTCTGTTGCTAAACCAAGAAATTTTTTTTCAGCTCTTCATATGTCCAGTTGCTCATTTTCACTGAACTTGGGGTTCCTTTGATCAAAATAAGTAGCAAGATGTGAATGTATTTTTAATAAGTCTGTGGAGTTGTTGATTAGCCTCAGCATTTTCTGGTAAATTCTTATTTTTTTTTCCTAAGTTTTTTTCCTGAGTTTTTTCTGAGTTTTTTTCTGAGTTCATAGTATTAGCTTCTTAGCTTGTCTATACAGTAAGGATTTTTTCACACACAAGAGTACCTTTAAAACCACTTGATTTGACATACAATATTTTGAATGATCTGAAATCATCCACTGGGCTGATAATAAGACCATGTATCATTTCTCTGCCATCATTTGTAAGTGGTATTCATGTGCTGAGATTTAAGAAAATATTTCACAATTTTACAGCCTCTACCGTGTGCATGTGCACTAATAATAACGGAACCTTGTCTATGGCTAATAAACTTCATAGGAAATATATTTAACTATGTTAATTATAGTAGAAATGAATTAAGGCTACTCAAATAACTTCCTTTAACTTTCTTAATATACTAGAACAGTGGTGTTTCTCTACTAATGGTTAGCACAACATGAATGCAAAATATTCATTGTTTATTTTATTCCTTGCAAAATGAAACAAAACACAGTTTCCTGAAGTCACATCTTTTATGTTACTATTTCTTTATTTAAAAGATGTTATGACATATAAATATGCAAAAACCTTGATTAGATTCCTGTTTTGTCATAATGACAACTCATTGTCCTATATTTTGATATTTGGATTTCTATCAATCAAATATTCTGAGAAATATGAAGAGTGGTTCTTTCATATTTGGAATGCAATGTATATAAATCAATTAGAAAAAGGTAAATAATTTTTAAATGAGACTCAACTGGCTTTAATTAATGTCCTGAAGAAACAGAGAAGGAAACTACAATTTTTTGAGTGATTACTATGTTCTAGGGACTAAGCTAAGCATCTTACATCTTTCTACTCATTTGATCCTCATAACGGATCATATAATAATTCCTATTTTATAATTAGTGAAAATAAACTTTAGAGTATTTGGGAAAATTCTCACGCATTTTCAAGTACATCCTTATGGAATTCCTTGAATATATGTATCTGTCTTTCAATTTCGAAATCACACTTAACTTTTGGGCAAAAATCACCTGTAAAATGTATAACAAATTTCCCATATACCTGATTTTAAGCTTCTCACACAAACATCAGTTACATCTATATGTCAAGGAACATCAAGCTAAATTAAAAATGAGTCAGCGTTTTTAGCATAATCACTAAGAGACTTCTTAATTAACCTGTGAATTCTTTCGAAAATAGCGTTCACTTTTGCTTTATAAATGAGAGTAGATTAAGCAGTTTTTCTTCCACTGATTTTTTTACTGACTGTAGCTATTACAGTTTTACACAATCTGTGACTGCTGCATCACATATGCAAGCAAGGACTTGAAAAGTACTTCTTTGTATAAGTTCATCACTTCCATATGCAGTTGAGGTATGACCCAGATAATGCAATCTTTTTTACAAATTGCACGGATCACCCATGTTAAGCCACTCTTCTGTGTATTGGGTTTGATCTACTCTCAAAGACTCTGAGTGTGGAAACAGTCCACAGGAATCAATTGAAAATGGGAGGAAAGACCTAGATAATTTCTAATGTCCTTCACCAATTTTAATTTATGGTAATTATTTAATGCCACCTTGAGAATAATTCCCTATGCAGACTCATAATTAAGACTATGAAACTAGAAATATCACAATGTACAATATAAGGGGAAAATAAAAGCTACCAAGTATGGAACATCTACTATAAGACAGGCACTATCCTATATGCCAGGCGTCGGCAATCTTTTTCTGAAAAGAGCCAAATAGTAAATATTTTAAGCACTACAAGCTGCATGGCCTCTGTAGCAACTACTCAACCCTGCCATTGTAGCATGAAAGCAGCATTAGAAAAAAAGCAAACGAAGGAGCATGGCTGTGTTCCAATAATGTTTTATTTATAAAAACCAGCAGTGGCTTGCATATGGCTGGCAAGCCAAAGTTTGCTGACCCCTGTTTTATACCATTGTCTGTAATCATTAGAATAAACATCAGAGTTAAACAAGGTCCTACTGTATAGCACAGGGAACTATATTCAATATCCTGTAATAAACCATAATGGAAAAGAATATGAAAAAAGAATATATATGTATAACTGAATCACTTTGTTGTATACCAGAAACTAACACAACATTGTAAATCAAGTATACTGCAATAACATAAACTTTTTAAATAAAAATAAACATCAGGTAGGAACCAAGGTGTCAGAGTAGAAGGACGTGCTTTCACTCCCTCTTGTGAGAGCACCAGAATCACAACTGGATGCTGGACAATCATCGACAGGAAGACACTGGAACTCACCAAAAAGGATACCCCATATCCAAAGACAAAGGAGAAGCCACAATGAGACAGCAGAGGGGGGGCGCAATCACAGTAAAATCAAATCCCATAACTGCTGGGTGGGTGACTCACAGACTGGAGAACACTTATAACACAGAAGTCCACCAACTGGAGTGAAGGTTCTGAGCCCCACGTCAGGCTTCCCAACCTGGGGTTCCAGCAACGGGAGGAGGAATTCCTAGAGAATCATACATTGAAGCCTAATGGGATTTGATTGCAGGACTCCGACAGGACTGGGGGAAACAGAGACTCCACTCTTGGAGGGCCTACACAAAGCAGTGTGTGCATCGGGACCCAGGTGAAGGAGCACTGACCCCAGGGGAGACTGAACCAGACCTACCTACTAGTGTTGGAGGGTCTCCTTCAGAGGCAGGGGGTGGCTCTGTCTCACCGTGGGGACAAGGAGACTGGGAGCAGAAGTTCTGGGAAGTACTCCTTTGCATGGGCCCTCCCAGAGTCCACCATTAGCCCCACCAAAGAGTCTGGGTAAACTCCAGTGTTGGGTTGCCTCAGGCCAAACAACCAGCAGGGAGGGAACCCAGCTCCACCCATCAGCAGTCAAGAAAATTAAAGTTTTACTGAGATCTGCCGACCAGAGTAACAGCCAGCTCTACCCACCACCAGTCCCTCCCATCAAGCCTCTTAGGTAGCCTCATCCACCATAGGGCAGACAGCAGAAGCAAGAAGAACTACAATCCTGCAGCCTGTGGAACAAAAACCACATTCACAGAAAGATAGACAAGATGAAAAGGCAGAGGGCTATGTACCAGATGAAGGAACAAGACAAAACCCCAGAAAAACAACTAAATGAAGTGGAGATAGGCAACCTTCCAGAAAAAGAATTCAGAATAATGATAGTGAAGATGATCCATGACCTCGGAAAAAGAATGGAGACAAAGATCGAGAAGATGCAAGAAATGTTTAACAAAGACCTAGAAGAATTAAAGAACAAACCAACAGAGATGAACAATACAGTAACTGAAATGAAAACTACACTAGAAGGAATCAATAGCAGAATAACTGAGGCAGAAGAATGGAAAAGTGAGCTGGAAGACAGAATGCTGGAATTCACTGCTGCAGAACAGAATACAGAAAAAAGAATGAAAAGAAATGAAGACAGCTTAAGAGACCTCTGGGATAACATTAAATGCAACAACATTCGCATTATAGGGGTCCCAGAAGGAGAAGAGACAGAGAAAGGACCAGAGAAAATATTTGAAGAGATTATAGTTGAAAACTTCCCTAACATGGGAAAGGAAATAGCCACCTAAGTCCAGGAAGCACAGAGAGTCCCATACAGGATAAACCCAAGGAGAAACATGCTGAGACACATAGTAATCAAATTCACAAATATTACAAAGAAAAATTATTTGAAAGCAGCAAGGGAAAAACAAAAAATAACATACAAGGAAACTCCAATAAGGTTAACAGCTGCTTTCTCAGCAGAAACACTACAAGCCAGAAAGGAATGGCATGATATACTTAAAGTGATGAAAGGGAAGAACCTACAACCAAGATTACTCTACCCGGCAAAGATCTCATTCAGATTCGATGGAGAAATCAAAAGCTTTACAGAGAAGCAAAAGCTAAGAGAATTCAGCACCACCAAACCAGCTTTACCAAAATGCTAAAGGAACTTCTCGAGGCAGGAAACAAAAGAGAAGGAAAAGACTACAATAACAAACCCAAAACAATTAAGAAAATGGTAATAGGAACATATATATCAATAATTACCTTAAATGTAAATGGATTAAATGTTCCATCGAAAAGACACAGACTAGCTGAATGGATACAAAAACAAGACCCATATACATAATGTCTACAAGAGACCTACTTCAGACCTAGGGACACATACAGACTGAAACTGAGGGGATGGAAAAAGATATTCCATGCAAATGGAAATCAAAAGAAAGCTGGAGTAGCTATACTCATATCAGATAAAATAGACTTTAAAATAAAGAATGTTACAAGAGACAAGGATAGACACTACATAATGATCAAGGGATCAATCCAAGAAGAAGATATAACAATTGTAAATATATATGCACCCAACATAGGAGCACCACAATATATAAGACAACTGCTAACAGCTATAAAAGAGGAAATCGACAGAATGCAATAATATTGGGGGACTTTAACACCTCACTTACACCGATGCCCAGATTATCCAAAATGAAAATAAATAAGGAAACAGAAGCTTTTTTTTTTTTTTGCAGTATGCGGGCCTCTCACTGTTGTGGCCTCTCCCATTGCGGAGCACAGGCTCCGGACGTGCAGGCTCAGCAGTCATGGCTCACGGGGCTAGCCGCTCCATGGCATGTGGGATCTTCCCAGACCAGGGCATGAACCCATGTTCCCTGCATCGGCAGGTGGACTCTCAACCACTGCACCACCAGGGAAGCCCAGGAAACAGAAGCTTTAAATGACACAATAGACCAGATAGGTTTAATAGATATTTATAGAACATTCCATCCAAAAACAGCAGAATACACTTTCTTCTCAAGTGCTCACAGAACATTCTCCAGGATAGATCACATCTTGGGTCACAAACCAAGCCTCAGTAAATTTTAAAAAATTGAAATCACATCAAGTATCTTTTCTGTCCACAATGCTATGAGATTAGAAATCAATTACTGGGGAAAAAAAGGTAAAAAACACAAACACATGGAGGCTAAACAATACATTATTAAATAACCAAGGGGTCAGTGAAGAAATCAAGAGGAAATCAAAAAACACCTAGAGACAAATGACAATGAAAACACGAACATCCAAAACCTATGGGATGCAGCAAAAGTAGTTCTAAGAGGGAAGTTTATAGCTATACAAGCCTACCTCAAGAAACAAGAAAAATCTCAAATAAACAATTTAACCTTACACCTAAAGGAACTAGTGAAAGAAGAACAAACAAAACCCAAAGTTAGCAGAAGGAAAGAAATCATAAAGATCAGAGCAGAAATAAATGAAATAGAAACAAAGAAAACAGTAGCAAAGATCAAAGATCAAAACTAAAACCTGGTTCTTTGAGCAGATAAACAAAATTGATAAACCATTAGCCAGAGTGGTCAAGAAAAAGAGGGAGAGGACTCAAATCAATAAAATGAGAAATGAAAAAGGAGAAGTTACAACAGACACTGCAGAAATACAAAGCATCCTAAGAGACTGCTACAAGCAAGTCTATGCCAATAAAATGGAGAACCTGGAAGAAATGGAAAAATTCTTAGAAAGGTATAACCTTCCAAGACTGAACCAGGAAGAAATAGAAAATATGAAGAGATGAATCACAAGTAATGAAATTGAAACTGTGATTTAAAATCTTCCAACAAACAAAAGTCCAGGACCAGATGGCCTCACAGGTGAATTCTATCAAACATTTAGAGAAGAGCTAACACCCATCCTTCTCAAACTCTTCCAAAACATTGCAGAGGAAGGAATACTCCCAAACTCATTCTATGAGGCCACCATCACCCTGATACCAAAACCAGACAAAGATACTCCAAAAAAAGAAAATTACAGACCAATATCACTGATGAGTATAGTTGCAAAAATCCTCAAGAAAATACTAGCAAACAGAATCCAACAACATATTAAAAAGATCATACACCATGATCAAGTGGGATCTATCCCAGAGATGCAAGGATTCTTCAATATACACAAATCAATCAATGTGATACACCATATCAACAAATCAAAGAATAAAAACCATATGATCATCTTACTAGATGAAGAAAAAGCTTTTGACAAAATTCAACACCAATTTATGATAAAAACTCTCGAGAAAGCAGGCATAGAGAAAACCTACCTCAACATAAAAAAGGCCAAATATGACAAACCCACAGCAAACATCATTCTCAATGGTGAAAAGCTGAAAGCATTTCCTTTAAGATCAGGAGCAAGACAAGGATGTCCACTCTCACCACTATTATTCAACATGGTTTTGGAAGTCCTAGCCACGGTAATCAGAGAAGAAAACTAAATAAAAGGAATACAAATTGGAAAAGAAGTAAAACTGTCATTCCTTGCAGATGACATGATACTATACATAGAGAATCCTAAAGATGCCACCAGATAACTACTAGAGCTAATCAATGAATTTGGTAAAGTTTCAGGATACAAAATTAATGCACAGAAATCTCTTGCATTCCTATACACTAATGATGAAAAATATGAAAGAGAAATTAAGGAAACGCTCCCATTTACCATTGCAACAAAAAGAATAAAATACCTAGGAATAAACCTACCTAGGGAGACAAAAGACCTGTATGAAGGAAACTATAAGACACTGATGAAAGGAATTAAAGATGATACCAACAGATGGAGAGATATACCATGTTCTTGGATTGGAGGAATCAATATTGTGAAAATGACCATACTACCCAAAGCAATCAACAGATTCAATGCAATCCCTATCAAATTACCAATGGTATTTTTTACAGAACTAGAACAAAAAATCTTAAAATTTGTATGGAGACACAAAAGACCCTGAATAGCCAAAGCAGTCTTGAGGGAAAAAACGGAGCTGAAGGAATCAGACTTCCTGACTTCAGACTATACTATAAAGCTACAGTAATCAAGACAATATGGTACTGGCACAAAAACAGAAACATAGATCAATGGAGCAAGATAGAAATCCCAGAGATAAACCCACGCACCTATGGTCAACTAATCTATGACAAAGGAGGCAAGGATATACAATGGAGAAAAGTCAGTCTCTTCAATAAGTGGTGCTGGGAAAACTGGACAGCTACATGTAAAAGAATGAAATTAGAACACTCCCTAACACCATACACAAAAATAAACTCAAAATGGATTTGAGACCTAAATGTAAGACTGGACACTATAAAACTCTTAGAGGAAAACATAGGAAGAACACTTTTTGACATAAATTGCAGCAAGATCCTTTTTGACCCACCTCCTAGAGAAATGGAAATAAAAACAAAAATAAACAAATGGGACCTAATGGAACTTCAAAACTTTTGCACAGGAAAGGAAACCATAAACAGGATGAAAAGACCACCCTCAGAATGGGAGAAAATATTTGCAAATGAATCAATGGAAAAATTATATAAAGAGCTCATGCAGCTCAATATTAAAGAAATAAATAACCCAATCAAAAAATGGGCAAAACACCTAAATAGACGTTTCTCCAAAGAAGACATACAGATGACCAAGAAGCCCATTGAAAGCTGCTCAATATCACTAATTATTAGAGAAATACAAATCAAAACTACAATGAGGTATCACCTCACACCAGTTAGAATGGGCATCATCAGAAAATCTACAAACAACAAATGCTGGAGAGGGTGTGGAGAAAAGGGAACCCTCTTGCACTGTTGGTGCGAATGTAAATTGATACAGCCACTATGGAGAACAGTGTGGAGCTTCCTTAAAAAACTAAAAATAGAACTACCATATGATCCAGCAATCCTACTACTGGTCATATACCCAGAGAAAACCATAATTCAAAAAGACACATTCACCCCAGTGTTCATTGCAACACTATTTACAATAGCCCAGTCATGGAATCAACCTAAATGCCCATTGACAGATGAATGGATAAAGAAGATGTAGTACATATATACAATGGAATATTACTCAGCCATAAAAAGGAAAGAAATTGAGTCATTTGTTGAGACGTGGATGGATCTAGAGACTGTCATACAGAGTGAAGTAAGTCAGAAAGAGAAAAACAAATATCATATATTAACGCATGTATGTGGTACCTAGAAAAATTGTACACATGAACCGATTTGCAGGGGAGAAGTTGAGACACAGATGTAGAGAACAAACATATGGACACCAAGAGGGTAAAACCACGGTGGGATGTAGATAGTGGTGTGATGAATTGGGCGATTGGGATTGACATGTATACACTGATGTGTATAAAATGGATGACTAATAAAACATGCATTATAAAAAATAATTAAAATAAAACTCAAATATTCAAAAAAAACTTAGTACTAAATTTTCTTTGGGTTATTTGTATGGAAATATGTTAATATAAATGTTTCAGACATTACATGAAATTCCTAAAAATCTTATATGTTCTGGTATAATGTTATAAGTCATAATTCTTGTTATTTTTAAAATGTATATCTCAGAAATAACTAAATTTCCTTGTCAATTACATTATTATGAACTTTCATCAAATCTTTAACCGTGGTCATTTTTAAGTCTTTTGTCATTTACAGACAGCTCTGGGTGTACTCTGATGCTTTTGCAAACATGTTCCTGTGAAAGGGTTTCATCTTCAAGGAATTCATGGAAAAGACTCTGACAAGCACAGGTTTCTGGTAACTGACTACACTGCAGAACTGAATGAATAAGCATTTTCAGAACTCTAATGGAAAACTGATGAATTCATAAAAGTGCTAACAAAAGATCAAGATTAAAAAAATTAATTACATGAGACTGAGTGAACTGATGAGGATGATTATAATTTTTGTGACTTTCTGTTTGAATAAAAAAAAAAAGAACAAACATCAAAGAAAGGTATTGTTGAACTTATTCTCTAGAGGAAGAAAATTGGATTCAAACAGATTTAGTATACATAAGATCTCATTGGAAAAACAGAGCTGATCTCTTATAATTTAATAAAATGTATTTGATACAAAGAACTACTGAACAGTGTCAAAAGTACTAAGAAGCAAGGAATGGCACAGAGAGACAACCCCAAGATTAGCAACAGAAGGAACTTGCTAGCAACCAAAAGGAAGCCATGCATTATCAGAACCCAGGAGCAGAACATCAGGGATCTCATTGGAAAGGGATGTCCAGATAGATCTGGGAAGAGATGTCGCCACTTTGATGAGCCTGCAGCAGGAAGGTGAAGAGCTACTCTGGCATCCTTCTTCCTGTCCCCTAACCTCACCAGATTGGTTGTTCTTAGCTGGATTAGAGTTTTCATATTATCAGCCTTTTGTGGTACAGAGCAGAGCAGGGAATTGACCTCAGATCACATAAAAATTTATAGGAACAAATAATAGTAACATTGTTAACAATTAGGACCTAAATCTGTCTCCTCCAACTTCTGTACACTTCCATGGACTCCAGTATAAACAGAGCTTGCCTCTTGTGTTTTCCTCTTTCCTTTTATATATGTAATGTTTCTTAGTACCTCAAAATATAACTCGAGATCTTTAGCTTCGTTCTATAACACTCAGTATAAAAAAGATCTTATTTCTGTGAAGAATTAAAAGTGATGTTCATAGCCACAATAAAGGTATTTCTGTTAATTTGCCAATGCTTTATTTCACAATGTTGAAAAGAACTTGCTTACCAAAAAAATTAGCTGATTTTCTTTAAATTGTGTATTTAAAGATTCATATAAGATGCCTACTAGGATTGTCCCATTTTCATTTGATTATTTGTTTGGTAGATTTTCATTCCTCCTAAATCTAGGTTCACAAAATTATTTGGGGGGTCAATAGTAAAATAGGCCTCACTAGATTGACTTAAAGTAGAAGTCCATCACTTCAATTTAGGTATAATTAAAAATATGGAGTCAGAACATAAAGTTTGAACTGTGAGCAATTGCAGATGGAGAGACTGAGGTTCTCTGCGACTGGAATTCTGATGCCTGTAAGAAAAACGAGGTCATTGCTGCACAAGCTGACTTGGGAAGCAAAGAGGAAGCCCAGAGAACAATGTCACACCTGCACCCGGAGAGAATACACTTTCTTTAGCTGCACTCACTCTTCCTAGGAAGGAGAAATTAAACAGAACTGCACTATTTATTATTTACCCTCACATGAATATTAATTTCTTTTTGAATGTCCTGGATAGTAGCCAGATTTTAGTTCTCATTTCAGGCCCAGCTACCTCTGTTCTCAGTGGAGACTCTGAAATTTTCCCTAAGTCCTGAATCAAAGGAAGAAATTTAAGTGCTATTGAAGGATAATATTTGGGCAAACCCAACTGCGAATCGCTGTTGAGCTTCTTGTGCCCACTGTGAGCTGATCAAGGGAACTGAATAGTGTAGTTGGTAAGGGCATGAGCTCTGTATCCATGAGTTTGAATCCTGCTCTGCCACTAACTGCAGACTTAATTTATCTTCTCTGTGCCTCAGTTCTCTCACCTATAAAATGGGGATAATAATGGTATCTTTCCCATATCATTGCGGTGAGGATTACCCAAGTAAAACTTCTCAAACTGTAAATGAATGTGCATGAGAACCACCTGGGAATCTTATTAAGATGCCAATACTGGGGCTTCCCTGGTGGTGCAGTGGTTGAGAGTCTGCCTGCCGATGCAGGGGACGTGGGTTCGTGCCCTGGTCCGGGAGGATCCCACGTGCTGCAGAGCGGCTGGACCCGTGAGCCATGGCCGCTGAGCCTGCGCGTCCGGAGCCTGTGCTCCTCAATGGGAGAGGCTACAACAGTGAGAGACCCACGTACCGCAAAAAGAAAAAAAAAAAAAAGATGTCAACCCTGTTTCAGTAAGTCTGGGGTAGGGACAAAAATTCTCCATTTCTAAAAGCTCTGGATAATGCTTAAGGTGTTGTTCTGTGAACCATACTTAGAGTAACCAAGATTCATAAAAATGACTGGCATGTAGTAAGGGTTAAACAAATGTTATGTATGATAATTACACAGCATCCATTGGAGAATGATGACTTAATGTACCTCATCCTTATCTGGCAATCACATATTACATACATTATACTGCAGATGGTATCTTCAAGAGCAGTCTCTTTGCTTGTTTTACTTGCCCCAAGCTGAGGTTTCCCCCACCCCATACCTTCCTTTTCCTCAACACTTCTACTTGAAGTGATCTTTCTCTATCTTCTCAATTATTATACATATTTTCTGTAACACTTTTGCAAAATGACTATGTACCATCCCTTTTCTACTGTGTAAGAATCTTTCCCTTCAAGCAGAATTCATGTTCTAATGTCCCATCAGCCTTCGCTATCAACTACTTTTCCTAACCTATTGTGCTGCATATGTTAAGTGCTCACTAAGTGGGTTTGATTTATTTGAGTTGGAGAAGACATTGCTTTTCCATACTTTCTCCTTTCTGAGATGAGCTGACACTAAGTTGAGGCATGGGGTCTTCTCCCTTTGGACAATTCTTACCACAATTCTAAACCAGCTTGAGACAGAGGTGCACAACACGTTCATTTCCACTAGAAGGGGGTGAAAATAGATTCCTTCCAAATATCTATTATTTAAATAAATATTTAAATGTTTAAAACCACCTGTAAAAGATTTGAGGATAAAAATATTTTTTTTCAAATAATTTGGGTGTAATTCATGTTTTCTGATAAACCTTTCTGATCTTTCTTGTCTGTTAAAAATGCTAAGTTGCTTTATGTATGGATCTGTGCTGGTGGTTGGATGATTTTACTAGAAATTCTTTTTATCTGAATTGACTCTTTCTGTTATTTTTTCAATTTTATAGGTCTAAGAAGTTTTGGAAGACCTAGGATAGATCCCATCTCCAACACTTACTGATTCTGTGATTTAACAAGATGCCTAGGTTTTCTGTTTTATAGGATCCTCTGTGATTAAATGAGAGCAAGTAATCATTTTTGTATATATGTACAGTGACTGGCACAACAAAAGTGATCCATAAATCTGAGCCATTATTGTTGAAGAGATTTTTTTGCATATTTAGGAAAGCCAACTTGAAGTTCATGATCATGATGGTCTTCCATGAAAACTATCAGATATAGTCATTCCTTTCTACTTTATCATTTTTATTCTCATTACAAATCAAAGCTTCATTCCAAACACATCATTTATTGATCAACAGGGACTTCTTCTTTTTTTTTAACTTTTTATTTTATATTGGAGAATAGCCGATTAACAATGTTGTGCTAGTTTCAGGTGCACAGCAAAGTGACTCAGCCATACGTATACATGTATCCATTCTTCCCCAGACTCCCCTCCCATCAAGGCTGCCACATAACATTGAGCAGAGTTCCCTGTGCTATACAGTATGTCCTTGTTGGTTATCCTTTTTAAATATAGCAGTGTGTACATGTCAATCCCAAATTCAATAGGGACTTCTTGAGCACCAAATAAATTGAGCACAACATAGGCACCATGAATTGAATCAAAGGAAGGATGAGAAAGATTCATGCCCTAATTTTTATAATAATCCCATAAGATAGAGTTATTAAATTGATTTATTCTAAAGAGTTTTATTTTGTTTTCCTTCTTAAAGGATCAAGGGTATTATGACCCTTTGTCTTGCATTTTTGATTTTGGTCTATCTAAAGAATGAAGATGAGAGAGAAAGAAAGAAAGAAAGAAGAAAGAAAGAGAAAGAAAGAAAGGAAGGAAGGGAGAGAGAGAGAGAGGAAGGAAGGAAGAAAGAAAGAAAGAAGGAAAGAAAGAAAAGAAAGAAAGAAAAGAAAGAAAGAAAGAAAGAAAGAAAGAAAAAGAAACAAAGAAAGGAAGGAAGAAAGAAAGAAAGGAAGGAAGAAAGAAAGAGAAAGGGAGAAAGAAAGAGAGAAAGGAAGGAAGGAAGGAAGAAAGAGAGAAAGAAAGAAAGAAGGAAGGAAGAAGAAAGAGAGAGAGAGGGAGGGAGGGGGGAGGGAGGAAGAAAGGAAAGAGAGAGAGGGAATGGCAGCAGCAGAAGGCAGGAAAGGAGGTAAAAATAAAGGAAGGAAGGAAACGAGAGAGGGACAGAAGGGAGTTAGAAATTTCAGAAGCCAAATATGTTAAAGAGAAACTGATAAATAAGCAGTCAGGTGAAATCTCTCTGGAAGGAGGATAAATGAGCACAACTTGACTTTCATGTAACCCTTAATATATTTAGAGAAGGAAGAATCAGGAAATGAAATACTTCTCAGGGTAGTTTAAGTCAAGAACTAAAACTAATTTACTTGACTTTCAAGCTATGAGACTTGTTTATACTTTGTAGAAGTATAAACTACTTTCTACAAAGTTTCTCAACTTTGTAGAAACCACACCTTCACACTCCCAGATTCTACTACAATGTTGACAAAACAACTTCCTTGTAAAATCAGACAAAGTACTCACCACCAACTGTATTGCATCAAAGATATCTTTATCATATGAGATGGTCACTCTTCTGCCCACTGAATGAATCAATGAGTAGAATCAAGCAAAAGATATTTTTTTTTATTGATGGGCATGGTTACCAGTGGTCTTAAAGTAAGAGTTGTCATTGCTTTATACTGATTGAAACAGTAAAACTGTAAGGACACTATCAACATCATCCAATAGTCATATTGACCCAATATAGTAAAAAATGTCAATGATGTAAAAATTTTGGGTCTAAAAAATATACTTTTAAAGCAAGGATATACCTTTAATTTGAAACCTTATAATGCTGAATGGATATTGGTGTCATTTAATTCAAAGATAAAATTATTGTGAACACCTGTAGCCAAGATTTTCACTCTGAAGAACTGACCTCAAGAAAAAACTTAAATTTGAAAAACATTATATGCCAGATAATTTTCTGCAGTATTTGTATTAATACATTTATTTAAAATCATTTTATGTATAATGAAAATAATACATAAATTATAATCCAAAAGAGTTGGATCATGAGTTGTTACAATATCTCTATGTATTTACTGCTGTATCAGCTAGTTATTGCCACAGTTGGACTGCATAATATACAAACACACTATAATAAATATTTAGTTAATACGTTTGTGGGTGGGTGGGAATCTTGCCACTCTAGGCTAGGCTCAGGTAGATACCTCTGCTTCAAGTTGGGCTCAGCTTCTTGTATGGGTTTGCACTTAGATTTATTACTTCTTGTGTGTTTATTCTTGGACCCATATTGACAGGGCAGCAGCTAACTGGAAGAGGCTACGCTCATGGCAATGGCAGACAGCACAAGAGGACAAGTAGAAATAGTCCTCTTAAGGCCCAGTCTCAGAGCAGGTAAACCCTCACCGCCACCTCATTCTATTAGCCATGGCAAGAAAACGTGATAAGTCATATGGCAAATAGCGTGCATATAGGAAGATCCTTGAATTTGGGTCTTTTATGTAACCCATCACAACCATCTTCACATAAAACAATGTCAGAGTTAACAACAGGAAAGACTACAAAGGACAATTCCAGATCTACTAAACTTGCCAAGTAGATAACTGACTAGAAGTTAATCTGATTGGAAGCAGATCCAGTTACAGAAATCTGATGACGCACATTGGTGAAGTCTTAATTCAAATCACTGAAGAATGCTTCAGTCAATGCCTACTAGAAATCTCAGTATTTAAAAAGCAAAAGTCGGGACTTCCCTGATGACACAGTGGTTAAGAATCCACCTGCCATTGCAGGGGACACGAGTTCGATCCCTGGTCTGGGAAGATCCCACATGCCGCGGAGCAAATAAGCCCGTGTACCACAACTACTGAGCCTGTGCTCTAGAGCCCGCAAGCCACAACTATTGAGCCTGTGTGCCACAACTACTGAAACCCACGTGCCTGGAGCCCGTGCTCTGCAACAAGAGAAGCCACCAAATGAGAAGCCCGTGCACCGTAAGGAACAGTAGTCCCGCTTGCCACAACTACAGAAAGCCCAGGTGCAGCAACGAAGACCAAACACAGACAAAAAAAAAAAAAAAAAAAAAAGCAAGAGTATTAAAAACTGAATTTAGAAAAGGGTCTATTCTATCAGTAAATTTTTAAAATCCAGCTTTGCCCTGTTCTCTTTATCTCTCAAACAAGAAGAGAAAAATAACACAATGCTGAAACTGTGCTTCCTGCATTCATGTGTTTTATTTTTCAAATGAGTTTATCAAGGATTCAATTAAGGAAAAGCAATGAGGTGATTATCTACTATTGAATGTTGTATTGATATAATTATTATAGTTGGAAGGTGCTGAATGTCCGGGTGAGGATTTGATGGCAACGTGGTGGGACAAAGCCAGTGAATGAGGCATGTGTGAATTCTGCCCTGTCAATTACCCCTCTTCACTTTGTGATTTTGAACTGAGAAAGCCGGACTCAGCTAACATTTAGCTACCTGAAGAAGCTTTCGAATCAAGGCTTAAATCCACAGTTCACAAAATCTGGCTGCATGTTAAAATCCCCTGGTGGAACTTTTAAAAAATCCTGTAGCCCTGGTCTCACCCCACAGATTCTCACTTAATTGGTCCAGATGGTCTCAGACTTGATAATATCTTAGAAAGCGCACCAGATGGCTTCAGGTGCAGTCAGCTCAAGCACCACTGGCCTGAACAGCTTTCCCATCTCACCAGTCCCTCTCTCACACACCCCTCCCTGGATATGAATCCTGGAACCACGTGGCCAGGTTTTCTTATGGAAGAAGAGTGTGGGGAGAGAAATAGAAAGGAAGGGAAAAGAGAACAGATCCCAAGAGGCACCATGCCCTTGCCTGCCTATGGTAGGAAACCAGGATGGAAACTCTACCCCCATATTTTATGATTTAAAGATTCTTTTGATGGCAGGACATAGCAGATGGATGCTCCAGTAGATGAAAAGCAGAACTCTGTTACTTACAGCTCCAAACAAGAGAACACTGCCAAGCAGGGCCACCTGGGGGCTGAACCCAGGGCCAGGCTAAAGGCAAGCTGGAGCCATAGGGGCAGCTTAGATGTGGTAAGTGGTGTGGGGAGAGCTAAGTTTGACAGACTTCCTGGGAATTGGCTAATATGAATAATTTCACCATCTCTGGGGCATAGGACCTGTCCCTAGTTGCCCTGTACCTGGCCCTGGAGCAGTTAAGGCAAGTATAGAGTGGCCCCAGAGTGTGAGAGCCAATAGGGAACTGGTGTGGACTTAGCTGCTCAAAAGGGGGAACTGACCAGCCTCTAGCAATGGCCTCAAAACTGGGTCAAGACAACCTTTTTTAAAAAGAACCTTATATGATACACTAAGAGCCATCAAAGTGATGCCTAGTTCAATAGGAACAAAAATCTCCCCACTATTAAAATGCGGCTCCCAATGTCCAAAGTTCTGACTGATCTGATTCATAGCTCCTCTATTCTTAGGAAGGGAGAGGTAGGGAGTACAGGAGTGCACTGAACGGTCAAAGCATGGAGAGGGGCACAAAAGCCTAGGTCCCCAACAGAAAGCACAGGTCATGCTCCCTTAGCCAAAGAGACTGGTGCATAAGGGAATTCACAAATGTTGTGGTAACATTCCTGATGGAGTCTGGGGCAGCAACCCAAAATACATGACTCTTTCTGCAGGGAAGTGTATTAGTATTTATTTTAAGTATGATAAATAAAGACTAGAGGTAGCCTCATGTCACTTCACATCACGTTTGTAGCCAAATGAATTCAGGTCAGGTCAGATATTACTGCCAAGTGAGTTATAAACACAACTTCTGTTTCCAGAGCTTTATAGATTTCAGAACTTCAGATAAGAGGTTGTAGATCTATATCTTACACATTATCTGAATCTATACTGTCACACTACAGATAATAAAGTGACTCTTATAAAGGTTAAGGACCCCAAGATAACTGATTCCATAATTATTTACTAAGCATCAATGTCGAGTACTATCAGGGAGTACTGCATATATAAAGATGGCCATGACAGGGCTTCCCTTGTGGCGCAGTGGTTGAGAGTCCGCCTGCCGATGCAGGGGACACTGGCTCGTGCCCCAGTCCGGGAGGATCCCACATGCTGTGGAGCGGCTGGGCCTGTGAGCCATGGCCGCTGAGCCTGCGCATCCGGAGCCTGTGCTCCACAACGGGAGAGGACACAACAGTGAGAGGCCCGCGTACCGGAAAAAAAAGATGGCCATGACAGAGTGTCTGCTCTCGGGGCCATACCTTTTGGTAATGAGTGTCAGTGTGTAAAAATAATGCACAATAAAGCATCTGCAGTGCTATGCTGTGGGTACGATGTTTGGTTATGGAACAAAGATCACAGAGCCAGATAGAACAGGAGCCAAGACCAAGAAGCCAAATCTCCTGATTCCTCAACATGAGAACATTTTTAAAAAATAATTTTGAGTCATTTGTACAAAAGCAATTCATGTTTAGTGGTGAAATGTTACAAGGTATAAATGACTACACAAAAGAGAACAAAAATTACTTGGCATTTTCCCACCCAGTATCAACCAGCATCTGTATAATTTAGGGGGTAAGGGCAGATATTTTGGACTTTTGCTACCTTGGATTTCATGTCCTCTCCCCACTTCCCAGCTGTGTGACCTTGAACATGTTACTACATTTTTCTGTGCCCCATTTATCTGTAAAATATCATCAGCTATAATAATACTTACAACATAGGGTTGTTGTGAAGATTAAATGAGTTAATAGATGTAAAAGGCTTAGGATACTGCCAGTCACACAGTCAATACTCTGTCAATGTTTGTGGTCCATTAACCTCCAAGCACATGCTGGATGGTCAGCTGTCAGCCTTGTATACCACCACCCACTTCTAAGGACTACTCTTCTTTGCAGAGAGGAAGCCATGTTTGGGGGTAGAATTTGCCTATGAGAGGAACCCATCAAGGTTTGGAAGGCAAAGTGTTGTGATACATTACTTTGAGGAGGTTTAAGGGGCCAGAGGTAAAGGCAGCTGTAAAGTTCTCATCAGCCTCTCAAGGTTCTCAGTAATTTCTGTTTCATAGCTGCAGACAGACATTTCCAAAGACTCAAGAATTTGTGATTTGGAAGATAAAGTAGCTGCTGCAGTAAAACATTATAGGTAAGTCAAGTATAGCGTCATGACTAAGGATGGACTGGCTGCTTCTAATTATGCTAGACAACTTGAGGAAAAAATAAATGATGACATTATTCAAGATCCAGATAAGAAGTTAGAAATCAACTATGAACTGATTGTCCTATTTCTTAGAGCCACGAGGTCAAAATTTCTTAAAAAATAAAATAAAAAATCTAAAATCTGTGCTAGAGTACCAGGATTACTATACAAACTGAATTTTTAATCATGCCATTTCTTATGATAAAGTAAGGGAATTGATTAGAGGAAAAAAATCAAGACCCTAAAAATTGGGATGGGGACTTTTGGACAGTTTTCAATGAAATTGAAAAACCTGAACTCACAAATTCCTCTGAGTCTCCCTTCCTGGCAGAAGTAACCCTTATTCCACTTCTGAATTTAACTTTCTCTTTCCTGAAGAACCTGAGATGACTTCTTATAAAATCATAGCCTTGTAAGAAAACTGTTGATCCTCCTCATGACCCACATCTACTTCTTCTCATTGTTTCCAGTCTCACATCTTAGCAGATCACAGGTACAAAGTGTGACAAGGAGGAAGTACTGCACACACCAAAAGAATTTCAGGACTTTGCCAATTATTTCTGGAGATTATTGTGTGCAGCCATATATATATATATATATATATATATATATATTCTAAAGAAGATAGACTAGATTAAAAAGAATGTGAGATTTGAACTGTTGAACTTATTGATATAAATACATCCACCAGAGATCTGTAATTCAAGGAGGATGGTAGTGACTCTATCAGTTTGCTTGAGTGATTGACAAAAACATGGACCTAACATAGCCTTGCAGTAAATAGAGTCAAAATTCCAAAACTTGTTTGGTATACTGTAGAAAAAGATCAACAAGCAATGGCCCATGGGCCAAATACAGCCTGAAAAATGTTTTTGTAATTAAAGTTTGACTGGAACACAGCCATGCTCATTACTTTATGTATTGCCTACAGCTCCTTTTATACCAACAGAGTTGAGTAGTTGTGACAGAGACCATATTACCCACAAACCTAAAATTTTACTAGCTGGCCCTTTAATGAAAACATTTGCTGACCCTTGCTCTAAGAAGAAAAATCCGAAGGGTGAGGGAGGGGCTGGAGTGAAATTTATTGTGTGATCTGCTTACCCATCCCCTTATCTATTTCCTCTGGAAGATCCAGAGAACTGCCTCTTCACCAAGGCCATGAGAAATACGTGGGTGAAAGTGAAGGATGTTTGATAAACTCTGAAATTCAGGAATGACAGTGGAAAATGCTACCATTGAAAAGGGTTCCCTGATTTCAACTAGAATGATGGAATCCTGGAATAGTAAAGGTCAAATGGAATACTTAATTGCTAGTGACAAGGTTTGGGTAATTACTGTAATGTGCAGCAGGCCAAGAGTAATCATCAGAATGGTTTGACCTATGGATATTTTTGCCAGTGATTAGCTGATCATGGTGGCCCTGGGATTAGACCTACCATGTATAGTATAAATGGACATTCTACTAAAGCCTTACCTGATCCCTAAAAGCAAAGTAAGTAGGCCACAGCCCCTAACATTATTCCCAGCCAGAGTCAATCCACAGACTGGATGAGGAAGGACCCTGTTACACTGTCAAAAACTTACATATAAACACTTCTCCCAGCCTAACCCAAAGGGACCTATGGTTATTTACTTGGGCAACTATGCACTGGGTTAAAAGAAGGAAATGTTTAAACATTTCAAGGATTACCTCCACTGAATCTGAACTGATGCTAAATCCTTGGGATTCCAAATCCCACTGTAGTCCACCAGCCCAGCAGAGTGGGAAATTATGGAGGTCAAGTGATAAATGGAGTATGGGCCCAGATCCATCCCATAGTAGACCCAGTGGATTCCTGAAACCATCCTCTAGCAAGGTCATGACCTCTGTAACAGAACTATTAACCATTCAAAAAGCATCTTCTGGATGCTACTGGCTGCTATAAACACTAAGAACATTACCATGAAACATCAAATGACTAGGTAACCGGAAACACTCATCATGATATGGGCATTGTCAAACTCACAAAGTCATAATTCTGGATTTGGCATAGGAACAGGGTACATGACTACTAGACACAGGTAGATTATTTTGATACTTACTCTTATTCATTCAACAAATTCAAATCTTCAGGTTCAGTATTTCCAGAACAGTACATTCATAGACTTTCAGGTCATACTGCTTTTTCTCTGTAAAAGTCTTTTTAACAACTGGAACTTTCTTTAATCTTTCTTTTAGAATATTTGTTTTGTGTCACTCAGTCAGGTACCTGATAGATTTTTTTCAAAACTATTTTAAGTCCTTACATATAAGTTCTTTGCTATTGTTATGGATTGAATTGCATCTTCCCAAAACTCATATGTTGAAGGCTTAACCCCTCTATGTGACTATTTGGAGATAGGTTTTTTAAGATAATAAAAGTTAAATGAGGTCATAAGGGTGGGGCCCCAATCCAGTAGGACTGGTGTCCTTATAAGAAGGAACACCAGTGACCTCTCTCTACGCATGCACAGAGAAAAGGCCATACGGAAGATACAGTGAGAAAGAGGCTACCTGTAAGCCATGGCATTCTGTCATGGTAGCCCTAGCAGACTAATACGGTGATACACAGCATATATTTGGACACATGGTAATTATTAAATAAAGTTTTATCAAACTAGTTAGAGTTGAAAAATAAAGATTAAAGCATCTAAAACAGTTATGAAAAAGAAGAAGCATGTGCAATGAAGAACAAAATAGGATATTCTGGCTGTGTGTAAGCAAGAATTTTTACATCCAAATATTCTGTAGGTGTTAATTGCTTGTAACCTTGAAGATATTTCCCTTTAGGAATAATATGATACTTGCTAGTTAAATTTAGCTGGGTCAGATATTTTCATAGTCCATTCTCTGCTCCCACCTCCCTTGACCATGATTATTTTATCATTGAAATTTCAGTATAAATTATATTCCTCATAGAGGTTTTTTCTCTCATCACAATATCTAAAATTGCACCAGGCACTATCCCATTACCCTATTTTATTTTCCTCATAACGTTTATCTAACTTGAAATTATCTTAAACGTTTGTTTTGTTTTTGTATCTTCCAGTAAAATATAAATTCCTTGTTACCTTGTTTTTGTGCTCACTGCAGTATCCCCAGCACCTAAAAAACATCATAGGGACTCAATAAATATTATATGAGACAAATATTTTTGGACCTGACTGCAAGAAATCTTTGAACCAAAGAGTTATGGCCTCCAATATGACCTACATTTTGTATATTAACTTCAATTATTCCAACATTTATCCCTTCATTTTTCTTTTTATTATCTGATTTCATCTCACTATGTTATATATATCTATGTGAATCATCCAAACTATTTTTGGAGTAAGGCAGCATATAAATAAGCAAACAAAAATCAAGGTAAGTTTAGATTTCAGGAGATTCCCCCAAAATGTGTTTACTCTGAAATGAACATGAGGTATACCACAAAATAAGTATTTAAATGTATATATTATATATTATACTATATATATTATATATTGCATTATATATTATATTATATATCTATATATTATATATGATATTGTATATAGTTAGATACTTGTTTTGTGGTGTATTTCAGGTTTATTACAGAGTACATATATAATATAGTACATAAATAATTATATAACAACTTAACACATAATAGTGTGTTAAATAATATATATAATATTTTATATAATAATATATAATATTTTATATTATATAATTTATACTACCTAATATTCTTAGACATATAAGAAAGAAAGAGTATATACAATATCCAGTCTAATGGCTTACATATACTAGTTTGATTTTTCTTGTTCTCTGTCACCCCCTCCTCCTTCCATGATACATTATCTGTATTTTTCTGCCCGGCTTTCTGTCCCTCAGGGGTGACCTCCAGAGCAGCATTGCTCAGGTCCCCTTGCCATCTGGCTCCCAGTTGGATTCAGCCAATGGCAGCCACCCACAGGAGCCTGGAGGATGGGAAAAGATGAAGATTGGGTATTTATCACCCTGAGCCCATACCCGCGGTCCCTTCCTGCCTTGACACTGGTCTGACAGCAACTGTGCTCCCCTGTGACCTCAGATCCCATCAGACCACCTTTCTTCCACAACCCCAACTTCCATCATGTGTCAGGACATCCTTCCCTCCTCCTGCTCCCTCAGACTTAAGGGTGGCAATAGCTCCCCACTGCTGCTGATTTCAAGGGGCTTTACCTTTCAGGATGCCTTAACCCTGCCCCACTACTGTAATTAGTTCCTTCAGCTGTCTCTCTCTAGTTAAAACCTTTGAATATGCCATTTCATTCCTCCCAGGAACCAGGCTGAATTTAATAATGAAGAGATCTTTGGCTGTGTTTAGGAAAAATAGGGAAGTGGTAAAACTACTCCTAAGCATATAATCAGGCAGTAGATATATTAAAAATGTAATATATGTAAGGCACCGTGATCTTTTCTATAATAGCTATAATGTTGTAGAAGACATGATTCCTTTCCTCAAGGGAATACTTAAACAAAGGGAAAAATAAGTTACTCTATATATCCTGATGTTAAAAGGAACAATTCCTGTTGTCTCCATTTTGGCTGAGGTCCCCAAATCTGAGAACAAAGGATATTAATATATTTTCACAGTAATAAAGATGTGTTAGATCATCCTTTCTAAGAGATGACTCACAATATATCAGGAAACTCTTGGTCATCACTCACCTTGAAAGCATATAGGGATGGGGAAGGAGGGGAGGTCAAGAGAACTTTATTGGGACACATTCCTGTGTTTTCTCAAATGTGAGAGATTTTCAGGAACAAGTATCTGACTCATGTCTGAAAAGTAGTCTAAATGTAAAAAGCTGGCTGAATCTTTGTTGGAATATTAAAAAGAATGTACCATATTCTTACCAATGATGGTTTGTTCCCTGAAGCCACATGTGGTCTCTGATGATGAAGGAACATGATCAAATTGCCTTAAAACTCTATGCAATTTTTAAACAAGGAAAAATGGACTTGGGGAATCCAGGGATTGTGTGGGGGGTATAAGGAAAGTGATCTGAGGACTGAAGCCAGAGTTCCCAGTGGGGAATCTCTAAAGAGCTCTTCAGAGAAAGGATCAGCATCTAGATAGCTACTCCCATGCCTGATTGCACATTTACCAGTCAAGCTACACCCTTGCACACTTTGCCTCTACCTTCTTTTTCATCCCTCCCTCAGAAGGAGCCCTGAGACCACAGTGAATGGAGGAGGGAGAGTGGAAGAGCAAGGTGGGGAACATAATAAGATTTCTGAGCTGTGGGAGAAAAAATATATTTCAATTGGATGAGAGATTTAACATTTAATTATTAGATTGGACTGTACCTTTTACTAGAACTAGAAAATGAAATAACTAGTTCACTTTGAAAATAATGAGTAAGGATTTGGGATCAACCCAAAATATCTCAAGCAGTGAGAAAAGGAGATTCAACAGAGCACGGAGAAAATAGAGTGATGGCACAGGGAGATCAGCTCGGTGCTTTGTGACCGCCTGGAGGGGTGGGATGGGGAGGGTGGGAGGGAGGGAGATGCATGAGGGAGGGGATGTGGGAACAGATGTATATGTATGACTGATTCACTTTGTTATAAAGCAGAAACTAATAAAAAAAGAAAAAAAAAAAAAGAAAATAGAGTGATGAAAGAATAGAGTTGCTTTTTGGTTGGCTGGCCTCTACTTAATCCAGTTTATTCAGTAATAAAGGGGTCAACACTTTGATTGAAGGAGGAGTAAATGTGATCTTAGAAGGCCTCAAAATTACAATTTGGCTTGAGTAAAAAAGACTATATCTTCTCAAGCAGGAGGTATAACCATGCTAATTGAATTGGCCAATTCCTACTAACCTATTGGTCAAAACCATATTCAAGATGAAAATTTTATTTAGTTTGGCTGAGAAAAATTTTCACCAAATTGCCCAAGGAATTTCAAGATTCTATTTAAACTCATAGCAAAATTTGTAGCATATTTTTAAAAATCATTGCTGCAAACCCTCTACTTTGGCATTTTTTTGTATACCAACATTCTCATATGATTTTAATTCTTCTGCATCCAGGATCCAGGAAATTCAAGCATTAGACATGCAACTTAAATATAGTAGTAGTATTAGTAGTAATAAAAGTAGTAGTGGCAGTATTATGATAATAATAATTTTTAAAGTGTTAAGTACTTATGATACACAAGGCAAAGTGCTATGTGCTTTGCATGTGACATTTTTTTAATTTTAATAATCCTAGATGACGTTAAATAATAGGGTTTGAATTTCTAATATGTCCTTAAAATGCCATCAGATCTAAGTAAAGGAAAAAAGAACAGGTCGAAGCCATAGAAGATCATTAGTTTATAGCCAAAGCAGATTTCAATGAAACTGGGTCTTATGAATTTTCCCTTTCCTAGCACCTAACACAGTATATGAAGTAGCTGATACAGAGTAGACCATTCGATACATATTTTTTTAAATGAATTGATGTTAAGTAAATGTTGAATGAATATCTATAAGACTGAATTTTTTATATCTTTGAAATAGAGGTTATGTAATAAAAATAGAATTCAAATTCTTAAAATTATGCATATTTCAAGTAAATATAAATTCATATCTAGCTATTTCAACCTCATTCATTTTAACACTATTTATTCACTGCTGAAAGTGATAAACATTCAGCTCAAAAATTAAGGATACTAAAATCTTAACAATGATAATGCCCTAACTGAGGTTAATTTGGGATCTATTAAAATCTGATTGAATTTTTAACTCTGCGAGAGGGATATTAATATTCAACAAGATTTTTTTTTCTCAACTAAAAGACACAAGGCAATCTAACAATAAGGACCTGATCTAAATGAATGAAAGTTGTGAAACGGAAACTGTGGCTTTTAGCAACAGTTATTAAGCAATAATGATCTGCTTAATTAGAATTAAGTAAAGGAAGTTGTCCTTTGGCACCAATCCAGAAGCATAGCCTGAGGTATTTGGCTGTCTGTCCATTCTATAGATGAAGCAAACAAACGTCCTCAAATTCAAAATTCAGTTCTAATTGTCACCTCCTCCATGAAGATTTTACTGACCTTCCCAGACCAAGACATTTGTTCTGTCCCCTGGTTTATACCTCTAAATTAGTAAAGAGTTCTACTACAAAAATAAAAATAAATTGAAATTGAAGGAGGACACAGGGCAACAACATACAGTAGCTTTTAGTCATCTATGGAGTAGTGTCATAAGTTCATCCCCCAATTTCATTTTAGAGCAGAATCATGCATACAACATACAGATTTCCATGAGAAAGAGGAAGAGAGAAGTGGCCAGCTGTTGACTTAACATCCTTTCCAAGAAACTTACAGCTTGCATTTTGTTCTTGTTCTTGGTAGCTGTAAGAACGAATCCAAATATTAAAGGACTGTGGTGGTATTTGGGATATGCACAACTGCTAAGGATTCTTAGATGACGTGTTCTCGAGAAGATGACGTATTTTTGAGGAAAGGTCAGAGTTTGAATTGTAATGTCTGTTGCTTGTATTCAGCAGAATATGGAAGACAAGTGGATCTACAGACTCTGGGGCCACTTCCCCCTCAACTCAGCAAATGCTCTCTCTCCCTTAGCCCCATACACTCTACCTTCCCTCAGTATTTGACGGGGGTGCAAACGAGGAAAGTTTTACATGAACACATATACATATTTATTGAATTATCCAAAAGACCTAAAAGTGGGGGAAATTACTGACAAAGCTAATATTGGGAAATAGAAGACAGCCTAAATGAAGAATGATCCTGAAATCTCAAAGCTATACATTAGACCAGGTGGAAGGAGGGCTGAAAGTAAGGAAATGATCTTGTGCATTACACTAGACTTATCTAATGGGGATAATAAAATCAAATGTCCAATTGTACTTTAGAAATAGCAGTGATTTTGTGGGAAACATTTAAAATAATCTTACACTTATGGCACACAACTCTTTTTATAATAAAATGCCATCTCTGTTTTGCAAAGAGAGAAGCTGAGGGAAAAAACACAGTATCACCAGCTGGCTCCAATAAGAATTATTGAGAATTAACTACAATAAGAGTTATTCTAAATTTTCCAATTTTTCCAATTATTCCATATGTCCATGGCTTATCACGAAACTGAGTCCTATGTAAAAATCTGCGACTGGTAAGAAAGATAGCTAAGTTTGGACCCAAGATTTTGCACTGAAGTTTTGACACTTTAGACTGGGTCTTTTCTACTCTCTTTTTGTCATGTTTTTTTCCTCCTACATTTGGGGACAATACCTTACAGAAATTGAGAGATAATTTACAACACTATATGAAAATATTTGGCTACAGTGCCAGATAGCTGGTATGACTTAACAAATTATGGCAGTATTTATTGTGGCTGTCTGGATTGGCACTGGAAAACAATCACATCTTTTAGTTACATATGATTCAACAAAAGAGTTTAGAGAAACAGTGCCTAAGGGATGCACTGTTAGATAAGATGTGAATTCAGTAGTTCTCTAGGCTCCAGTTTTGATGGAGACATGCCCTTAGGTTGCCTCCATGGAATAGTCCTAGCTATTACACTGATCCTTATAAATAATAAAGTGTGGCTGATACAAAAGTAATTTATATTCATGGATTAGCTGGGTGCATAGGTTTAATAATATTGACATTACAGTAACATTCTTAATAGCACATTGTCACAGCATCATCTGTTAAGTATTTCTTCCCAATGCATTTCATACCCTGCCTAATAATAATTTGTTAAAGGCAATGTAGCTGCACATATTAATTCTTTCGTAAATGTGAACATCACATTCTTGAATGGCACATGACTTAATTCATGATAACTTTTGTTGTGATTATATGAATAGAAACTCGGCTTCATCTGAATGGGAAGAGTGCACATTTGTAGCCTTATTACAGTTGGGAAATTGAAATGTGAAAGGAGTGAAAACTGCTAAGATCTGCAATAGAAAACATTTGACTAAATGCAGTGTAACTGTTCTATGTCACCCTTGCCTCTCATCCCTTCCTATTTCATCCTCTGACTCTGAAATGTATAGCAAGATAGTTGAAAATGAAATGAAGCTATGATTCTCTTCCTCAGTTACCTAGATTATATGTAGCTGTCCATTTCACCTTGGCTAGTTCAAAATAAAATTTGTGGCACTCAACCAGTCACATTTTTTGTCTCTCTTACTTATAGGAATGCCTTAAGTTTCATTCCCTTATTCAATAAGCATTTATTGATAACCTGCTGTCATATGGCACTGGATTAGGTACTGTAGATCCAAGATGAAAGACAGATATACTGTCTACAAAGCATCATAATCAAGGATGCAGATTTTATAACAAATTAGAGATTGAAAGGAAAGATCATAGGCAAGCTGCAGCAATAGCTGTCAAAACTTCTAGATACAACATGCATCTACTTATGATTTTTAAAAACAAGTTGTTTGCCTTCTAAAATTATGTCACCAAATACAACAAAATACAAGATTGCTTAAGGGTGCTTTAAATAGTTGATGTCAAATGTGACAGGTCTGATTCTATGTCTTCCTAATTACTCACGCTAGAAATATTGTTAAGACCCACAAGAAATATTTATTCCTGCCATGTGTATTCCCATTTTAAATTATTTTATCTCTTGTACTATTTGTGATTTTGCATACTTTGTACAAATTATCTCCTAGACAGATTTATCAATTTACACTTCAATTGGTATCCCCATCTCATTGAAAAGCATCAATAGAAAGGTGACAAACAATTCACTCTTCTTTCATTTGTATATATCAATGATGTCTTCATTGCTGTACAGGTAGTATGAATAATATGAATTAGAAGGATAGATCCTCTTGTCTCAATTTTTCATCTCTCTTCACAGACAGATATAGTTTTTCTGGTTTTCAATCTCAATTCTTTCAAAAAAAAATAACAAAGTGATCTTAAAATTTATGTTGCTATTCAAAGGACCAAAAGTAATCAAACTAATCTTGAAATAAAAAGAGAAGCATTAGAGGATTCAAACTTCCCAAGTTTAAAAATTACTACAAAGCTACAAGAATCAAAACATTGTGTGATATTGGCATAAGGATAAGCATAGATCAATCTAATAGAATTGATAGTCCAGATGTAAATCTTTACTTTTACTGTCAATTCATTTTTGACAAGGATGTCAAGACAATTAAACTGAAAAAATAGTCTTATCAAGAAAAGGTGCTAGGACAATTGGATATTCACACACACAAAAGAATGAAGTTTGACACCCTACCTCACAGCATGTACAGCAATTAACACAGAATGGATTAAATATCTAAATGTAGGAGTTAAAACTATAAAACTCTTAGAAAAAAACCATTGGGGTCTATCTTCATGACCTTGGGTTAGGCAATGATTTGTTAGCTATGACACCAGAAGAACAGGAATAAAAGAAAATGTAGGTAAATTGAACATCTTCAAAATTGAAACTTTTGAGCTTCAAAGGACATCGTCACAAACATAAAGAGATAATGCACAGAATGGGAGAAAATATTTGCAAATCACATGTCTGATAAAGGACTTGTATCCAGAACATATAAGAAACTATTATATTGTTAGCAATCAGGAAATGTAAATCAAACTACAATGAGATATCACTTTACACTCAATAGGATGGTTATAATCAAAAAGACAGATAATTAAAAATGGTGAGGATATGGAGAAATCAAACCCTCGTATACTACTGGTGGGAATGTAAAATAGTGCAGCCACTTTGGAAAACAAAGAGCAGTTCCCCAAAGGTTTAAACATAGAGCTACTTGTGATGTGATCTAGCAATTACATTTCTACATATATATTCAAGAGAAGGGAAAATATGTATCTACATGAAAACTTGTACGAATGTTCATAGCAACATTATTCATTATAGTTAAAAAATTAGAAATAATCCAAATGCCCATTAACTGATGAGTGGCTTCTTTCATTCAGCATAATATTTTCACTGTTCACCTGTGTTACAGTATATATTAGTTATTTATTTCTTGTTATTGCTGAATAATATTCCATTGTATGGAGGTAAGAGAGTAAGTAAGAAGCTAAAAAGGAGAAAGCAGAACACTGAAAACTAGTGAAGAAAGTATTTTCAGGATAAATGAATAACAAATTTGCACCCCAATGTTCATAGCAGCACTATTTACAATAGCCAAGACATGGACGCAACCTAAGTGTCCGTCAACAGTTGAATGGATAAAGATGTTTTGTTTGTGTGTGTGTGTGTGTGTGTGTGTGTGTATATATATATATTTATATACAATACAATATACACACAATATATATACACATAATACCATAAAAATGAATAAAATAATGCCATGTGCAGCAACATGGATGAACCTAGAGAATATCATACTAAGTGAAGTAAGACAGAGAAAGTCAAACATCATATGATATCAATTATATGTGGAATCTAAAAAAAATACAAGCGAATTTATTTGCAAAACAAAAACAGACTCACAGACATAGAAAACAAACCTACCAGAAGGGAAGGAAAGGAAGGGATAATCAGGAGTATGGGATTAACAGATACACACTACTATATAAAAAATAGGTAAGCAGCAGGGTTAATATATAACACAGGGAACTATATTCAATATCTTGTAATAAACTATAATGGAGAAGAATTGAAAAAAGAATAGAGATATATACATACGTACGTATAACTGAATTACTTTGCTGTACACCTGAAACTAAGACAATATTGTAAATCAACTATACTTCAATTAAAAATAAAAAAGAATGACAAAATCTGTTAAATGATGCTGAGAGTTTGAATAAGATTACGATTGAAAATTGACCATTGGATCTTTCAATAAATAGAACTTAACAGAGTACTTTGAGTGAAATGGTGGGATTGAGTTAAAGAGGTAAGATGGGAAAGGAGAGAAAGTTAAGACAAGCCCTGACCAACCTTCTAGAAACTTTTACCACAAAGAGAAGTGTAGAAATGATGCAGAAGCTGGAGAGAGTAAGTGGTCAAGGCTGTGTCCTTGTATTTTGGGTTTTTTAAAAAATGAATGATATTATGGCCTATAGAACATGCATGGAGAAATCTAATGACATTGGAGATGGTGATGGTGTTGAAAAGAGGTAGGTAAATTGATGTATAAGGTAGTGGGAGGGTATAGAAGTTCTCTTCTGGCTGCTTCTGGGTTCTTTTGTTGTTACTTTCCATCTTGTAGGAATTTTAAAAGATTTTTTTTTTAGAGCAATTTTAGGTTCACAGCAAAATTGACTGGAAGGTGCAGAGAGTTTCTGCACATGCACAGCCTCCCCCATTATCAACATCCCCTCAGAGTGGGACATTTGTTACAATTGATGAGCCTACATTGAGTTGCTTCTGTTTTTATCAGTGGAATATGAAACAAGCTTATGAGGTGTGAGTGAGGAGGAGGAAAGCAGATTGAAAGTTTTAGATGTGAAATATTCTCCTGGACAATGAGAGAGTGAACCAAATGGGAAAATGACTGAGAAAACTTAATGGAATTGACACTCACTATCAAGGGCCCATTGGCCAGGTCATAAATTCAATTTGAGGCCAGACATTGTAGTTGGTGGATAGTGATTGCTTCATTCCTTTCTTTGAAAGGAAGCACATAGCAGGAGAAGAGTTGGAGTTTAACAAAATTGTATTTTTACCAGTTGTATATGACAGAGGGGGAGACACGAGACAGTAAGCGTTTATACAAGAGAATATGATAATGATGGACCACCCAATCTGAGCTTCCTTGGTTGAATCCTTGGATGCAGGACCTGTGGATAAGAAGGGCTGACCATATGGAGCTTATAAAGAAGTACAGTCTGCATGGCTCACTCAAGTTTACAAGCTGTGTTTATAATCACAGATGTGGCTGGCCCTCCACACTTCCTACAATAATTTGGAAAACTTAAGACAGCATGAATACATGAAACATCACTTGCCATCAAAAAGGAAGGATTTGAAAGTTTAACCAGTTCATCTAATTTTTTATTGGTGCAAGGAGGTAAATCAGAACACTTGATCATGTTGTGCTGTGAGATACTGTATTCATTAGCATTATTTCCATTTCCTTTGATTATAGCCAAGATCTTTATCCCCCCATGCAGAATACATAAGGCCTGAGTATCCACTTGCCAATGGACCACAGGATGGGACGAAGACAGCTCATTCTTTATTCCACTTCAATCCCTGGCCTATATGATGGTACTGTCCACAAGGGGGTGACACAATGCCAAGTATCCTTGTGATTTTTATGACCTGGACATCTGTCTAGTACGTATTAGACTAGGACCACAGGTTCTGCCACAGAGGTCATGGAAAAACTGCCAGATGGTAATGAATTTTAGCCACTGATGACTTCAGCTGGATACAAACAAATGACCTAAGGGGATGAGATTCCATATCTTACTTCAAATCCTTCCAAGCTAACCTCTCCTTCCAAGATATGATTACAAATGCAACATTAATGCAGAAATAGACTTGAAGCCATGGAGTAGCATTAAGGTAAATAATTTGGATAATATGGCCAAAATTAAACACTTAGGTACTGAACCAAATAATTCATGTTTTTTGCTAGCCTCTATACTTCTTTCTTTCATCTGAGACAGAAACAAGAATAAAAAAAATCTGCCACATTTGTTGTCCTCTTTTGTTAACCCCAAAATAGAAAATGTTATTATAATTATTGTATCACTCACAGCAGTCACAGAATAATGTATAATAAAATGACACTGGAATTATAGCCAAAGGGTAGAGTGTTTTGTTAAGACAAATTTAATTTTCTAATAAACAGAGTTGTTTTTATTTGTTTTGGTTTTGTTTTTATTTTTGCTTTAGTTTCAACTCTTACTAACTTTTCCATGTTTATAAATAATTACCTCAATAATATAGTAAATGTTAATGAGTTTTTTATAGTGTCTTATGATCATAATAATAAATATTTATTTGGAGAGTGGAAGGAATTCTTTATACATGAGCTTTTTTTTTTGGCTCACTTTAATAAGTGATCGAATTTCTATATTTTTTGCCTTTCTCCCAAAAATGAGAAGAGAAAAATATTAATTCACTTATGGTCATGATTAGTTGGTATCCAACTAATTCATTTCAGCTAATTAATTGGTGAATTGAGTGTTACTGTAATGGTAATTTTATGATCTCTGAACTCACTTTCTGTATATAAATCCATATGGCAAACTGCATGAGATCTTGGTAGGAACTGTACAGAAAGAATATGGTAGACAAAGTATCAAACTCCCACTTTTTATGTACTTTTATTTAAACATATTGTCCAAATATGAGGACCCCATGCCATTTCTTCCACACACAAGGTGGGCCATAATGGAAAATCTCTTTCTTCAGAAATTATGGAGAGTCTCTGGCAAGCAGTCCTTTCTCAGTGTTCAGCTGTTAGCAGTCTGGATGAAGGCTCAGTCTGAAAGGTTGGTTTGAAGGCTCAATATCTGTAAGGCTAATAAGGAAATAAGATTTAAAAAATAATATCAAAAACAGTTTTGGGAGGACCTTCAAGATGGCGAAGGAGTAAGATGTGGAGATCACCTTCCTCCCCACAAATACATCAGAAATACATCTACATGTGAAACAAGTCCTACAGAACACCTACTGAAAGCTGGCAGAAGGCCTCAGACTTCTCAAAAGGCAAGAAACTCCCCACGTACCTGGGTAGGGCAAAAGAAAAAAGAAAAAACAGAGACAAAAGAATAGGGGTGGGACCTGCATCTCTGGGAGGGAGCTGTGAAGGAGGAAAAGTTTCCACACACTAGGAAGCCCCTTCACTGGTGGAGATGGAGGGTGGTGGGGAGGGAAGCTTCGGAGCCACAGAGGAGAGCTCAGCAACAAGGGGGGGCAGAGGGCAAAGCAGAGAGATTCCCGCAGAGAGGATCGGTGCCAACCAGTGCTCACCAGCCTGAGAGGCTTGTCTGCTCACCCGCCGGGGCGTGTCAGGGCTGGGAGCTGAGGCTCCGGCTTTGGAGGTCAGATCCCAGGGAGATGACTGGGGATGGCTGCGTGAGCACAGCCTGAATGGGCTAGTGCTCCACAGCTAGCCGGGAGGGAGTCTGGGAAAATGTCTGGCCCTGCCTAAGAGGCAAGACACCATTGTTTCTGGGAGTGTGAGGAGAGAGGGTTCAGAGTACAGCCTAAATGAGCTCCAGAGATGGGCGCAAACCGCGGCTAGCACTGCGGACACCACAGACGGGCATGAAACGCTAAGGCTGCTGCTGCCGCCACCAAGAAGCCTGTGTGAGAGCACAGGTCACTCTCTACACCTCCCCTCCCAGGATCCTGTGCAGCCCGCCACTGCCAGGGTCCCGTAATCCAGGGACAACTTCCCTGGGAGAACACACAGCAGGCCTCAGGCTCTTGCAACGTCACGTCGACATCTGCCACCGCCGGTTTGCCCCGCATTCCATACCCCTCCCTCCCCCCGCCTGGGTGAGCCAGAGCCCCCTAATCAGCTGCTACTTTAACACCATCCTGTCTGGGTGGGAAACAGATGCTCTCAGGTGACCTACATGCAGAGGCGGGGCCAAATCTAAAGCTGAACCCCAGGAGCTATTCCAACAAAAAAGAGAAAGGGAAATGTCTCCCAGAAGCCTCAGGACCAGCAGATTAAATCTCCACAATCAACTTGTACGCTGCATCTGTGGAATATCTGAATACACAGCGAATCATCTCAAAATTGAAGAGGTTGACTTTAGGAGCAACTGTAGACTTGGGGTTTATTCTCTGCATCTGATTTGTTTCTGGTTTTATGTATATCTTATTTTAGTATTTAGAGCTTCTTATCACTGGTAGATTTGTTTATTAATTTGGTTACTCTCTTCTTTTAATTTGTATATATATATATATATATATATATATATATATATATATATATATATTTTCCTTTTTCACTTTTTGTGAGTATGTGTATGCTTCTTTGTGTGATTTTGTCTGTATAGCTTTGTTTTTACCATTTGTCCTTTTTTTTTAGTATAGTGTTTAGTGCTTGTTATCATTAGTGGATTTGTTTATTGGTTTGGTTGCTGCCTTATTTCTTTCTTTTTATTTTTTATTAATTTTTAATTTTTATTTTTAATAATTTCTTTTATTTTTTATTTTAATAACTTTATTTTTTTCTTTCTTTCTTTTTTTTTCTCCCTTTTCTTTCAAGCCGTGTGGCTGACACGGTCTTGGTTCTCCAGTCGGCTGTCAGGCCTGATACTCTTAGGTGGGAGAGCCAAGTTCAGGACATTGGACCACCAGAGACTTCCCGGCCCCAAGTAAGATCAAATGGCAAAAGCTCTCCCACAGATCTCCACCTCAATGCTAAAACCCAGCTCCACTCAACAACCAGCAAGCTACAGGGCTGGACACCCTATGCCAAACAACTACCAAGACAGGAACAAAAACCCACCCATTAGCAGAGAGTCTGCCTAAAATCATAATAAGTTCACAGACACCTCAAAACACACTACCAGATGCGTCCTGCCAACCAGAAAGACAAGATCCAGCCTCATTCACCAGAACACAGGCACCAGTCTCCTCCACCAGGAAGCCTACACAACCCACTGAACCAACCTTACCCACTGGGAGTGGACGCCAAAAAAATGGGAACTATGAACCTGCAGCCTGTGAAAAGGAGACCCAAAATGCAGTAAGTTAAGCAAAATCAGAAGACAGAGAAATACACAGCAGATGAAGGAGCAAGATAAAAACCCACCACACCAAGAAATAAAGAGGAAATAGGCAGCCTACCTGAAAAAGAATTCAGAGCAATGATAGTAAAGATGATCCAAAATCTTGGAAATAGAACGGAGAAAATATAAGAAACGTTTAACAAGGACCTAGAAGAACTAAAGAGCAAACAAACAATGATGAACAACACAATAAATGAAATTTAAAATTCTGTAGAAGGAATCAATAGCAGAATAACTGAGGCAGAAGAATGGATAAGTGATCTGGAAGATAAAATAGTGGAAATAACTACCACAGAGCAGAATAAAGAAAAAAGAATGAAAAGAATTGAGGGCAATCTCAGAGACCTCTGGGACAATATTAAATACACCAACATTCGAATTCCAAGGATTCTAGAAGAAGGAGAGAAAAAGAAAGGGACTGAGAAAATATTTGAAGAGATTATAGTTGAAAACTATATGGGAAAGGAAATAGTCAAGTCCGGGAAGTGCAGAGAGTCACATACAGGATAAATCCAAGGAGAAACTCACCAAGACACATATTAATCAAACTATCACAAATTAAATACAAAGAAAAAATATTAAAAACAACAAGGGAGGGCTTCCCTGGTGGCACAGTGACTGAGAGTCCGCCTGCCAATGCAGGGGACACAGGTTCATGTCCCGGTCCGGGAATATCCCACATGCCATGGAGCGGCTGGGCCCGTGAGCCATGGCCACTGAGCCTGCGCGTCTGGAGCCTGTGCTCCACAACGGGAGAGGTCACAATAGTGAGAGGCCCGAGTACCACACACACAAAAAAAAACAATGGAAAAGCAACAATTAACATACAAGGGAATCCCCATAAGGTTAACAGCTCATCTTTCAGCAGAAACTCTGCAAGCCAGAAGGGTGTGGCAGGACATATTTAAAGTGATGAAAGGGAAAAATTTACAACCAAGATTACTCTACCCAGCAAGGATCTCATTCAGATTCAACGGAGAAATTAAAACCTTTACAGATAAGGAAAAGCTAAGAGAATTCAGCACCACCAAACCAGCTCTACAACAAATACTAAAGGAACTTCTCTAAGCAGGAAACACAAGGGAAGGAAAAGACCTACAATAACAAACCCAAAACAATTAAGAAAATGGTAATAGGCACATGTATATCTATGATTACCTTAAATGTAAAAAGATTAAATTCTCCAACCAAAATACATAGACTGGCTGAATGGATACAAAAACAAGACCTGTATATATGCTGTCTACAAGAGACCCACTTCAGACCTAGGGACACATACAGACTGAAAGTGAAGGAATGGAAAAAGATATTCCATGCAAATGAAAATCAAAAGAAAGCTGGAGTAGCAATCCTCATATCAGATGAAATACACTTTAAAATAGAGACTATTACAAGACACAAAGAAGGACACTACATAATGATCAAGGGATCAATCCAAGAAGAAGATATAACAGTTGTAAATATTCATGCACCCAACATAGGAGCACCTCAATACATAAGGCAAATACTAACAGCCATAAAAGGGGAAATCGACAGTAACACAATCATAGTAGGAGACTTTAACACCCCACTTTCACCAATGGACAGATCATCCAAAATGAAAGTAAATAAGGAAACACAAGCTTTAAATGATACATTAAACAAGATGGACTTAATTGATATTTATAGAACATTCCATCCAAAAACAACAGAATACACTTTCTTCTCAAGTGCTCATGGAACATTCTCCAGGATAGATCATATCTTGGGTCACAAATCAAGCCTTGGTAAATTTAAGAAAATTGAAATCGTATCAAGTTTCTTTTCCAACCACATTGCTATAAGACTAGGTATAAATTATAGGAAACAAATCTGTAAAAAATACAAATACATGGAGGCTAAACAATACACTACTTAATAACTAAGAGATCACTGAAGAAATCAAAGAGGAAATCAAAAATACCTAGAAACAAATGACAATGAAAACACAATGACCCAAAACATATGGGATGCAGCAAAAGCACTTCTAAGAGGGAAGTTTGTAGCAATACAATCCTACCTCAAGAAACTAGAAACATCTCAAATAAGCAACCTAAATTTACACCTAAAGTGATTAGAGAACAAAGAACAAAAAAACCCAAAGTTAGCAGAAGGAATGAAATCATAAAGATCAGATCAGAAATAAATGAAAAAGAAATGAAGGAAACACTAGCAAAGATCAATAAACTAAAAGCTGATTCTTTGAGAAGATAAACAAAATTGATAAACAATTAGCCAGACTCATCAGGAAAAAAAGGGAGAAGACTCATATCAATAAAATTAGAAATGAAAGAGTAGAAGTAACAACTGACACTGCAGAAATACAAAGGATCATGAGAGATTACTACAAGCAACTATATGCCAATAAAATGGACAAACTGGAAGAAATGGAAAAATTCTTAGAAAAGCATGACCTTCCAAGACTGAACCAGGAAGAAATAGAAAATATAAACAGACAAAACATAAGCACTGAAATTGAAACTGTGATTAAAAATCTTCCAACAAACAAAAGCCCAGGACCGGATGGTTTCATAGGTGAAATCAACCAATCTTTGAATAATCATTAAGTATTAGTTGGAAATTGCTTAACTACCCAAATGTAGGAATATTCTTGGGGAAACCATAAAATAAAAATAAAAAAGGAGAGTCCAATCTGAAGGGCTAATATGCTGGAAGGATAAATAAGGATTTTATAAAGAAACCAAAATAAATAACAACCACTGTGTAAGAGAACGCAAAGTAGAGAGGCATGGACTCAAGTGCTATGGAGAGTGGTTATCAAAATTATAAAGGAACCCAAAGAGTTTTCTTTAAATGTAAGCTAATCTGTTGACTTTTCCCACTTTTAATAAGTTAAAGCAAGATTTTAAAGAATTCATTAATTCTGTTTTAAAACAATGATAAAAATCCATTTTATGTTAACCGTAATATTTATTTTGAGGAAAAATAATTTTATCAAAATGAAAAAAATAAGTGAGAAGAGACATTTTTTCAAATCTCTTTAATGTTGGGCTTAATAGAAGTCAGGTGGATTCTCCTATCTGCTTCTGCATTCATTCTGTTGAGATTCCACATGTCAAGTAACCTCTGGAAAATTCCACACTATAACCCTGAGAAGATAGAGAGAAAGGCTAATAACATCTTAGTCTGATTATGAAAATAGTTTTGATTTCATCACTGATCCCCTGTAGGATGTAAGAACCCCAGGGTCACTGGTCCACACTTTGGGAATCTCTCATATAGGAAATCTGAGAAATAGAGAGTGATAAGATAGGAAGAGTAGGAGAAACTTTAATGGGACATATTTTGTAGTGTGTATACTGGAAGAAATTCAAGTATAAAGACTTGGATTTGAGACTTCATGAGTCATTTAAACCTTTCTGCCTTTCAATTTCATTGTCTCCTCTACGCAACGTTGCTCTAAGAATGTAATGAGCCAGCTTATATATAAAGGCTTTGTGAACAAAAAAGCCTTTTATATCCACTATTATTTTTGTTTAGCATAACCTTGAATTGGGATTCAAAGGATGGATAATTAGCATGTGGTTGTCTAGATCAGAGAGAGTGGAAATATTCTATTTTGGTACTATGTCTAATGATGACTTTAGTCCTCATTTCATTGCCCTACTGAAATATTTGACACTGTTTATTTGTTTCTCTCTGTTTAAATACTTTCTTTATTGGACCATCCATCAGAATTCTGCTCCCCATTTTCTTACCTGGCCACTCCTCCTCAGTCATCTTTGCTGGCTCCACCTGTTCTCTCTGAGCCATACCATTGACCTTCCCCAGGACCCTGGCCTTACCCTCCTTTCCACCCTGTCTACACTCCTCCCTAAGCAACCTCATCCCATCTCATGGCCTTAAATAGCATCTCTGTGCTGATGAATCCCAAAGTTGCATCCCTAACTTGAAAAACCAGCTGCCTATTTTTGTTTCTTTGTCTTTTTGCCATACGTGGGCCTCTCACTGTTGTAGCCTCTCCCGTTGCAGAGCACAGGCTCCGGACGCGCAGGCTCAGAGGCCATGGCTCACGGGCCCAGCCGCTCTGCGGCATGTGGGATCTTCCCGGGCCGGGGCACGAACCCATGTCCCGTGCATCGGCAGGCGGACTCTCAACCACTGCGCCACCAGGGAAGCCCCCCAGCTGCCTATTTTGCATATCTACTTAGATGTCCAGTGAGAAGCTCATACTTCATAGGTCTAAAAGCAAACCCTACATCCACCTTACTGAACAATCTCTTATTCCTGATTCCCTTCCTGTTCCCATAGTTTACAGGACTCCTTGACCTTCTAACACACACTGCAGGCTCTGCCTCAAGGCCTTTTTACAGCCTTTCTCTCTACCTACAGTTCTCCCTCCAAACACACCAGTGGCTCCCTTTTTATTTAATCTTTGCTCAGTCAGATCTGTTTAAAAACTGCAAGTTCATTAAAATTTGCAAATCTTTGCTCCCCACTCTTTCCTGCCACATTCTATCCTATGTATTATCTATACTATAGCATAAATTATATACTCAAAAATTATATATTTATTATATATTTATTTACTTTTTATTTGCTTTTTTTTTCCCCTGGGAACCAATTTTGCTTATTTTCTTTCTACATAAGCTCCATAAGGACAAGAATTGTTGCTTTATTCACTGATCTCTGTATTCCCAGGTTTTAGAATACATAGTGCAGCCAGTAGGCTCTCAAATGTTTGTTTAATGTATAAATGTCTAGATCAAAATCTGAGGGGCTGGCATTAAGAAGGAGCAGAAAATGTCCCTGGTGAGGCCAGAAAGGCAAAGAGGGAAAAGTGGGAGGAGGCAAACATGGTAAGTGTAAACTGAGCCTGACCGGAAGAGGGTTCATGCTGTAGAGCAGTAGATGGAAATGTGTTCTTAACAACGATCAAAGGTAACCTCAAAAAAGGATTTCAGGGCTTCCCTGGTGGCGCAGTGGTTGAGAGTCCACCTGCCGATGCAGGGGACACGGGTTTGTGCCCCGGTCTGGGAAGATCCCACATGCCGCGGAGCTGCTGGGCCCGTGAGCCATGGCCGCTGAGCCTGCGCGTCCGGAGCCTGTGCTCCGTGACGGGAGAGGCCACAGCAGTGAGAGGCCTGCATATCGCAAAAAAAAAAAAGGCTTTCATAGTATGTTCTGGGGTCTCCTTCCATGGAGACTACTTGAAATTGAGAGGCTTTTCTCAGCCATTGATAGGTTAATAATTAAGCTATCTGAAGGCAGAGGTTGAATGAAATGACTTCTTGGTTCTATGTCCTGTGATATATGAATATGAATTCCAGCTTGAAAACAAATCCCTCATGAGTCAGTATGCACCCAGTCTATTACCTAACATATACAAATATATATAAAATTTACGTTAGATAAGCCTATTTTTGACGGAATGTTAATAATAGAGTGAGAGGGACTGAGTGAGAATACAGATTGAGGAGGATTTGAATTACCTTCTATGATGGTTAGTAAGTTATTTTTTAAGTTATATTTTGGTTTTATCAACTTGCCAAAAATAATGTCAGCAACTAGACTTCAATTTTTTTTTAATATCTTGATGGTTACCACATTATTACAAAGCATTTCCCAGTTCTCAATAAAGCTAAAATTTTCAACAAGGGAAAACTTGTAGGGCCAAGTTTAGAGGTTAAAAACTCAGTAATGAATGTTCTTGTTCTTGTGGGTTATCTCAGATCCTTAGAATTATTTTAATGTCATTTTTAATGTGAATTTCCATGCTATTTTAATTCATTAGTCATGGGCTATCATTTTTCGAAGTAATTACTGTAATTTCATCAAATGACATAATTATAGTAAATACTTTGATGTAATTACCATAAATATGGAAAAAGACACACAAAGGTGTAATAATGTCACAAACTAAGATATTAATGATGTGTAAAGACAAATTATGATGACATTTATGACATGTAATAACATCACAGAGTTCTATGTTTATGTTGTATAAAGAATAATGATATAAATAGAATGTAAAATTACATCATGTAGACTAATTTATTTTATAAATAGTATAGAAACTTGAGAGCTCTATAAGACTTCAGGTTCAGATTAATAGATCATTGCCACTTTCAGGCATTCCTCACTTTGAACCCTAATAAATGACTCTGTTATTTTATTAAGGGTGAAAACATTCTCTCTTAAAAGCACGGACATAGACACAAAGCAGAAACACAAAATTGAGAAACCTTGTTTAGTGCTTGAAAAAAATATTCATTTGAAGAGTCAGAAAAAGTAGCTGTTTGGAAGAAAAGTCAATGTTTGGTCCATATTGTCCATGGAGACTAAAAGGTCACATCACTATTTTCTTAAAAAGGAGACAGCTTGACCATTTGGCACTTACCAAAGCAGACACCTATTTAATTAGAAGATTTCTTCTCTTGTCACATTATTAAGTTTTATGTCCATGAAGAAATAACTTTGCATGTCTACATTCTGACTATCGGAATAATGTGAAAATAGGCTTCAAAGAAAAAGGAAAGAAAACCACAAGCTTGAAGCAAAGTATAATTTTGTGAACTTAATTAGTTCTTGTTGTTAGACTGAGGCAGAAACGTATCTTAAAAATAATTCCTGCTGCAAAGTTGTAGCTTAGAGTGAAAAGTATTATGAACATCAATTAGTTTAGTTATGATATCATTAGTGATCAGCATCTTTATGATATCAAGAGAAACCCAATGTCAGAAGATAGTCTTTTCCTAATGGATTAGTTGAAGGATTTTTTTTGGAGCATTCCCTTGGTCTGATCACATCCTGAGGCTGGAATTTAGTAGTCTGAGATAGTCATTCTCTTTCCTTCTATTCTCTAGTGCAGTTTAAAGACTCTTTCCATGCTGCAGCCTTAGTGTTCTTCATGGCCTTCATAAGGTTTTAGGGTAAGGTATTTTTCCTTCCATGGACACATAATTCCAGGTGACTATAGTAATAATTTTCTCAACTGTTTTGCCACTTTTCACTGTGGGCTGCCAAAGCTCCATTCACTAATAACAAGTGGATTATTCTTGTTTTTTTGTTTGCAAAACCAATCAGACCCAACAGTAAATGTACAGATTCCTATTTCCTTGAAAGTCTATTGCTTACAATCACTTCTGATCCCAATTTCTGCCTTGGTAAGGGTTCTTAATTGCAAACAACAGAGTCTACTCCAGCTAGTTTGAGCACTAAACAAATTTGTCATACTCTGGAGTTCATTACTCTGCATAAGGTCCAATAAATTAGACTCAGAAGCTACACCATCAGGAAAAAATCCAAATATGCCACTGGAATGCTTGCAGGCATAATACCACTTCCACAGACACAGTGTACCCCTTCCCTGGGAAGATGAGCATAGAAATTTGGAAAGCTACTTCTAGGACCTCTATCCCTGCTACATCTGATAACTCAATGCCCCTGCGCCATATTCCTTGACACAGGTCAGCAAAATGAGGAAGGCCTCTTTCTTCACTACAGGGTGCTCTCTGCTACTGGGAAGTCATCGTCTTGTTCCATCTGATTGTTGGGACCTAGATTGCATGGCTGTGTCTCACCTGCAATGGAGACAGAAAGGTGAAGTCCTGGCCTCGAACGTGGAAAAGAGAGAATCATAATGCAGACAGCTACCTTAAAATATAGAAATGGTTTTCAAAAGTTTCGGGGCTGACTTAAACTTCGCTCATGACTGCTATATCTGGGAAATACTCCATGGGACCTCAGGTTTAGAAAACATGTGGAGATATTTTAAAATATTCCCAACCATCTCATTCAAGCTCTATCATTCGATTAAATTTAAAAAGCACTTGGATGCTTTGGAGTGCCTCCCAGTATGTCTCAGTGACTCTGCCGTTTAGAATCAGGGTGTGGTGCTTGCTTCAGCAGCACAGATACTGAAATTGGAACGATACAGAGAAGATTAGCATGGCCCCTGCGCAAGGATGACATGCAAATTCGTGAAGTGTTCCATATTTTTTAAAGCAATTATACTCCAATAAAGATGTAAAAAAAAAAAAAAGAATCAGGGTGTGGTGATGGAGATGAATATACAAATAGACCCGGGTCTGAATGGGTCTGAGTTGCTAAAGTAAATCATTGTTCTAAACTAAATGCCATAACACTTTATGAAGTTTCATCTGTCATCAGGCTCCCAATATCAATCTAAAATGCTACCATAGGACCGAGCAATTCCACTCCAAGGTATATATCCAAAAAAACCAAAAACACGGGCTTCCTTGGTGGAGCAGTTGTTGGGAATCCGCCTGCCGATGCAGGGGACACGGGTTCGTGCCCCGGTCCGGGAAGATCCCACATGCCACGGAGCGGCTAGGCCCATGAGCAATGGCCGCTGAGCCTGAGCATCCAGAGCCTGTGCTCTGCAACGGGAGAGGCCACAACAGTGAGAGGCCAGCGTGCCACAAAAAAACAAAAACAAAAAAAACAAAAAACACGAATTCAGAGAGAGGCATATACACCCCAGTGTTCATAGAAGCATTATTTACAATTGCCAGGGTAAGGAAGCAACCTAAGTGCCCATCAACAGATGAATGGATAAAGAGGATGTGAGGGTTCACCACAACATATCTGCCACATACTGACTGATTTTTCTGTAACATGAGTTCAGCCACAGTTTCTCAAAAGGATATGTCAGGTAGGGTAGTCAGTACCAGTCAGTCACTGTGGTAGCCCTGAACATTAGAATAAGCCTCTTTTAGTCAATGATTTTCATTTTGGAGAAGGTGGTCAAAGTGATTCAGTATCACAGCTAAAATATGTTAAGTGTCCACACTTAGCTGAAGACCCTGTTTCCGGGCGAAGTTGCTCTCTGGTCTAGCTCAAATTTTAAGTAGTTTTCCCAAAACAAAAGCTCACCTCACAGTCCTTCATACTGAGCATTCTGACAGGTTGAAACACACAAAAAAATAATCCCCCCCAAATTTACAGGATTTTCCAGATGTTTGGGGGTGAGGTAAATCATTAAAATCTATGAGAAATTTAGTCTCCTGTCATGAAAAACACAAGGTCTACTTTGATAAAACCTAGCTAAGAAACTGAGGAAAGAAAGTCAGAATAAAATAATTTCTCTCCAAAGCATTGAGAAGCTAATAGGTGAATGTTTCAGAATGTAGATATTTAGCAAAGAGATGACATAAACAGAACTTGCTGGTAAGATTGGAGAGTACAAAAAAATTATATTTTTAGTGATTGTTAGTTTTCTACAGCAGAATATGCTCTTAGGTCTACTATCAGTGTTCCCAGGACAGATGTGAAAAATGATCCAATCCCAATTTCAACTCCATTTTGCTCTGTTTTTTTTTTTAAACCACATTACATCAATAGTTTCTTAATCACTAGAATTACTTGCCATTCAAAGCCTAAGTAGCGTAATTGTAACCAGCTCTTTTATTTTCCACTTTATGCCATTTAAAATTAGTTTTATAGCAACCAACTGTTTTGGAGTTTTGATTGAAAGCTCCACTTTCTTTAGACCATCTTTAATTAAATGACATCTGAATGGGAAGACTTTCTGAATAGGTTAGTTAGAACAATGGATGCTGCCAGATCTCTGCATCAAATATTAGGGGTGCTCCAAGGAGGCATTAAACAGCCCAGAATGGTCAGTGTATTTAAAACCTGTGAATTCTGAACCTGACTCAATTCTGTCTTCCTGTGTGCTGCCCGTGACAGATAATCTAACCTCTCTCGCTTCTGTTTTTATCATCTGTTGAATTAAGGGTGATGGAACAGTATGCTTGTCAAATTGTCATGCTATGACAAGGGATATGTTTGAAACTCACGGAAAGTGTTTTGTCCATCTCCTCAGCAAAATGAAACAAGCCCCTATTGTGTTTTAAGGGTGAACTCAATTGTCTGATTTATGCTGTCACATGTTTGCAAAGAGTGTAAATTGATTTTCACTCAAAACGGACTGAAAAGCCCAAGTGCTTGCCAAAATCGCTAACCTGTCTGGAAAAGCTCACCCAAGCCCATGGAATCTGAGGGACTATAAATGTTTAAATCAGATGCTTGGAGAAAGCGACTCCAGCTAGAATCATTCCACAGAGGCAGGCTAACTGTAAGCTACACAAACAAACAAACAATCCTTCCAAGAGTGCAATGGTCGGTTTTTCTCTAAATTGATTAAATTTCAGTACAACTAGACCGAAGAATCTTCACACATATTTGTTCTGAGAAAACTAATTTCTCAAGGCAGATCTGCAGAGTTTACACAGGCTAATTTTTTTTTAGCAGGGGGAGTACTTAGTAAGTGTAGTTGACTTGGGGTAGACTTGGAAATTCCTGAGCGTTGGGAAAAACTCAGTAACATCATGACTTGCTATGTCATTGCATTTAAACATCATGGCCAAGAACTTAATCTCAGCTATGGACAACCCTGGGTTTGAAATCCAGTTCCACATCTTAATAATCTGTGCTTACTTTCATCATAGGGCTGCTGTGAGGGTTACCAAGGAGAGGTCCACAGTGAGATGCACATTGTAAATGATGAGTGTTGTTCAAATGCACTGAGTCACTTTATTCTTATAGTTATTTTTAATGAGAAAGATGTAAATATGCTCTATAATTTTCGATAGTGACCCACCATTTAGGTTTGTCCAGGACTGGGATTTTTCAAGGATGTGGGATGTTCAAAGCTAAGAGGAGGAGAGTCCTTGGCAAACTGGGATGGCTGTCACCACAGCTTTTACTAAGCAGCTACTTAGACACAGTGAGTCAAAATTGTGCCAAAAGTTACTACAACCCTGGAAAAGAATCAAAACCCACTGTATGCTTTTTACTTGACCATTTAGCCCTCAGTGTCATAAACATGACAGCTATGAGTGCAGTCCTCTCCTGCATTTAATTATTCAACAAATGAGATGAACAAAAAAGGAACCAGATGTTTCCACAAACTTTTATTGAAGATATACTATGCGGACAATGTGGTTGAAATGATAAATACATGACTCCATAAGTGAGAAAGTGTGATAGATGCTACAATAAAGGTAAGCGTAAACTACACCTGGGAACAAATTTTGGTTTATTTCCAAGATCATAGTGTGAATATTTGCTCATGTCTGCTTCCCTTAAGAGATTATAAACTCCTTGACAACAGGACATGTGCATATCTTCTTCACATATAAGTCTACCGTATCTACAACTGTGCCATGTAATAACCACCCTGTAATCATTTATTAAATAAATTGTTATATGACATTGAATGTATGCCCCTACAGCACACTGTCATAGCATCATCAACTGAGTATTTCTTACAAGAAATATGTTGAAATCTGAAAGATGTCCAGATCAAGACATTTGTCTGGCAATGTATACACACACGCATGCATGAATATATAATACATATATTTGTGTGTGTCTGTGTGTGTGTGTAGGTCAAGGAAGAATATGAACTAAAAATAATGATTTGAGAATTGTCAGCATAGAGGAGCAGCATCTACACTTATCCATTCAGACATCGTCAGTGGATAAGTATAGATAAAATAATAGAGTGATTGAAATGTCTTGTTTTAAAAATGTTTTAATTTTTAGAACATTTTTATATTTACAGAAAAATAGTCCATTAACTTTGTTCACATTCCCGTAGTTTTTTTCCTAATGTCCTTTTTCTGTTCCAGGACCCCATCCAGGATACCACATTTTGGACGTCATGTCTCCTTAGATTCCTCTTGGCTATGAGAGTTTCTCAGACTTTCTTTGTTTTAGATGATCTTGACAGTTTTGAGAAATTCTGGTCAGGTATTTTGTAGCATGTCCCTTTATTGGGATTTGCCTGTTTTTTTCATGATTAAACTAGGGCTATGGGTTTTGGGGAGAATGACCATAGATGTAAAGTATTATTTTCATCACATCACACCAAGATACATACTATCAACATGATTTATCACTGTTGTTATTGATTCCAATCACCCGCTGAGAGTATTTGGCAGATTCCTCACTATAAATACATTTTTGTTTTGTTTTGTTTTTATTTTATTTATTTATTTATTCATTTATTGGCTGTGTTGGATCTATGTTGCTGCATGCGGGCTTTCCCTAGTTGCTGCGAGCGGGGGCTACTCTTCGTTGCGGTGCGTGGGCTTCTCATTGCTGTGGCTTCTCTTGTTGCAGAGCATGGGTTCTAGGCGCACGGGCTTCAGTAGTTGCAGCAAGTGGGCTCAGTAGTTGTGGCTCGCAGGCTCTAGAGCGCAGGCTCAGTAGTTGAGGCACACAGGCTTAGCTGCTCCGTGGCATGTGTGATCTTCCCAGACCAGGGCTCGAACCCATGTTCCCTGCATTGGCAGGCAGATTCTTAACCACTGTGCCACCAGGGAAGTCATAAATATGTTTTTAAAATGAGACCTTACAACACATAAAAATTTTCCTTAAAATTATTTAATTTCTTCAAGAAAATTCATTGAAATGAAACTGAAAGTTTTGCTGAACAGAGAAGAATTTTTTTATATGGGACATTTGCTTATAAAAACTTTTCCTGCTATAGCCATAAACTTCTACTCTTTAACCTCCCCCTTTTGTTGGCATTGTAAATTGGAGAACAATCTAGTCCTAACTCTGGTTAGGACCGTCAATCAAGATGCCCTGACAAATCTTGGCTAAGAGATAAATGCTTATTTCGCAGATGAAAATCATTACATTTTCCCAGATATTTGAATCTTGAGTGGAGTAATGCTGAAATAGGAAATATTGAAAGCTGATTCAATGAGTGTGGTGCTCCCAGGAAATTGTTCATTAATTCTAGCTATCTAGTTCCCCAAAGCTTTTCCAATTACTGGCCTTCTGATTCCAGTTCTTTTTTTCTCTTGGATTTTGTGATCTACTCTATTATCTTTTCTTTTCCTTAAGCTTTAATAGAGTATGTTTCTGCTGCCTACTGTGAAAAATCATTAACCGATAGAGTTATTTTAAAATAACGAGGAAAAACTTAAAAACTGGTGGCATTATTTTCAACTACAATTTCATCTTTAAACAAATTCTATTTCCTCCTTTCTCAGCTTGTGAAAATTCCCTCCCACTTCCTCTCCTCCCTTCATTTTTGTTAGTTGAGCTATTGTTTTTACGGTTTATAAAAACCATAGACCATAAACTGTGGTTTATGACCACAGTGATCAGGAGGGCTTAGTTAAGCTGGATAACAAGCAACCATAAATCTTAATGGCTCAACAGAAAGTTTTCCCCTTACTCATGCTGTCTGTTCATCACAGGTCAACTGGAAGCTCTGCTCCCTCTCTTTACTCAAGGATAGGATGTGCATATTCCTGACAGACACGAATCTTCAGGATTTGAGAAAAAAAAATCAGAGTTCCTGTGGATTCTTGGGAATTCCCCTAAATCATAAGTTATTTTGTGTGTTTTATCATACTCTACATATTTTAAAATCACAATAAGTGACCATGTCAATAAAAAGTAAATCATTTTTTGTGATGTGGTTATACTAAAACTTTCAGAGGTTTTCTTTTAAAAGAAAAAGATTCTGATGATGGATATAAAGTTCATTTTCGGTGGGATGATCATGTTCAAAAATTAGTGGTATTGTTTACACAACTCTGACTATAGTAAAAACCACTGAATTGTATATTTTAAAGGGGTGGATTTTATGGTCTATAAATTACATCTCTTTAAAGCTGTTATAAAAAAGAGAGAACAGGTAATATTAAAAGGATAGTTTATTATTATTATGAACCAATATATTGTAAAAAGATTTTATTTCTCTATTTATATTTATATATATATTATATATTTTAATATACAGGCAAACCTTAAAGATATTGCAGGTTTAGTTCCAGGCCACCACAATAAAGCAAATATCTCAATAAAATGAGTCACATGAATACTGAATAAAATGAGTCCCAGTCCATACTGAAGTTATTTTACACTATACTATAGTTCATTATGTGAGCAATAGCATTATATCTAAAAAAAGTACATACCTTAATTTAAAAATATTTTACAGTTAAAAATGCTAACCATCATCTGAGCCTTCCATGAGTCCTAATCTTTTTGCTGGAGGAGGGTTTGAAATATTATAAGAATTACCAAAATGTGGTACAAAGACATGAAGTGTGCAAATGCTCTTGGAAAAATGATACCTATAGACTTGCTCAATGCAGGGTACCACAAGCCTTAAATTTGTAAAAAATGCTATATCTGCAAAGTGCAATAAAATGAAGTGCAATAGAATGAGGTTTTGTCTGTATATTTAATATAGTCTATATAATATATAACATATAGATTAATATATATATATAATATTTTCACAGTATATTGGTTCATAATATTAATAAGCTATACTTTATTATATATGATAATATATACTTATAAACATATTTATTATAAGTTGTATGTAGTATATAATAGATATATATACACACGTACAAAAATGACATGTAAAAACTATACTTAGCTGATATTGACATTTGGTAACATTAAGCATTTAAAAAAGAATCATTAATACAATATAAGTATCAAATAAAAATCATTTAAATAATTGACCATAAGTTAGACAGATAAGACCCCTGCCAAAATTATTATTTTGGGGTATTGGATTGAGACCTGCTACTTTTGGATGAATGTGAGCCTACTTATCTGTGAATCCTAGCACATATTAAGGAAGTGGTCATTTATGACTATGGATACACATTAGTCCCTTAAAGTACCTTTTAGGTTCCCAATATCTCCAATTCCCTTTGAGTCTCTCTAGTTTCTCTAATTTCCCTCAGTACTCTGAAATTCTGAGAGCATATTTTTTTTCTAGCATCATTCAATATCAGATGTTCTTTGTCTTACTTTGTGCAAATAGGCTATTTACATTTAATGTAATTCCCTACATTATTAGGTTTTTGTCTACCACCTTATTAATTTTAAGCTATATTTATGGTCCATCGCTATATATTATTTCCTCTCCCTTTGTATTAATTAACAGAAAACTTGTAATCATTATTTCCATCTATTAATTTGTTAGTTATACATTCCAGTTAGTTATCTAACTATTTCTTGTTATTTATACTTTCCTTTTCCTGGCTACCTAGAGATTACAACATGCAGACATAGCCTGTTACAATGTAATATAAATTAATACTTTTGCTACTTTACTATACTTCCTGAAACTTATGGCTTTTTAGTCAGTTTGTCCCCTCCTATCTTCTGCATTATTATTCTCTTGCATTTTGCTATGCATACATTTAAAATATCATAGCACATTATTATTGTTGTTTTGAACAGTCAATATTTATTTCAACTGTTCACATATTTATCTCTTCCAGTGTTCATTCATTCCTTCTGCATCTCAATGTATCTGAGATCATTTTTATTCATTTTGAAGGATTCTAATTTTTGTTTGTTTGTTTTGTAATGTCTTTTGTTTGTTTTAGCATAGGCCCGCTATTGAAAATTCTGTTTTGTTTGTCTGAAAATGTTTTTACTTTACTTTCATTTTTGAAATAGATATTCAAAAGCTTTTCTCTCAGCACTTAAAATGCCATTCCACTTTCCTCTGGTGTTATTGTTTCCATTGAAAAGTCAGTTGTCAGTTTTACTGTTGCTACTTTGAAGGCAATGTGTCTTTTTCCCAATGGCTATTTAGATTTTCTTCCAGTCTTTGGTCTTCAGAAGTTCACTCCAATGTGACTAGGTAGGTGTTTTGTGTGTTTATCTTGAATTGGCCTTTTCTTAGCTTTTTGAATCTGTCAGTTGTATATATATATTTTTATTCCCAAGGGTTATGGTTCCACTCCTTTCTTTCTTCTTCTTGTTCTGAATCTCCAATTATATGTAAGTTAGAACTTTTAAGGGTGTCCAACATATCTCTTACACACATTTTTTAAATAAAAGATTTATTGAGATATGATCCATGTACCATAAAATTCACCCTTGAAGACATTAAATTAAGTACAATAAGCTAGTCACAAAAAGACAAATACTGTATGATTCCACTTATATTAGGACTATAGTAGTCAAATTCATAGAGACAGAAAGTAGGATGGTAGTTTACAGAAGGTAGGGGGAAGGAGGAATGAGAAATTATTGTTTAATGGGTATAGAGTTTCAGTTTTGCAAGATGAAGAAAGTTATGGTGATGGATGTACAGTAACGTGAAAGCACTTACTATGATTGTACAGTGTTCAGGTGTACACTGAACAATATACCTACAATGGCTAAAATGGTAAACTTTATGTTATGCATATTTTAGCACAATTTAAAAATCACCTTTTTAAAGTATGTTATTCATTGTTTCACTCCATTCTAAGAGCAACCATCACCACCATCTAAGCTCAGAGCATTTTCATCATCCAGAAAACAAACCCTGTACTCATTAGCATTTTCTCCTCATTGTCCTCTCAAGCAGGCACTGGCAACAACTAATCTAATTTTTCTTTCTGTGAATTTGCCTACTTTAAACATTTCTAATAAATGACATAATACAATATGTGATCTTTGGTGGCAGACTTCTTTCACTTAACATAATGTTCTTAAGGTTCACCCATGTTGCAGCATGTATAAGTACTTCATCCCTTTTTATGGTCAAATAATATTCCATTGTATGGATCTACCATATTTTGTTTATGCATTCATCAGTTAATGAAAATGTGTGTTGTTTCCACTTTTTGGTTATTCTGAATAAAGCTACTATTAATATCTGTGTTCAAAGTCTAGTGGGGACATTGTTTCACTTTTCTTGGGTATGTATCTAGGAGTGAAATTACTGGGATGTATGGTAATTCTATGTTTAACTCTTGAGAAAATGCCAAACTGTTTTCCAAAGAAGCTGTACAATTTTATCTTTCTACCAGCAATGTAAATTTTCCATATCCTTCCAAGACTTATTATTTTAGCCATCTTTATGGGTATAAATTGTTATGTCATTCAGTGTAGTTTTGATCTGTACTTTCCTGATGGCTAATAATGATGAATATCTTTTCATGTTCTTATTGATCATTTGTATATTTTCTTTAAAGAAATGTCTACTCAGATTTTTGTCCATTTTTAAAGCTGGGCTATTTGTCTTTTTATTATTGAATTGTAAAGATTCTGTATATTTTCTGGATACAAGTTGCTTACCAAATATAAGATTTGCAAATATTTTTACCATTCTGTAGGTCATTTCATTTTTTTGATGGAACCCTTTGAAACAGAAAAATTTTAATTTTAATAAAACACAAGTTATTTTTCCTTTTGTCACTTGTGCTTTTGATATCATACCTAAGAAACCATTTCCTAATATATGGTCACAAAGATTTATTCCTATGTTTTCTTCTAAGAGTTTTATAGTTTTAGATCTTATATTTAGATCACTGATCAATTGTATATGTTGTGAGATAGGGGGTACAACTGCATTCTTTTGCATAGCCATCTAGTTGTTTCAGCTGCCTTTGTTGATAAGACCATTCTTTCCCATTTAATCATCTTGGCACGCTTCTTGAAATTAATTCACCAGAAATGTAAGGGCTAGTGCTATTTTTTTTCATTCCTTTTTTCTTTTTGATTTAATTTTTGTGCATTACCTATTTTCTGCTTCCTAGTTTTCTGACACTATGTTCTGATCATTCCAATCTGTTATTAAATACATTCACTGGATTTTTAATTTCAGATATTTAGTTCTAGAGTGTCCATTGAATTTTTATAAATGCCAAAGTTCTCCACTCTCATAAATTTGTTCTTTTTTCCCTTTTTTGAACATATTAATTGTAGTTATTTTTAAATCCTTGTGTTCATTCCAAGAACTGAAGCATTTGTTTTCTGGTTTTTTTCTCTAGTTCATTGTTTTGTTATTATTGTTGTTTTCTCTATTCATATTTAATAATATTTTATTCAATTATAGAATTACATATAAAAGAAACATAGAAATACAATGTAATATTATTTTGTCCCAGAGATGTTTTCCTTTTTTTTTTTTTTTTTTAAATTGAAATCCTGCTTATGTCAATCAGGAATTCAGCTGGATCTGGAAAGATCCCAATTTTAGTAAGACTCAATCTACCTCTGTTTTTTCCTGTTTCTAGGGCATGAATTTCTGGGTCTTTGATTTAGAGGCTGTTGGGCCTTTGTCTCATTCATTGTATAATACTTCAGGAAAGGCTGTTTATCCTTAAGAGTTTCCCAGATCAAATTTCTAGCATACCACTTCTGATAACTCTGAAGTCTAACACATAATTTGAGGATAAAAAGACCATAGCTTGACAGGTGCTTTCCCTCTGCAGGACTTTGTTTCCTAAGCACAGTGAGACTGATTTACATTTGGTTAAAACCCAAAAAGCAGTGGTCCAGCTGCTCATCCTCACAGCACTCTTTGAAACGAACAGGTAACAAGTGAGGGTTTAATTGCTCTCAACTAATCCTTGTGTTTTTTCAATACATTTCTTAGTTAACAAAACTAATTTTGAGAAATGCTGTATTCTGTGTCACTGAGTGTATATAATTCATGACAACACATAGAGGTTCATAGTAAAAAAAACTGTTTGATTTTGTTTAATCAGATATTTTCCCAACTTTTTAAAATTTGGAGCTCTATTTTTAGGTGATAGATATTAACACTTTGCTAAACACATTTTGAAAAATATTATGAGAAGAAGGGTAATATCTGGACCTAAGCATATCTATCTATGACTAATATGGTAATTGAGAATGTAGGCATATAGGTTTGTTTACCCGAGAATAATTTTAAATATTTTGCAAGGATATTCATAATTCAATATGATAGTGCAAATTAAAAGTGCAATGATTGAAGGGGAAAAGAGGGGGTGGGAATGTTAAGCCAGGAATGAGTCATAAAGTGCATACTAAAATGAAGAGCACATTTTTTTACTGGCAGGCAATAAATTTCACTCAAGATTCTGATACCTAGAGTGGAAAAAAAATGAGGGGATGCACTACCAGAATGTTGTTTTTACTATCCTTAATTGTCGAGATGCAAAATTACTTACATTTTCACATATCTTAATAGATTCTTCACAATGATTTATTAAGGCAGAATCTATCAATATTGTTTTCATGTATGAGAACGTTAACACTTAGGAAAATAAGAAACTTGACCAAGTTTGCACAGGTAAAAAAGGCATTCAACTAATAGTTATTGACTCCATACAATGTGCCAGGCACATTACTGAATAAATTACAAGCTTATAGCATCTCTGGGGGACAGGTATTATGATCTACACTTCTTTGAAAGTAAATAGGTCTCAAACATACAACTGGTTTCACCATAGAAGATTGGTTAATAATCCCATCTTCATCCTCAAAAGTATGAGTAGTCAAATTAATTTCAACACTATAGTTACTTGTGGGTAAAAAGGAAGGAGCAGGAAATGTTCTCCAAACTCAAGTTCGCAAACAATATTTCTAGAACCAAACTAAATATAGCCCTTTGTTATGAACCTCATGTTTGTGTGCCTGCTCCCCCTCCCTAGATTCATATGTTGAAACTCTAACTCCCAGTGGTATGATATTAGGAGGTGGGACCTTTGGGAGCTAATTAGGTTTAGATGAGGTCATGAGGGTAGAGCTCCCATCAGGATTAATGTCCTCATAAAAAGAGAAATAACCTAAAGCTCACCCTCTCATTCATGTGAGGATACAATGAGAAGACAGCCCCTGCAGTCAGGAAGAAGATCCTCGCCAGACCCTGAATCTGCAAGCACCTTGATCTTAGACTTCCCAGCCTCCAGAACTGTGAGAAATAAGTGTTTGTTATTTAAGCCACCCAGTCTATGGTATTTTTGTTATAGCAGCCTGAATTGACTGAGACAGCCCTATAAGTTTTGGAAGAGTGGATCAAGGTGGAAAATAAAAAATATTAGGACAGGCATGTGATTTTGTTCCTAGCTTTCAATTGTTTCCAAAATTGAATAGAAAGGAAAACATTAAGTAGGCTGCTGGTGACAAATGGGCCACCATTCTTAGCTTCTGTTGATACTTTGGTCTTGCCTTAATATCATACTGCTTTTGGGCTTTTGGTGTTGCCTGTGAAGTCTGGGGTCAGCAAGGTCATCTTCCCTCTCTTTGTTAAAGGAAACTTGTTTAACTGTGCAGCAGTAGTTGTTAAAAAACACAAAACAAACAACAAAGGGCACTTGAGGGTCCCAAGTAATCCATTCAACCAAAGGTGCATCCGAAGTTCATTAAACCTTTGATCAATACTGTCTGGGAATGTGCCCAAGTGAAGCAACTCAAAAAAAGAAAACAAAAAAAAACTAATTCCCATTTAAGTCCTAAGTTCTTTGTCTTGATGAATAATTTGTATATGGCAGGATTGTATCTGTTCCTTGTAAATGCTTACTGACTCAGGTTTCTTTTGCGATGAAGAACATCTTCCACAAAACTGGCGCCAAATGTTCTTGCTTAACTCCTTCAGGTGAGAATATGGGAGGTGTGTAGAATTTTTCTTAGTGCACTACTTTTTTGTTGGTGTTTCTCCTTTTTTTAAATTAATAGATCTTTATTGGAGTATAATTGCTTCACAATACTGTATTAGTTTCTATTGTACAACAAATGAATCAGCCATATGCATACATATATCCCCTCGTTCTTGAGGCTGCCCCCCATCGTACCACTCTAGGTCATACAAAGCACCAAGCTGATCTCCCTGTGCTATGCTGCTTCTCCCCACTAGCTAACTATATTACATTCGGTAGTGTATATATGTGGATGCTACTCTCATTTCGCCCCAGCTTCCCCCTCCACTCCCATGTCCCCAAGTCCATTCTCAATGTCTAAGTCTTTATTCCTGGCCTGCCACTAGGTTCATCAGCACCTTTTTTTTTTTTTTGATTCCATATATATGTGTTAGCATATGGTATTTGTTTTTCTCTTTCTGACTTACATCACTCTGTATGACAGACTCTAGGTCCATCCACTTCACTACAAATAACTCAATTTCGTTTCTTTTTATGGATGAGTAATATTCCATTGTATATATGTGCTACATCTTCTTTTTCCATTCATCTGTTGATGGACATTTAAGTTGGATCCATGTCCTGGCTATTGTAAATAGTGCTGCAATGAACATTAAGGTGCATGTGTCTTTTTGAATTATGGTTTTCTCAGGGTATATGCCCAGTAGTGGGATTGCTGGGTCATATGGTAATTCTATTTTTAGTTTTTTAAGGAACATCCATACTGTTCTCCATAGTAGTTGTATCAATTATATTACCACTAAAAGTGAAGGTGGGTTCCCTTTTCACCACACCCTCTCCAGCATTTATTGTTTCTAGATTTTTTGATAATGGTCATTCTCACTACTATGAGGTGATACCTCATTGTAGTTTTGATTTTCATTTCTCTAATAATTAGTGATATTGTGCATCTTTTCATGTGCCTCTTGGCCATCTGCATGTCTTCTTTGGTGAAATGTTTATTTAGGTCTTCCACCCATTTTTTAATTTAATTGTTTGTTTTCTTGATATTGAGCTCCATGAGCTGTTTCTACATTTTGGAGATTAATCCTTTGTCCATTGTTTCACTTACAAATATTTTCTGCCATTCAGAGGGTTGTCCTTTCATCCTGTTGATAGTTTCCTTTGCTGTGCAAAAGATTTTAAGTTTAATTAGGTCCCATTCATTTATTTTTGCTTTTACTTTTATTACTCTAGGAGGTGGGTCAAAAAAGATCTTGCTGTGGTTTATGTCAAAGAATGTTTTTCCTGATTTCCTCTAAGAGTTTTATAGTGTCTTGTCTTACATTTAGGTCTTTAATCCATTTTGAGTTTATTTTTGTGTATGGTGTTAGGTAGTGTTCTAATTTCATTCTTTTACATGTAGCTGTCCAGTTTTCCCAGCACCAATTATTGAAGAGGCTGTCTTTTCTCCATTGTATGTTTTGCCTCCTTTGTCGTAATTAGGTGACCATATGTGCGTGGGTTTATCTCTGGGCTTTCTAACCTGGACCATTGATCTATATTTCTGGTTTTGTGCCAGTGTCATACTGTCTTGATTACTGTAGCTTGGTAGTATATTTTGAAGTCAGTGAGCCTGATTCCTCCAGCTCCATTTTTCTTTCTCAAGATTGCTTTGGTTATTCAGGGTCTTTTGTGTTTCCATACAAACTGTAAAAATGTTTGTTCTAATTCTGTGCAGAATGTCATTGGTAGTTTGATAGAGATTGCATTGAATCTGTAGATTGTTTTGGGTAGTATAGTCATTTTCACAATGTTGATTCTTCCAATCCAAAAACATGGTATATCTCTCCATCTGCTGTTGTCATCTTTGATATCTTTCATCAGTGTTTTATAATTTTCTGAGTACAAGTCTTTCACCTCCTAAGGTAGGTTTATTCCTTGGTATTTTATCTCTGTGTTGCAGTGGTAAATGGCATTGTTTCCTTAATTTCTATTTCTGATTTTTCATTGTTAGTGTATAGGAATGCCAGAGGTTTCTGTGCATTGATTTTGTATCCTGCAAATTCATTGATGAGCTCTAGTAGTTTTCTGGTAGCATCTTTAGGACTTTCTATGTATAGTATCATGTCATCTGCAAACAGTGACAGTTTTACTTCTTCTCTTCCAAGTTGTGTTCGTTTTCTTTCTTTTTCTTCTCTGATTGCCGTGACTAGGACTTCCAAAACTATGTTGAATAAGAGTGGAGAGAGTGCACATCATTTTCATGTTACTGATCTTAGAGGAAATGCTTTCAGTTTTTCACCATTGAGTATGGTATTTTCTGTGGGTTTGTCATATATGGCCTTTATTATGTTGAGGTAGGTTCACTCTATGCCCATTTTCTAGAGCTTTTATCATAAATGGGTGTTGAATTTTGTCAAAAGCTTTTTCTGCATCTATTGAGTTGATCATACGGTTTTTATTCCTTAATTTGTTGGTATGGTGCATCACATTGATTGATTTGCATATATTGAAGAATCCCTGCATCCCTGGGATAAATCCCACTTGATCATGGTGTATGATCCTTTTAATATGTTGCTAGTATTTTGTTAAGGATTTTTGCATCTATGTTCATCAGTGATATTGGTCTATCATTTTCTTTTTTTGTGATATCTTTTTTTGGTTTTGCTATCAGGGTGATGGTGGTTTTGTTGAATGAATTTGGGAGGTTTCCTCCCTCTGAAATTTTTTGGAAGATTTTGAGAAGGGTCAGTGTTAGCTCTTCTCTAAATGTTTGATAGAATTTGCCTGTGAAGCCATCCGGTCCTGGACTTTTGTTTGTTGGAAGATTTTTTTTTTTTTTTTTTTTTTTTTTGCAGTATGCGGGCCTCTCACTGTTGTGGCCTCTCCCGTTGCAGAGCACAGGCTCTGGATGCGCAGGTTCAGAGGCCATGGCTCACGGGCCCAACCACTCCATGGCATGTGGGATCTTCCCAGACCGGGGAATGAACCCGTGTCCCCTGAATTGGCAGGCAGACTCTCAACCACTGCGCCACCAGAGAAGCCCCTGTTGGAAGATTTTTAACTACAGTTTCAATTTCATTACTTGTAATGTCTATTTATATTTTCTAATTCTTCCTGGTTAAGTCTGGAAAATTGTACCTTTCCAAGAATTTGTCCATTTCTTTGTGGTTGTCCATTTTATTGGCATATAGTTGTTTGTAGTAGTCTCTTATAATCCTTTGTATTTCTGCAGTGTCAGTTGTGATTTCTCCTTTTTTATTTCTAATTTTATTGATTTGCATCCTCTCCCTTTTTTTTCTTGATGAGTCTGGCTAAGGGTTTATCGATTTTGTTTATCTTCTCAAAGAACCAGCTTTTGGTTTTATTTATCTTTACTATTGCTTTCTTTGTTTCTATTTCAATTTCTGCTCTGATCTTTATGATTTCTTTCCTTCTACTGACTTTGGGTTTTCTTTGCTCTTCTTTCTCTAGTTGCTTTAGGTGTAGGGTTAGATTGTTTATCTGAGATTTTTCTTGTTTCTTGAGGTGAGATTGAATTGTTATAAACTTCTCCCTTAGAACTGCTTTTGCTGCATCCCATAGTTTTGGGGTGGTCATATTTTCGTTGTCATTTGTTTCTACGTATTTTTATAATTTCTTCTTTGATTTCTTCAGTGATCTCTTGGTTATTTAGTAGCACACTGTTTAGCCTCCATGTGTTTGTGGTTTTTATGCTTTTTTCCCATAACTGATTTCCAATCTCATAGCATTGTGGTCAGAAAAGATACTTGATATGATTTCAATTTTCTTAAATTTACCAAGGCTTGATTTGTGACCCAAGGTATGATCTATCCTGGAGAATGTTCCATAAACACTTGAGAAGAAAGTGTATTCTGTTGTTTTTGGATAGAATGTCCTATAAATATCAATTAAATCCATCTTGTTTAATGTGTCATTTAAAGTTTGAGTTTCCTTATTTATTTTCTTTCTGGATGATCTGTCCATTGGTGAAAGTTGGGTGTTAAATTCCCCTACTATGATCGTGTTACTGTCGATTTCTCCTTCCATGGTTTTTAACATTTGCCTTATGCATTGAGGTGCTCCTATGTTGGGTGCATAAATATTTATAATTGTTATATCTTCTTCTTGGATTGATCCCTTGATCATTATGTATGTCCTTCTTTGTCTCTTGTAATAGTCTCTATTTTAAAGTCTATTTCATCTGATATGAGAATTGCTACTCCAGCTTTCTTTTGATTTCCATTTGCATAGAATATCTTTTTCCATCCCTTCACTTTCAGTCTGTATGTGTCCCTAGATCTGAAGTGAGTCTCTTGTAGACAGCATATATATGGGTCTTGTTTTTGTATCCATTCAGCCAGTCTGTGTCTTTTGGTTGGGGTATTTAATCTATTTACATTCAAGGTTATTGTCGATATGTATGTTCTTATTACCATTTTCTTAATTGTTTGGGGTTTTTTGGGGGGGTCTTTTTCTTCTCTTGAGTTTCCTGCCTAGAGAAGTTTCTTTAGCATTTGTTGTAAAGCTGGTTTGGTGGTGCTGAATTCTCTTAGCCTTTGCTTGTCTGTAAAGCTTTTGATTTCCCCATCGAATCTGAATGAGATCCTTTCTGGGTAGTGTAATCTTGGTTGTAGGTTTTTCTCTTTAATCACTTTAAGTATATACTGCCACTCCCTTCTGGCCTGCAGAGTTTCTGCTGAAAAATCAGCTGATAACTTAATGGGGATTCCTTTGTATGTTATTTTTTGTTTTTCCCTTGCTGCCTTTAATATTTTTTCTTGAATATAATTTTTTGTTAGTTTGATTAATTTGTGTCTTGGTGTGTTTCTCCTAGGGTTTATCCTGTATAAGACTCTCTGTGCTTCCTGAACTTGAATGAGTATTTCCTTTCCCATGTTTGGGAAGTTTTCCACCATAATCTCTTCAAATATTTTCTCAGACCCTTTCTTTTTCTCTTCTTCCTCTGGGACCCATATAATTCGAATGTTGGTGCATTTAGTGTTGTCCCAGAGGTCTCTGAGGTAGTCTTCAATTTTTTTCATTCTTTTTCCTTTATTCTGCTCCTTGGCAGTTATTTCCACCGTTTTCTCTTCCAGCTCACTTATTCGTTCTTCTGCCTCAGTTATTCTGTTATTGATTCCTTCTAGTGTATTTTTCATTTCAGTTATTGTGTTGTTCATTTCTGTTTGTTCTTTAGTTCTTCTAGATCTTTGTTAAACATTCCTTGTATTTTCTCAATCTGTGCCTCCATTCTAGTTCCAAGATTCTGGATCAACTTTACTATCATTACTCTGAATTCGTTTTCAGGTAGGTTACCTATTTCCTCTTCATTTATTTGGTCTTGTAGGTTTTTAACCTTGCTCCTTCTTCTGTGACATATATTTTTGCCATCTCATTTTTTTTTTTAATGAGTGAGATTGTGTTCCTGTTTTACTTTGTGTTTGGCCTGATGCTTCCAACACTGGAGTTTGTAGGTTGTTAGGTAGAGCTGCATCTTGGTGCTGAGATGAGGACCTCTGGGAGAACTCACTCCAATGGATATTCCCTGGGGTCTGAAGTTGTCTGTTAGTCCAGTGCTTCAGACTCAGAGCTCCCACCATAGGAGCTTCGGTCCAACCCCTGGCTAATGAACCAATTTCCCACAAGCCATGCAGGGTGGCAAAAAAATAAAAGGAGAACAATAACGAAGTAAAAAGTAAAATTAGACTAGGAAACTAACAGATATGTTAGAAAGAATATAAAAATAAAAATATAGATGAAACAAAAACCAGAAGGTAAAATAGAACCACAGTAGTAAAAAACAGGAGGAGAAAAAAAAGGAAAAAAAGATGGAAAAGGCCTTGGCTCGGGGCCTAAGCAGGGGGGAGATTTGGGTGGTGGGTGGGCCTATGCTTAGGACCCACAGGGCTAGAAAAAGCCCTGGAGGGGGTGGGAGTGAGGCTTTGGCTCAGGGGAACAGAAAGGACCCAGGTGTGCCCCTCTCCTCTGGTCTCAGAGGGTGGGGGACACCACCTCGGAGCCCAGCAGCTCCCCGAGCCTGAGTGAGCATGGCAAACGCCCTCTGCTCCTCTCCTGCTCCCAGAGGGCCCCTCCCACCTCCCTCTCCTGTTCTCTCCCAGCCTCCCTCCTACGCCCCCAGGACCAACCCAGCCCAGAGGGGACATCTGCAGGCATTGGACCCAGCCTGAGAGCCAGGCAGACTTCCCCAGTCCATTGGGTAGGGGATATTCTGGGCACGCTCCCTCCTGATCCAAGTCCCTGAGGGTCCCTCCAGGCGTGGGAACCCCACCTTCTCTTAGCCACCCCTCAGGGGTGCCAGTCCTGTCCGGCCTCCAGTTATCCTCCCCCCTCAGTTTCCCCAAGTCCTACCAGTTCACTTGGGGGTTCCTCCCATCTCCTTGGGCATCGGGGTCCCCCACCAGAGTCCAGCAGTTGCTCTACTTGTGGGGAGATGCGAACTTCGCGTCTTCCCACAACACCATCTTGACTCTGCCCTCCCCCGCCCGTGTTTCTTCTTTTACTGGTTCTTTTCATTTATTTATACATAAGGGTAGTTTGAATAAATCAGTGATTAAGGAAATCATATTCTAATACCAAGGGATAATTTCCTGTACAAATCTCATTTTAATAAAATTAAATGGAGGCCTAGTGAGGGAGAGAGGAAGGGGTTCTCAGGTGGCATAGAGAAAAATATTTTTAATATATATATAAAAAATAGGTCCCAACTTTGTTATCAATTTATTTTATATATAAAATCCATTGATTATAAGTTTACATAAATGTACACATACTATGATATAATGCATACTCCATGTATGCTTCTTAGTATGTTCTCTTTTTATTTTATTTTATTTTTTTATTGTTTGGGCCATGCCACACATCTTCAGGATCTTAGTTCCCCAACCAGGAATGGAACCTGTGTACCCTGTGGAAGTGCAGAGTCCTAACCACTGGACCGCCAAGGAAGTCCTCAGTATGTTCTCTTTTTAATTTCCCATTGTTACTTGAGTTAGGTGAAATCTTCTCTTCTCTTATTCTAATACTGCCACCACCTCCCACAAACACTGATACAGGGAAACCATCTTATAATTTAGTATATAGACAACTATATATTTCCATGCTTTATATTAAATGAATAAATGTATCTGTCTATACAAACATTCACATATATGTGAGATTTTAAGGCCTTTGATTAGTTTACCAAAATGGCATGATAGTAAATTCACCTTTTTTTAATACACATTTTATATCTTGCTCTTCTTTTTTTTTTTTTTTTTTTTTTTTAGGTGCACGGGCCTCTCACTGTTGTGGCCTCTCCCATTGCGGAGCACAGGCTCCAGATGCACAGGCTCAGTGGCCATGGGTCACGGGCCTAGCTGCTCCGTGGCATGTGGGATCTTCCTGGACCGGGGCACGAACCTGTGTCCCCTGCATCGGCAGGCGAACTCTCAACCACTGAGCCATCAGGGAAGCCCTATCTTGCTCTTCTTTAACAAAAGTTCTTGGAAATACTTTCAAGTCAAGTAGTGTGATCCTAATTTATTCTTTTTAATGATCACAAAATATTCCAAAATATGGGTTTTACCATAATTTGTTCAATCATATCCTTATTCACAGTCTTTCCATTTGTTTCCAGGATTTTTTTTTTTTTTTTTTTTTTTTTGCGGTACACGGGCCTCTCACTGTTGTGGCCTCTCCCATTGCAGAGCAGAGGCTCCGGACACGCAGGCTCAGCGGCCATGGCTCACGGGCCCAGCCGCTCCACGGCATGTGGGATCTTCCCGGACCAGGGCACAAACCCATATCCCCTGCATCGGCAGGTGGACTCCCAACCACTGTGCCACCAGGGAAGCCCCAGGGTTTTTTTTTAACTCTAATAAGTGTGAACAATTCTGCATTAATTATTCTTGTACATATTTCCATACACTTCGATACTTTTAATTCTTTAGAATAGATGCCCCAGAGAGGAATTACTAGGTCAAAGTGTGTATCAGTTACTATAGGCTGGACAGTGTGACTCAGGCTCTGTCATCTTCTTAGATCCCCAGTTCATGGTGCTAATCAGCTGGAAGGAGATAAGAGCTAGAGGACACACTCAGCATGGGAGGTTCATACAGGTCTGGCCCAGCAGGAGTACTGTTATGCATTGAATGCTTGTATCCCAACCCCAACATTCCTATGTTGAAATCCTAACTTCCAAGCAATGTATTTCAAAGTGGAACCTCTGGGAGGTAATTAGATTTAGATGAGACCATCAGGGTGGGGCCTCCAGGATGTTATTAGTGTCCTTATAAAAAGAGAAAGAGAGACCAGACAACTTACCAGTCCTGCTCAGTCACTGGCCAGAATTCAGTCAAGTGAGACAGGAAAAGATAATCTAACTACATTCCAAGGAAATAGAGAAAAATCGATTTTGGAGAGCAGTGGGCATTCCCTATCAATACATGTGTGTGTGTTTCACTAAATAGCAGTAGTTTGTTTTTCAAAAAGTCTCTAATTTCACATTTCTTCCTGGCTTGGTATAGGTGTTATAGATCTTTTTAGCTTTGACACTATGATGATTGTAAAGTGATCTATTTTAAAATTTTAATTTGCATTTGTTTTTCTGACAACAAGTAAATTTGAACATCTTTTCAAATGTTTGTGGGCCACTTGGATTTACTTCTCTGTGAATTGCTAATTCGTGTGCTTTGTCCAATTTTTAATTGAGGTTTCTGTTGATTTCTCATCAATTTGTAAGAGCTTTGTTATAGGTATTAACCTCTAAATCACAAATATCTTTTCCAAATCATTTTGTCTTTATGGCATTAGTGATATCTTTTCCTGTAAAAATGTTACATTTTTAAATGATAAATTTTTTTTTCTCTGACAGTTTCTAGTATACCACCTTGGTTAAAAAAATTCTCCTCCATATACATTATGCATATTGTCTCCCACATTTTTATGAGTGATTTAACTGTACTTCTAAAGTTTAAATATTTAATCTATCAAGATATTATTCATGTTGAAGGAAGTAATAAAACGTGGGTATGGATAGAGAGGCAAATTCTGAATAGTAATACGGATTACTTCAAACAAAGTTTTTGGTGGAGCACTGACCTGTACAGATAGAGTTTAATTTTAATTTCTTACAAATGTATAAGGGTACAACTCTAAGTTTTTGGTTTCTCAGTAATATTATATTTCAGCCAATAGTAAAAATTTTCTTGTCATTTTTTCCCCATTGTTCATCTCTTCAAGCATGTGAAAACAGGTCAATGAAATCACCATAAAAGCCTCTTGAGATTTTATAAGGAAATGAACATTCACTATCCCATTGTGAAGAAGAGAAGCTTTATCCAGGCTTATCCAGGAACTGATCAAATTCTGTGAAATTCATCACTTCATCTCATAGGAAAAAATGTCACTATAAAAAGTAACTGCAGACTTAAAACCATGATAAAAGTAATAATAAAAATCTATGCCATTAAGGAAACTGCGAGATGGATGTGATGTCCCACACACAGACACATTTTTTTCTTCATTCCTTTTGCCTTTATGTTCAGGAAGTAATTGTGACCCATTGATTCTTTCCTTTCATTGTCAAAGAAAAATGTCAAGGTTAGAAACCACTTCCAGTCACATGACTCCAGAGCTATACTTTCCTTTCACTTTATTCTTTGAAAAGCCCTTTGCTTGGGCTTAGTAAGGCAAGTTGAGTGTCTGAGATCTAAAATGTCATAAAGAAATGCTCTTGTTAAAAAAATCACATTTCCATGAACAGAAATATTCAGAACACAAGGAGAGGATAGCACATTTTAAAATACCAGAGTAAACCATGGTATTCTTTCCCCAATCAGCTGTACACAGCTTCTGTTAGATTGTATGCTAACGGAGCCCTCACACACAGAATGTCACTGACATGAAGAAATTCTAAGAAAAATTTTTAAATGAAGTTTGATTTTCCTGGCAGACATTGCTAAAGCTATTCCAGTTTAGATGTTCTGAGCACAGCCTTGAATTTCAGCACTTCTCCAGTTTCAATCACTTCCACAGGCATATCTTTATTTAATCATTTCAGTTTGAAAGCATATTTGTTGTCCATTTTAAGCACATTTCTTTCATTATCACTTTGTCACCCCAAAATAGTATTTTCTTGAGGGCTCATTTTTATTTAGCAAAAATGACCATAATGCCCTTTAAAAGTTGTGAAATCTTCTTTTGAATATTTTCAAATACCTAGAGCTTCAGACTCAAAGATTTTCAGTGATTTAACTTGTATTCAAGTATCAGGCTAAAATATGTTAGAAGAAAGAAAATAGTGTGTAGGCTAAGGTGGTGATTTCTTAATTGTAAAAATTGGAACTACTTAAACAAACTAGTTTGGTAGGAACCTTTCCTGGGACTACTCTATTTTATTGAAAGCATTTTCTACTGTAATAATTAATTACTGCCTCTTGAAGAGAGCCACCACGGTTCAACTGGTTTCTCCCTCTTCTTTGTGTTGTGCTTTATGTTTGGGAGTGGCTTGGCTCAGTAACTTCTCTGATAATTATTAATTATCATTGCAGCCAACCTAGAGGTTATCATACTCAGTAAGTCAGAGAAAGACAAACATTGTATGAGACCACTTATATGTGGAATCTAAAAAATGATGCAAATGAACTTATTTACAAAACAGAAACAGACTCAGAGACATAGGGAACAAACTTATGGTTACCAAAGGGGAAAGAGTGGCAGCAGAGATAAATTAGGAGTTTAGGATTAAAAGATACGCACTACTATATCTAAAATAGAGAATCAGGGACTTCCCTGGTGACTCAGTGGTTGAGAATCCACCTGCCAATGCAGGGGACACAGGTTCAATCCCTGGTCTGGGAAGATCCCACATGCCACGGAGCAACTAAGCCCATGAACCACAACTACTAAGCCTGTGCTCTAGAGCCCGTGAGCCACAACTACTGAGCTCATGTGCCACAACTACTGAGCCTGCACCCCACAACTACTGAAGCCCACATGCTTAGACCCCGTGCTCCACAAGAGAAGCCACTGCAATGAGAAGCTCATGCACCGCAACGAAGAGTAACCCCTACTCGCTGCAGGTAGAGAAAGCCCACGTGGCCAAAAATTTTAAAAAAAATTAAAAATAAATAAAATAAAATAGATAATCAACAAAGACCTACTGTATAGCACTGGGAACTATATTCAATAGCTTATAATAACCTATAATGGAAAAGAATCTGAGAAAGAATATATGTGTATATATACATATGTGTATATATATATATGAATCACTTTGCTGTTCACCAGAAACTAACACAACATTTTTAACCAACTATACTGCAATAAAAAAATTTTTTTAAACTATCACTGCATCCAGATGTAATGAAAAATGTAATCATTCTGAGTTATATATAACTATCAATTACTTAGTTGGGTTCTGGAGATTTCTGAGAAACTGAGGAAAGTTAAGGTTGCTCTCCCATGAAGAATGAATTGGTGGGTTGGTGAGGTGTTTCTTCAGCCCATTAATGGACCTCACTCTAAGGATCAGTTTCCTCCTTGTAGTGGTTATCTATTGCCGTGTAACAGTACTGACACGAACACAGCCCTTAAAGTATACACGTTCATTCTCTCACAGTTTCTTTTTGTAGGAGTCTGAGTAAAGCTTGGTTAGGTTCTCTGCTTCAAGGTCTCACAAAGTTTGAAGTCAAGGTGTTGGTTGGACCTGTGGTCTCATCTGAGGCTGAATTAAGATCCACTTCCAAACTGTGGTTGTTGGTAGAATTCAGTTCTTTGCAGGGTCTTAAAGCCCTACTTTCTTGCCAGCTGTTGGCCAGAGGCTGCCTTGCATGCCTTGCCACTTGGCTCCCTATGTGGGCAGCTCATGATATGACATCATAGCTGGTTTCTTTAAAACCAGTAAGAGAGGTACTTCCCTGGTGGTGCAATGGTTAAGAATCCACCTGCCAATGCAGGGGACACAGTTTCAAGCCATGGTCCGGGAAGATCCCACATGCCACGGAGCAACTAAGCCCATGTGCCACAACTACTGAAGCCCACACACTTAGAGCCTGTGCTCTGCAGCAAGAGAAGCCACCACAGTGAGAAGCCCATGCACCACAATGAATAGTAACCCCTGCTTGCAACTAGAGAAAGCTCACACCCAACAACAAAGACCCAAAGCATCCAGAAAAAGTAAATAATAAGTAAATAAATTAAAAAAAAAATAAAGCCAGTGAGAGAGAGAATCTTCTAGCAAGACCAGCCTACATTTTTTCAGCTTTATTGATGTATAATTAACAAATAAAATTTTATATATTTAAGGTATACAACTTGATATTTGGATATACAGATATCAGTATATTGTGAAATGATCACAGTCAAGCTAATTAACATTCTATCACCTCATATATTTACTTCTTTCTTTCTTTCTTTCCTTCTTTCTCTTTCTTCTTTTTGTGGTAAAAATACTTAAGACCTACCCTCAGAAAATTTCAAGTATACAATACAATTTTGTTAACTATAGTCACCATGCTGTACATTAGATCTCCAGAATTTATTCATCTTACATAACTGAAACTTTGCACTCTTTGACCAACATCTTCCCATTTTTCCCTTCTCCAGTTCCTGGCAACCACCATTCTACTCTCTGCATGCATGAGTTTGACTATTTTAGATTTCTCACTTAAGTGGGATTATGCAGTAGTTGTCTTTCTGCATCTGGCTTATTTCACTTAGCATAATGTCCTCCAGGTTCATCCATGTTGTAACAAATGACAGGATTTTCTTCTTTTTAAAGGAATGTATATGTATATACATTCTCTTTTTCTATTCATCTGTTGATGAACATTTAAGTAGCTTCCATTACTTAGCAATTATGAATAATGCTGCAATGAACATGGGAGTACAGATATTTCTTCAAGATCTAGATTTCAATTCATTTGAATATACACCCACCCAGAAGTGGGACTGCAAGATCATATGGCAGTTCCATTTTTAATGTCTTGAGGAATCTCCATACTGTTTTCCATAGTGGCTGCACCAATTTACACTCCCACCACCAGTGTACAAGGGTTCTCTTTTTCCACATTTTTTGCCAACACTTATCTTTTGTCTTTTTGATAACTGCCATTGTAACTTTAGTGAGCTTTTAATTAAAGTAACTATTATTTAGAATTTCTCACTATAACATGAAGTAAAAAATTAGTAGGTCTAACAATTCTTAAACACTACGAGATTATCTAAAGCTGTGTTATATATTCAAAACAGCCAAGTAAATTTTATAAAAATGATGAGGTACTACATATCACCTCACAACGTTTTCTTTTAAAGAAGAGATTTGGACTTATTTAGGTATTTTCAAAATGAAAAGATCTATTATTTGCAGCCAGGTGATCTGGTTATTTCATGGACATGATGATATTTATTAAATGGTTTAAAATTCACATGAATGTATTAGTTTGGGAATTGTTTTCCCCAGCACCTATGCTGAGCAAGACACTTGGAGAGTAAACAAGTTATCCTTGGAGGTGAGAAGAGGGAGAACTTGATTCTGATTGAGGTGATCACAGAGGGCTTCAAGAGGTGATACTTTTTCTTTTTTTTAAATTCTTTTTCAGATTCTTTTCCATTATAAGTTATTATAAAATATTGAGTATAGTTCCCTGTGCTATACAGTAGGTCCTTGTTGTTTATTTATTTTATATATAGTGGTGTATATGTTACTTTCAAAGAAGATGATTCTTAAAAATTCTTTGCAACTGGGAAAAAACTCTAAAAGGTCATCTAGTCCAATGACATTCTTTTTATTTTTATTTTTGTTTTTTGGTTTAAGAAAGAAATGGAAAATTTTATTCGAGCCAACCTAAGGATTATAACCTGGGAGACAGTGTTTCAGAAAGCTCTGAGGACTGTTCCACCCCTTAAAGGTCAAAGCACAATTATATAAGTTTTTGAGACAAAGGGTTAAGAGTCAAATAACATCTTATTGACAGTTTACACAATCCAGATTTCACATATAAAGCACTGAATGGTAGGTCATGGGTCATCAGGGCCCTTTACAAGATTAAGAAGGAAGGTTATCTCCTAAGGAGGTCTGGTTAGTGCAGATACACAATATACACTAAAGGAAAGGACCCTCAAAAAAGCATGTTTAAATTTTTCTTGCAATGACATTCTTCTACAGGGGTAAAGACTGGCCTGCACACCCCTGGGCCATATATATACAGCTGGTAATAAAGCTGGGCATTCAATCCTAGTATGTGGATACTCTGCCTTTCCTCCTTCTTTATGCTATTTCTATCTTTAAGGATTTCCCAGGCAGAAGTGAGGGGTTTGATATGACTCATGATCCTGGCATTTGGTGAAAAAGTCCTTTATCATAAATGGAGCTCATTTATCCCTTCCATGAATATTCTAGGCTACTTACTTTGAAAATATGAAAAATCTTTTCTTAGGCAAAATGAACAGAGGTTTGTAATGGAGATCCAATTGTCCCAAAGTGGGGATGGTACAAAATGGACTAGAAACAAAAGACATTTTCTGGAAAGAAGTTTGGCCAGAAACATTTCAAACATTCTGACTTGCTAATATCTATAAGGAAAAAAAGTAACAACGAAGATTTATATATATAAATGCTCACAAGAACATTATTTATAAAATAAAATTTCAAAACTGTGTTTAATTAAGATGTTATGATTTTAAACAATAAAGGATATAAATGTTACATTCATTATACAGCTGGTCCCTGACTTAGGATTGTTCGATTTACGATCTTTTTATTTTATGATGGTGTGAAAGCAATATGCATTCAGCAGAAACTCTACTTTGAATTTTGAACTTTGATCTTTTCCAGGTCTAGTTATATGTATATCATGCTCTCTCCTCTCTCCTGATGCTAGGCAGCCACACGATCACAAGGATAAACAAGGGATTCACTTACATCCATTCTGCTTTTCACTTTTAGTACAATCTTCAATAAGTTACATGAGATATTCAACAGTTTTTTATAAAATAGGCTTTGTGTTAGATGATTTTTGCCCAGCTGTCAGTTGATGTAAGTGTTCTGAGCATGTTTAGGGTAGGCTAGGCTATGAAATTTGTTGGGTTACATGTATTAAATGCATTTTTAAAAATTAATTAATTTTATTTTTGGCTACGTTGGGTCTTCATTGCTGTGCGCAGGCTTTCTCTAGTTGCAGCGAATGGGGGCTACTCTTCGTTACGGTGCACAGACTTCCTATTGTGGTGGCTTCTTTTGTTGTAGAGCACGGGCTCTAGATGTGCAGGCTTCAGTAGTTGTGGCACGTGGGCTCAGTAGTTTTGGCTCACGGGCTCAGTAGTTGTGGCTCGAGGGCTTAGTTGTTCCACAGAAGGTAGGATCTTCCTAGTTCAGGGCTTGAACCCATGTCCCCTGCATTGGCAGACGGATTCTTAACACTGTGCCACCAGGAAGTCCAAATGCATTTGCTTAAGATAGTCTCACTTCTGTGGGTTTACTTGGGACATAGTCCCATCAAAAGTGGAGGAAAATGTGTAGTCTCAGTTTGGTAACATATTATCTATAGAGGTAAGTCTCCAGAGGTTAAAAACTTCAAAACGGGGCTTCCCTGGTGGTGCAGTGGTTGAGAGTCCGCCTGCCGACGCAGGGGACACGGGTTTGTGCCCCAGTCCAGGAGGATCCCACATGCTGCGGAGCAGCTGGGCCCGTGAGCCATGGCCGCAGAGCCTGTGCGTCCGGAGCCTGTGCTCCGCAACGGGAGAGGCCACAGCAGTGAGAGGCCCGCGTACCGCCAAAAAAAAAAGAAAAAAAAACTTCAAAACGACTGTTTCTTAAATTTTTTCCTATTTTATACTTCCCACATTTTCAATGCATTACTTTTAATAGCAAAAACAAATACATTTTTTTTCAAATGATGTTCATCCATACTGTTCTATTGGATTATTAAATTATAAGATCATGATATCTTAAATTGATATTCCTTTGTATTGTGAATCTCTATTTTGGGTTAAGTCCAATATATCTATCTGATATAACAGAACTATCAATAGAATGGTAACTTATCTGGTGGAGCCATGCTAGTCAAAATCAAGACCAGCCCAATGGTACTGTCATTTTGGTGGTTTGCAGAATTACCACAAATTATAAAAATGGATTCCCAAGTTGCCCCAAAGTTTACTGGCTCAAATGAAGGCAGTTTCAATTTGGTTAAACTCTTCAAGAGGATAGTCATTAACATTTTGAAAACCTCCATCATTTGTTATTCCTGAAAAGTCCATGAAATGGAAACTCTATTTTAAAATTCCTATATTAACATAAAGTAAGAAGTCTTCTTTTTCTTTTTCTCAGTTGTTTTTATGGCACTAGATGCTTGGAGACAAAGCTAACACTAGAAATTTTGAAAACATGGCTTCAAAGAACAGTTCCACTGTCTTATTGATAAGCTCATATATTATCATTAAAACCATTTGAATTCTGTCTTCAGAATATAATAGTTCTTTGAGAAAAACTGGGAGACACTTCAAGAATAATGCATTTTGTCCATCATCTACATTTATCTGTCATTTCAATACTGATTTTTTTTCCCTGTGGGAAAAAAAGAAACTTTTACCACTGTTTTCAACATGCTGTCAAGGACGTCTTTATTGTCATTCCGGGAGTTGTCTATGTAATTTCTTCCTCCCTGATAGAATATGTTGACCCTCCTTATTCAGGCAGAATAAAGTAGGTCATGATGGCACTACCCACCTCCTACATAGAACTTCTCTTTCTCTCAGGAAAGAGACAAAAGAAGCTTTGAGAATCAAAATCACTTCTACTTCATTTCCTCAGTGTTCTTTTCAGGTGGAATTTGGAAACTAACTGAGGTTGAACATTAATTAAGGTCTAAAAATTCACAAACTTCCCCTCAAAATCAACCCATTCTTAAGTTGTCCTGCTTACTGATGAAAGAGAGAAAGGAGAAAGCCAGAAAAATAAGATTTCCTGAAAACTCAGAGACAGAATGTGTTCAACAGAGAAGCCCAGGGAAAGTGGCAGTTCCAATATGCCTCTTCTTTTATTCTTCTTTAGATAAGAAAATATGGACATTATGGAATGCTGTAAAAGACATGGTTTCTGAGAGCAGGTTTTTTTTTGTGTGTTTTATTGCTAAAATGATTAAAATTATGTTTTACTAGTTCAATTTAGTTTTTCAGAAAGTTAAGGATTAGAGCACGCTCCCAAAATTAGGAGGAAAGAGTAACAAATATATAATGAATTATTTACTTAGATTAGGTTAATACATTTAATGAGAACAACCTCTGAGACATTAATTGGTTCAGTGCCTAATGGCTAAGATATAGTTTGACCAGCCTTGGGGACAAGTTATCAAGTGTCAATGAGTGTCATTCTTCAAAATTTAGTAACAATCTCAGTGATGTAATTAACATCCTTTACGGGCTTCCCTGGTGGCGCAGTGGTTGAGAGTCCGCCTGCCAATGCAGGGGACACGGGTTCGTGCCCCGGTCCGGGAAGATCCCACGTGCCGCAGAGTGGCTGGGTCCGTGAGCCATGGCCACTAACCTGCACATCTGGAGCCTGTGCTCCGCAACGGGAGAGGCCACAACAGTGAGAGGCCCGCATACCGCAAAAAAAAAAAAAAAAAAAAAAAAAAAAAATACATCCTTTACTTATTTTGAGTTAATTTTTCAGGCAATTTTTAATTTTTTGCTTTTGCAGATATGAATAGAAGATTTGCTCTTAGGAAATTATGCACAAGACCCATTAGTGAAGCCCCCATGTCCATCATCCATCCATCCATTATTTTATTATCTTATTCATTCCGCAAAATTTATTGTCATGTGTCATGCATCATCCTAGACACTGTGAATATACAACCAAAAACAATACACTCCCTTCCCTCAAGGAGTTCACAGTCTAATTAGCAAAACAGATTTGCAAGATAATAAATACAATATTGTATTTTAAATAATATTTTAAACGTATATGCAGCTCACAGGGAGACACACAAAAGAGAATTGTAAATTCTACTACAAATAAGGAATATTAGAAAAGATTTCACAGAATATATTTAAGCAGAGAACCATGCTAAAGTCTTATTAAAATGATATAGATTAATCTTACCTTGAATCTTTACCCACAAAAAACAAAATTAAGTTACCATTTCTTATTAGATTTGGAGCTCAAGGAGATCAATTAATTTGCCTGACGTTGCTTAGTGACTAGAAGTCCTGTCAGATTCTGAACCCAAGCCATTATCTCTCCAAAACCCACAGGCTTTCTACTACACAGCCTTGCTCATTCCCATGCCTCTTTGTGAGCCCTCTGTAAAAATTTCTCTCATGCCTCTGCTTACTTTTTTCAAGACTATTTGTATTCAAGACATTTCTTCCTTTATTGACCCTTCATTGTGAAATAGGAGGGAAGAGGGCAGGGCACTACCTTTGAAAGAATGACATAACCATGGAGGATACAACATAAACTGGTTAGAACCAACTAGGCCCAAGATGGCAGAAGATTCGCCTTCCAGTAGACCTTGAGCCTCATTATACACTCACTGTAATACTTTAGCATATGCTAAATGACACACCCACAGGTGCCATGACCTGAGGTGGACCACAAGAAGCCAAAAAAGTGGGCAGTGGCCCAATTCCTGGAAATCCCCGCCTTTCCCCCCCGAAATAGTTGGAATAATCCCCCCACTTGTTAGCCTATGAAATTGCCCAGCTCATAACAACTAACCACCCCATATTTCAGGGCAGCTCTCCCTTTTTGAGATGAACCGGATTCTGTCTATGGAATGTCCATCTCTCTAAACAAATCCACTTCTTATTTATCACTTTGCCTCTTGCTAAATTCCTTCTGCACTGAGACGTAAAGAACCTGAGCTTCATTAAATCCTGAGATCAGGTGTGCAATCTCAATTAAAAGACAGTGGTGTTGCAGGAAAGAAAGTGGGGCATGAGAGGATGGTCATGTCCTGGGTCTCAGGCAAGTCCCTGGGATGGCTTCCATGTGTGGGTTCTTGGCTTCTCACAGGAAGTCATAGTAAAGTGAAAGAAGGTTTATTCAGGAAGATACACACTCCACAGACAGAGTGTGGGTCATCTCAGAAGGTGAGAGGCGCCAGGATATGGGGTTGTCAGTTTTCATAGTGATGGGTAATTTCATAGGCTAAAGAGTGGTAGGATTATTCCAACTTTTGGGGGGAAGGGGTGGGTATTTCCAGGAATTGGGCCACCACCCACTTTTTGGCCTTTTATGGTCAGCCTCAGAACTGTCATGGCACCTGCGGGTGTGTCATTTAGCTTGCTGATGTATTACAATGAGCGTATACTGTGGCTCAAGGTCTACTGGAACTCAATCATCCGCCATCTTGGACTTAGTTGGTTCTAACCAGTTTATGTTGTATCCTCCATGGCTATGTCATTCTTTTAAAGGTTGTGCCCTGCTTCCTTCCTGTCTCAGTAGGTTTGAGTCCCAGCCCGTGGGTTCAAGTCCCAGTCTGAGTTTTGGCTGAGGTGTGCGGTTTCAATTGTATTTAGATTCAAGGAACTATGGAATCTTGGGACTGAAAGAGATATTTGAAGCCATTCACTCAACATTGTTCCTTCACAACAGGACAAAAAAAAAAAAAAACTAAAGGTTCCAGATAAACTAAGTGACTTGAGTAAGATCATAAAGCTGGTTAGTTACAGAGTAGCCCCAGAAGCACCTAGGGCAGGCCTCTTCCCTTATGCCTAAATTATCCCTTCTCTGGGTGGTCATAATACCCAGAGCCCATCTCCAATTGAAAATTTGTTTTAGAGAAGAACTGGCTTTCTTCTTTTTGTCCTCAAAAAATATGCTAAGTATATGGGGGTGGAAATCCCAGAGGTCATGAATAAAATGTAAGAACAAAATAAATAACTTGGTTCAGGATAAGAAATGCAAAGGGACTGGGGTGTGAAAGAATAAGAGGAGAATCAAGAAAGCAAAGCATTCAAGCAGGAGCCCTAAATTGTCAAGGTCCAAGAGCATTAGGGGAAGCATAATCAGCATTTTAATTTAGTTGTCTGGCTGCAAGTTGAATCCTCTTTGTCTTCTTCAGCTTTCCCAAAAACCTACCATAGGCATCAACACCTTGTAGTATGGAAACAAAGGAAAAGGAATTACATCCCACTTTGGGGTTTATGTTGTCAAATAAAAAACAAATCCTGATTTAGTAAGGAGAGACTAATGTCTCTAATGTACAATGAAAGGATCATTGTAAGCAGATAGGGTGGGGGGCCTCAGGAGAAAGAGAACCAGGCATGGCTTTCTTAACATAAGAGAAGCCTGTTTTGGCCTAAGCCATTTTGCGATAAGCCTGGCCACAAGGCTTTTCCTTGAACAGGTCTCAGCAATTAATGATCTTAAGGGAACAAAAGAATGCAGACCATTATCAGACAAGAGAAGTAACAATAGCAAAGATAATAGGTCAGTTGTAAAGACTCCCAGTTCTGTTTCAGTGGCAAAGATTAGCCTGAAGCACTGAGCCAGCAGATCAACTGGAACCTAAAGGATGATGATGTTGACCTTTTCTGACCCTCGGGACTTCAATCCACTAAAGATGGAACTCTCAACCACCCAAGCCCCTCATGAATATGCATGTACCTTTAGCTTAAAACTGTCCCGATTTTACTGTGCAGGGAGACACTGCTTTGGGAAAGATCCCTGGTGTTTTCCTTACTTGCTGCAGGTAATAAATCCTTCCTTCTCCCGATATTTGGTTTGGTTGTATATTTTAGCTCAACACTCACCAAGAAGTGAACCCAGTTTCCAGGTAACATCATGACAAGAGGATGAAGGGGCAAGGACTATTGCAGTGTGGGGAGGGAGACTATTACAATACCGAGAACTCTGACCAGATCATTGGCAAGCGTCTTAAGGGTTAAGCACAAAGGTTTTTCATGGGGGGGAATGAACAAGTCTAGAAAGAACCAGGTGTGGGGAAGTGGGTGTGATGGGAGAGTAGAGCTGAGAATGTTTGACCCGGAGGCCAGCGTGTTCTCAGAAGGGGCTGTGTGCTGCCTGGCTAAAACTGAGGATAGGTCAAGTTTGGACAACTGGGGGAAGGAGAGAAACTTACTCAAAGTTTGATTAAGGAATTCCCTGGAAGTCCAGTGGTTAGGACTCTGTGCTTTCATTGACTAGGTCCCGGGGTTCAATCCCTAGTCAGGGAGCTAAGATCCTGCAAGCTGCGTGGTGCGGCCAAAATGATAAATAATAAAATCAATCTTAAAAAAAAAAAAGAATACTGAGAATGGTTAAAAAAAAAAAAGACACGGGACTTCTCTGGTGGTCAAGTGGTAAAGAATCCGCCTTCCAATGCAGGGGACATGGGTTCAATCCCTGGTTAGGGAAGTAAGATCTCACATGATGCTGGGCAACTAAGCCCACACACCACAACTACTGAGTCCGCCCACCTCAACTAGAGCCTGCATGCTGCAAACTACAGAGTCCACGTGCTCTGGAGCCTGTGCATCACAACTAGAGAGAGAAAACCTGCACACCACAGCTAAGAGAAAGAGAAGCCTACACGTGGCAACAAAAAGCCCGCAGGCCACAATGAAAGATCCCACGTGCCACATCTAAGACCCAATGCAGCCAAAAAAATAAAGGAAAAAAAAGAGACAAAAAAAAAAAAAAAAAAAAAACCAGGAAAAAAACGTTTGATTAATAAGCATTTTACTCCCATTGATCAGGAAGCACAAGCAGTTCAACTAATATTTATAGGGCAAGGAATAGGAATTTAGACGGATTTTATCTGGTCTTATCACAGGTAAATGGGGGAGGGGAGAGTGGGCACCCATGAGTCTTAGATCAGTTCTTAAGGGCAGAGTGGTTTCTTGCAGTAAGTCCTTTTCCAGAACACAAAGGTTGAGGGGAGAGATCTTAAGCTTTGCTGTTTTTAGGAACACAGGGATCAGGGAAAATTCAACATTGTCACCTTGGAGCAGAAAGAAGGAAGTAGCTGTGAGAGGTGAGGTGGGAGTCTGGTAAGGGTCCTGTGGAAATAGAAATTTGAAGTCACCAAGATGATACCTGAAGTCTCCTGATACGCAAAGAAATCTTGTGCAAGCTCTGTGGATTAAATCATCATAGCAGGTCCATAGTAGGCCCATCATAAAAGAATACTTGTCTGCCCTCATGCCAACACGGGACAATAAACTTCTTGAGAACAGACCATTTGCCTTTCTTCTCTCTGTCCCTGGCACCTGACAACAAAATAGTGCCCAAATAAACCTGTGTTTTCAGCTACAGGAGGGTCTGCTGCAGGAGCTACTGGAACGGCCATGGGGGAACTCAGCAGAAGTCATCAGTGGTGGAGAAAAGAAGAAATTCTGAAGCTTGCAGTGGAAATAAGCCATGACTAGATTAAGATTTAAAAAATAAGATGAGATTAAGACATAAGAGACATGGTTGTAGGACAGAACATGTTAATTCTGGCCAGGCACAGTTTGTGTTTTGTAAGATGATTGTTCAGTAAGAAGGACTGCAGATGGCCCCCTGATATTGTTGCTGGAATTCTTGTCAAAGTCTTTCCTTCCAAAGGACTGAGGAAAATAATTTCTTCTGAAATGGGAGCAATCATTAATGAACAACGACATGGGTGGGGGGGCGGGGGCTGAGTGTAAGCAGATTGGGTGGGGGGTCCCCAGAGAAAGAGAACCAGGCACGGCTTTCTTGACATAAGAGAAGTCATTTTTGACCTAAGCCATTTTGTGATCCAAGCTTGGTCACAGTGCTTGTCCTTGACCAGGTCTTAGTAGTCAATGATCCTAAGGGGAGTAAGAGAATTCAGGAACAAAGAAAAAGCAGTCAAGAAACAATAGTTCAGCAATAAAAGAGTCCTGGTTACTTCTCAAGAATATACACAACAGGGGGCTTCCCTGGTGGCGCAGTGGTTAAGAGTCCTCCTGCCGATGCAGGGGACACGGGTTCATGCCCCGGTCTGGGAAGATCCCACATGCCGCGGAGCGGCTGGGCCCGTGAGCCATGGCCGCTGAGCCTGCACGTCCGGAGCCTGTGCTCCGCAACGGGAGAGGCCACAGCAGTGAGAGGCCTGCATACTGCAAAAAAAAAAAATAATAATAATAATAAAAAAGAATATACACAACAATTTGATACCGTCTTTGAGTTCTGTAGGAGCTAAGGCCCCCTCTCTAGTGGAGGATGGAATGATGATGTTGACCCTCCTGACTTCAGTCAACTAACGCTTGGACTCTGTCAACCTTTGTCCCAATTCTGTGCTGAATTCTCCTCTGCACAAGCCCCTTCATGAATATGCATATACCTTCAGCTTAAAACTTCCCCAATTTTGCTGTCTGGGGAGACATTGCTTTGGGAGAGATCACCAGTGTTCACCTTACTACCTGCAAGTAATAAATCCTTCCTCCTCCCAATCTTTGGCTTGGTTTTGTCTTTTGGTTCAACACCCACCAAGAGGCGAATGCAGTCTTCAGGTAACATGAGGAGCATCCACCTTTGAATCATCAACCAGGTCCCAGTTCCACAGGGAGGGCCCACAGTCGGGATACAGCCCAGGCACCTGGTCTTAAACACACATTTACACACTTGGTGGATATTTGTTGGGAAGAGATGAAAAAGAAACTTTGTGCATGATTACCCAGAAAAGAAAGGGAGTGTGCCTTACGAGGGGATGGTAGTCTGACCTGGGGTATTCTTGTTGTGTTCAATAGCCCCAGTCAGGTTTTTAGCAGATTACACTAGTGTGAACTCAGACCTCCTGGTGCCATGATCCAAGTCAAGGGACAGTTGGAGACGCCCAGTGTCCTGTCTTCCCTGTCATATCCCTACTATTTGGGGGAGGAGAGAAGTTCAAAGAGATATTCAAATTGACGAGTAAAATCTGCAAAGGAAATGTGGTGAAGCAGCAAAAGCTACATGAGATACAAGAAAAAAAGTAAAAACAAGTAAAATAAGTATAAAGAGGAAAATAAGTAAAAGCAGAGAAACCAGGGGCAGTTAGAGGCAGTACAGGAATAGAAGGAAGGGGAGGACAAAAATGCCAATGGCGACTTGGGCAATTTCTCTTTTCTGAAGTTTTGTAACCAGATAAGGAAGGGGCCCTGGAAAAGAGAACTAGGCATGGCTTTCTTGACTTAAGAGAAGCTAGTTTTGATCTAACCATTTTGTGATCTAAGCTTGACCACAATGCTTGCCCTCGAACAGTTCTTGGTAATTAATGACTTTAAGGGAACAAAAAATGCAGAAACAAAGGACCGTTATCAGGCAAGAGAAGTAACAATAGCAAAGATATCAGTTGTAAAGACTCCTTATTCTGTGTCAGTGGCAAAGATTAGCCTGAAGAGCTCAACCACCAGATCAACTGGAACTTAAGTGATGATGATGTTGACCTTTCTGACCCTCCTGCCTTCAATCAGCTAAAGCTTGGACTCCCAACCACCCAAGCCCCTTCATGAATATGCATGTATAAAACTTCCCTAATTTTGCTGTTTGAGGAGACACTGCTTTGGGAAAGATCCCTGGTGTTCTCCTTATTTGCTGCAGGTAATAAATCCTCCCTTCTCCCAATCTTTGGCTTGGTTGTGTCTTTTGGCTTGAGACCCACCAAGAGGAGAACCCAGCTTGTTATGGGTACAGAAGAATTCTCAGGAACTCAGTTCAGGATCTGAAGATGTTGGAGAGAAGCAAACATAGAGCTAGCCTGAGGTGGGGCTTGGGGGAGGTGGGCTAGGAAACCATGTATGAGGAAAACAGAGCAGTAGAGGGACCCACTGCAAAGGAAGGATGCAGGGATAGGTCCATCTCATTGCAGCCAGAGATTTTTCTGGAAAGAAGAGGAAGCCCTGACATACCAACAAGTGGTCCAAAGGCAGTTACTAGGACAGTAAGTAGAACTCACTAACATATGTGGTCAATTGTGTTGCCTGTATGTAGAAACAAATGGAGACACAAATCAGCAAAGTGGAAATGAGGTAATAGAAATAAAATATAATCTAACAACTAGAAATGTGTCCAAAAAGAGTCAATGGCAAGTTTATAAACAAGCCAGTAAAAGCTGGGTAGTTATATTACCCACTGGTAATTTTTCGAGGGCTGCCATGGCTTTGGGGAACGAGAAGTCCTTATTTTTTTCTTAGTTCCTATCTATTGCATGGTGCCTATGTTTTTGTTGGTGTCTCAGATACCTTTTGGAAGTAGCAATAGTATAAAAATTTCAATTAAAATTGTCATGATCATTCACAAATTGGCAAAAGTACATCTTTGGAAGGGTTTTCTTTTTTACAAACACACTTTTATTAAGGAAACGGAATAAGTGATTTGCTTTTAGAACTTATTTTACAATGCTTTGTTAAATAAAACTTGCAAAATAAATATTTTATTTACAAAAAACTAATTATGATTCATTGTTACTAATTGTATTATTAATATTATTCTATACTGTATTTCATGAAGGATTCTAAGATGCACATTCCCCCCCACATTTTTGGCATCTCTAAAATCAGGATGCATCTTACAGTCCATGCAATAAGAAACAAATAATATCTTAGATTAATTGGCACTTTTACTTTCTTAGTGATATACGAATTAACAGTGTATTTTATAGTGCATAGGGTCTTAGAGTTGATGCGATGGATGCTCCTTTTAGTTGAGTCTTTACCTATGAACCACAGATTTGAATTTGTGAATAAGGGAAGGGCACTTTCACATAGCAACCAGACCTTTCTCTTTAGATATCTTGTGTTCCATGAGCTTCCATATGGATCTGCCATAGTTCTTCTACTCATTATTGCTCATCTGGACTATCTCTTCAGCCTCCTGACTAGTCTCTTGTCCTTTAGTGAAACCAAGGATTTGACCATAAAATTCTGCTGCTTAAAAATATTCGTGCTCAGATGGCTGCGAGGGCTGAGGGGTTGGGAGAAAAGGAGAGTGGCTGTTAATGCGGACAGTTTCTTTTGGGGTGATAAAAATGCTCTAAAATGGACTGTGAACATGGTTTCACAACTCTGTAAACATTGTAAAAAACATTGAATTGTACTCTTTAAATGGATGGATTGGGCTTCCCTGGTGGCGTAGTTGTTGGGGGTCCGCCTGCCGATGCAGGGGACACAGGTTCATGCACCCGGTCCGGGAAGATCCCACATGCCATGGAGCGGCTGGGCCCGTGAGCCATGGCCGCTGAGCCTGCGCGTCCGGAGCCTGTGCTCTGCACCGGGAAAGCCCACAACAGTGAGAGGCCTGCGTACTGCAAAAATAAATAAAAATAAAAAATAAAAGAATGGATGGATTGTGTGGTATGTGAACTATATATCAATAAAGCAGCTTGAAATTGTTAGCTATGATAATAATGAAAATAATAATAAAATACTATGAGTGATATGGTTTTTTTTTTTGCTGTTTAATTTTTTTTATTATTTATTTATTTTTATTTTATTTTTTTTATTTTTTGCTTTATAACAAATTTAATCAGTTATACATATACATATGTTCCCATATCCCCTCCCTTTTGCGTCTCCCTCCCACCCTCCCTATCCCACCCCTCCAGGCGGTCATAAAGCACCGAGCTGATCTCCCTGTGCTATGCAGCTGCTTCCCACTAGCTATCTACCTTACGTTTGGTAGTGTATATATGTCCATGCCGCTCTTTCACTTTGTCACAGCTTACCCTTCCCCCTCCCCATATCCTCAAGTCCATTCTCTAGTAGGTCTGTGTCTTTTTTTTTTTTTTTTTTGCTGTATGCGGGCCTCTCACTGTTGTGGCCTCTCCCGTTGCGGAGCACAGGCTCCGGATGCGCAGGCTGAGCGGCCATGGCCCACGGGCCCAGCCGCTCTGCGGCATGTGGGATCTTCCCGGACCGGGACACGAACCCGTGTCCCCTGCATCGGCAGGCGGACTCTCAACCACTGCGCCACCAGGGAAGCCCCGAGGTCTGTGTCTTTATTCCTGTCTTACCTCTAGGTTCTTCATGACATTTTTTTTTTCTTAAATTCCATATATATGTGTCAGCATACAGTATTTGTCTTTCTCTTTCTGACTTACTTCACTCTGTATGACAGACTCTAGGTCCATCCACCTCATTACAAATAGCTCAATTTCATTTCTTTTTATGGCTGAGTAATATTCCATTGTATATATGTGCCACATCTTCTTTACCCATTCATCCGATGATGGGCACTTAGGTTGTTTCCATCTCCGGGCTATTGTAAATAGGGCTGCTATGAACATTTTGGTACATGTCTCTTTTTGAATTATGGTTTTCTCAGGGTATATGCCCAGTAGTGGGATTGCTGGGTCATATGGTAGTTCTATTTGTAGGTTTTTAAGGAACCTCCATACCGTTCTCCATAGTGGCTCTACCAATTCACATTCCCACCAGCAGTGCAAGAGTGTTCCCTTTTTTCCACACCCTCTCCAGCATTTATTGTTTCTAGATTTTTTGATGATGGCCATTCTGACTGGTGTGAGATGATATCTCATTGTAGTTTTGATTTGCATTTCTCTAATGAGTAAAGATGTTGAGCATCCTTTCATGTGTTTGTTGGCAGTCTGTATATCTTCTGTGGAGAAATGTATATTTAGGTCTTCTGCCCATTTTTGGATTGGGTTGTTTGTTTTTCTGTTATTGAGCTGCATGAGCTGCTTATAAATTTTGGAGATTAATCCTTTGTCAGTTGCTTCATTTGCAAATATTTTCTCCCATTCTGAGGGTTGTCTTTTGGTCTTGTTTATGGTTTCCTTTGCTGTGCAAAAGCTTTGAAGTTTCATTAGGTCCCATGTGTTTCTTTTTGTCTTTATTTCCATTTCTCTAGGAGGTGGGTCAAAAAGGATCTTGCTGTGATTTATGTCATAGAGTGTTCTGCCTATATTTTCCTCTAAGAGTTTGATAGTGTCTGGCCTTACATTTAGGTCTTTAATCCATTTTGAGCTTATTTTTGTGTATGGTGTTAGGGAGTGATCTAATCTCATACTTTTACATGTCCCTATCCAGTTTTCCCAGCACCACTTATTGAAGACACTGTCTTTTCTCCACTGTACATTCCTGCCTCCTTTAGAAAAGATAAGGTGACCATATGTCCATGGGTTTATCTCTGGGCTTTCTATCCTGTTCCATTGATCTATCTTTCTGTTTTTGTGCCAGTACCACACTGTCTTAATTACTGTAGCTTTGTAGTATAGTCTGAAGTCAGGGAGCCTGATTCCTCCAGCTCCATTTTTCGTTCTCAAGATTGCTTTGGCTATTCGGGGTCTTTTGTGTTTCCATACAAAGTGTGAAATTTTTTGTTCTAGTTCTGTGAAAAATGCCAGTGGTAGTTTGATAGGGATTGCATTGAATCTGTGGATTGCATTGAATCCGTAGATTGCTTTGGGTAGTAGAGTCATTTTCACAATGTTGATTCTTCCAATCCAAGAACATGGTACATCTCTCCATCTATTTGTATCATCTTTAATTTCTTTCATCAGTGTCTTATAATTTTCTGCATACAGGTCTTTTGTCTCCTTAGGTAGGTTTATTCCTAGATATTTTATTCTTTTTGTTGCAATGGTAAATGGGAGTGTTTCCTTGATTTCACTTTCAGATTTTTCATCATTAGTATATAGGAATGCCAGAGATTTCTGTGCATTAATTTTGTATCCTGCAACTTGACCAAATTCATTGATTAGCTCTAGTAGTTTTCTGGTAGCATCTTTAGGATTCTCTATGTATAGTATCATGTCATCTGCAAACAGTGACAGCTTTACTTCTTCTTTTCCGATTTGGATTCCTTTTATTTCCTTTTCTTCTCTGATTGCTGTGGCTAAAACTTCCAAAACTATGTTGAATAAGAGTGGTGAGAGTGGGCAACCTTGTCTTCTTCCTGATCTTCGTGGAAATGGTTTCAGTTTTTCACCATTGAGGACGATGCTGGCTGTGGGTTTGTCATATATGGCCTTTATTATGTTGAGGAAAGTTCCCTCTATGCCTACTTTCTGCAGGGTTTTTATCATAAATGGGTGTTGAATTTTGTCAAAAGCTTTCTCTGCATCTATTGAGATGATCATATGGTTTTTCTCCTTCAATTTGTTAATATGGTGTATCACGTTGATTGATTTGCATATATTGAAGAATCCTTGCATTCCTGGAATAAACCCCACTTGATCATGGTGTATGATCCTTTTAATGTGCTGTTGGATTCTGTTTGCTAGCATTTTGTTGAGGATTTTTGCATCTATGTTCATCAGTGATATTGGCCTGTAGTTTTCTTTCTTTGTGACATCCTTGTCTGGTTTTGGTATCAAGGTGATGGTGGCCTCGTAGAATGAGTTTGGGAGTGTTCCTCCCTCTGCTATATTTTGGAAGAGTTTGAGAAGGATAGGTGTTAGCTCTTCTCTAAATGCTTGATAGAATTCGCCTGTGAAGCCATCTGGTCCTGGGCTTTTGTTTTTTGGAAGACTTTTTATCACAGTTTCAATTTCAGTGCTTGTGATTGGTCTGTTCATATGTTCTATTTCTTCCTGATTCAGTCTTGGCAGGGTGTGCATTTCTAAGAATTTGTCCATTTCTTCCAGGTTGCCCATTTTATTGGCTTAGAGTTGCTTATAGTAATCTATCATGATCTTTTGTATTTCTGCAGTGTCAGTTGTTACTTCTCCTTTTTCATTTCTAATTCTATTGATTTGAGTCTTCTCCCTTTTTTTCTTGATGAGTCTGGCTAATGGTTTATCAATTTTGTTTATCTTCTCAAAGAACCAGCTTTTAGTTTTATTGATCTTTGCTATCATTTCCTTCATTTCTTTTTCATTTATTTCTGATCTGATTTTTATGATTTCTTTCCTTCTGCTAACTTTGGGATGTTTTTGTTCTTCTTTCTCTAATTGCTTTAGGTGCAAGGTTAGCTTGTTTATTCGAGATGTTTCCTGTTTCTTAACGTGGGATTGTATTGCTATAAACTTCCCTCTTAGAACTGCTTTTGCTGCATCCCATAGGTTTTGGGTCGCCGTGTCTCCATTGTCACTTGTTTCTAGGTATTTTTTAATTTCCTCTTTGATTTCTTCAGTGATCACTTCGTTATTGAGTAGTGTATTATTTAGCCTCCATGTATTTGTATTTTTTACAGCTCTTTTCCTGTAATTGATATCTAGTCTCATAGCATTGTGGTCAGAAAAGATACTTGATACAATTTCAATTTTCTTAAATTTACCAAGGCTTGATTTGTGACCCAAGATATGATCTATCCTGGAGAATGTTCCATGAGCACTTGAGAAAATTGTGTATTCTGTTGTTTTGGGATGGAATGTCCTATAAATATCAATTAAGTCCATCTTGTTTAATGTATCATTTAAAGCTTGTGTTTCCTTATTTATTTTCATTTTGGATGATCTGTCCATTGGTGAAAGTGGGGTGTTAAAGTCCCCTACTATGATTGTGTTACTGTCGATTTCTCCTTTTATGGCTGTTAGTATTTGCCTTATGTATTGAGGTGCTCCTATGTTGGGTGCATAAATATTTACAATTGTTATATCTTCTTCTTGGATCGATCCCTTGATCATTATGTAGTGTCCTTCTTTGTCTCTTCTAGTAGTGTTTATTTTAAAGTCTATTTTGTCTGATATGAGAATTGCTACTCCAGCTTTCTTTTGGTTTCCATTTGCATGGAATATCTTTTTCCATACCCTTACTTTCAGTCTGTATGTGTCTCTAGGTCTGAAGTGGGTCTCTTGTAGACAGCATATATATGGGTCTTGTTTTTGTATCCATTCAGCCAATCTGTGTCTTTTGGTGGGAGCATTTAGTCCATTTACATTTAAGGTAATTATCGATATGTATGTTCCTATTCCCATTTTCTTAATTGTTTTGGGTTCGTTATTGTAGGTCTTTTCCTTCTGTTGTGTTTCTTGCCTAGAGAAGTTCCTTTAGCATTTGTTGTAAAGCTGGTTTGGTGGTGCTGAACTCTCTCAGCTTTTGCTTGTCTGTAAACGTTTTAATTTCTCCATCACATCTGAATGAGATCCTTGCTGGGTAATCTTGGTTGCAGGTTTTTCTCCTTCATCACTTTAATTATGTCCTGCCACTCCCTTCTGGCTTGTAGAGTTTCTGCTGAGAGATCAGCTGTTATCCTGATGGGGATTCCCTTGTGTGTTACTTGTTGTTTTTGCCTTGCTGCTTTTAATATGATTTCTTTGTGTTTAATTTTTGACAGTTTGATTAATATGTGTCGTGGCGTATTTCTCCTTGGATTTATTCTGTATGGGACTCTCTGTGCCTCCTGGACTTGATTAACTATTTCCTTTCCCATATTAGGGAAGTTTTCAACTATAATCTCTTCAAATATTTTCTCAGTCCCTTTCTTTTTCTCTTCTTCTTCTGGAACCCCTATAATTCGAATGTTGGTGCATTTAATGTTGTCCCAGAAGTCTCTGAGACTGTCCTCTGTTCTTTTCATTCTTTTTTCTTTATTTTGCTCTGCAGCACTTATTTCCACTATTTTATCTTCCACCTCACTTATCCGTTCTTCTGCCTCAGTTATTCTGCTATCGATCCCATCTAGAGTATTTTTTATTTCATTTATTGTGTTTTTCATCGATGCTTGATTCATCTTTAGTTCTTCTAGGTCCTTGTTAACTGTTTCTTGCATATTGTCTATTCTATTTCCAAGATTTTGGATCTGGGAAATAGAATCTTGGATCATCTTTACCATCATTATTCTGAATTCTTTTTCAGGTAGACTGCCTATTACCTCTTCATTTGTTAGGTCTGGTGGGTTTTTATCTTGCTCCTTCTCCTGCTGTGTGTTTTTCTGTCTTCTCATTCTGCTTATGTTACTGTGTTTGGGGTCTCCTTTTTGCAGGCTGCAGGTTCGTAGTTCCCATTGTTTTTGGTGTCTGTCCCCAGTGGCTAAGGTTGGTTTAGTGGGTTGTGTAGGCTTCCTGGTGGAGGGGACTAGTGCCTGTGTTCTGGTGGATGAGGCTGGATCTTGTCTTTCTGGTGGGCAGGTCCACGTCTGGTGGTGTGTTTTGGGGTGTCTGCGGACTTTTTATGATTTTAGGCCACCTCTTTGCTAATGGGTGGGGTTGTGTTCCTGTCTTGCTAGTTGTTTGGCATAGGGTGTCCAGCACTGTAGCTTGCTGGTCGTTGAGTGAAGCTGGGTGCTGGTGTTGAGATGGAGATCTCTGGAAGATTTTCGCCGTTTGATATTATGTGGAGCTGGGAGGTCTCTTGTGGACCAGTGTCCTGAAGTTGGCTCTCCCACCTCAGAGGCACAGCACTGACTCCTGGCTCCTCAATTTGGGATGATTTGTTGTCTATTCATGTATTCCACAGATGCAGGGTACATCAAGTTGGTTGTGGAGCTTTAATCCGCTGCTTCTGAGGCTGCTGGGAGAGGTTTCCCTTTCTCTTCTTTGTTCTCACAGCTCCTGGGTCTCAGCTTTGGATTTGGCCCCGCCTCTGCGTGTAGGTCGTCTGAGGGCGTCTGTTCTTCGCTCAGACAGGAAAGGGTTAAAGGAGCAGCCTCTTCGGGGACTCCGGCTCACTCAGGCCGGGCGGGAGGGAGGGGCACGGAGTGCGGGGCGAGCCTGTAGCGGCAGAGGTCGGCGTGACGTTGCACCAGCCCGAGGCGTGCCGTGCGTTCTCCCAGGGAAGCCGCCCCTGGATCCCGGGACCCCGGCAGTGGCGGGCTGCACAGGCTCCCGGAAGGGCGGTGTGGACATTGACCTGCGCTCGCATACAGGCTTCTTGGCGGCGGCAGCAGCAGCCCCAGCGTCCCACGCCCGTCACTGGGCTCCGCGCTTTCAGTCGTGACTCGCGCCCGTCTGTGGAGCCCCTTTAAGCAGCGCTCTTAATCCCCTCTCCTCGCGCACCAGGAAACCAAGAGGGAAGAAAAAGTCTCTTGCCTCTTCGGCAGCTCCAGAGTTTTCCCGGACTCCCTCCCGGCTAGCTGTGGCACATTAGCCCCCTTCAGGCTGAGTTCTCGCCGCCAGCCCCAGTCCTCTCCCTGCGCTCTGACCGAAGCCTGAGCCTCAGCTTCCAGCGCCGCCTGCCCCGGCGGGCGAGCAGAGAAGCCTCTCGGGCTGGTGAGTGCCGCTCGGCACCGATCCTCTGTGCGGGAATCTCTCCGCTTTGCCCTACCCAGGTATGTGGGGAGTTTCTTGCCTTTTGGGAGGTCTGGGGTCTTCTGCCAGCGTTCAGTAGGTGTTCTGTAGGAGTTGTTCCACGTGTAGCTGTATTTCTGGTGTATCCGTGGGGAGGAAGGTGATCTCCGCGTCTTACTCTTCCGCCATCTTACCCGGAAGTCCTGAGTGATATGGTTTTAAAAAATGATTTTGCAAGGATCTTATTGGTCAGGTTCTGATTTCTCTCCCCAGCCTGATCTCCTGACAGTTTCTTCCACACTTTATGCACTAGGAGGTCACTTTTTTGAAAATGCCACGCACTTTCCGAATCCCATCTATTATATTTGTTCACATTGTTTCCCGTTAGGGAAACATCATTCTCTTGTTCTCTACTCAATAAACTTACTCTTTAAGGCCCAACTCAAGTTTCATTTCTGGGAAATGCTTGCAGACTCGTATGAGAACCCTATCAGTGAGTGACAAGTGAAAACAAGCTCAGGGCTCCCACTGATTCTGCATTATGGTGAGTTGTATAATTATTCATTATATATTACAACATAATAATAATAGAAATAAAGTGCACAATAAATTTAATGAGCTTGAATCATCCTAAAACCATCCCCCCAACCCTCGGTCTGTGGAAAAATTGTCTTCCACGTCCTGGGTTTAACCAGGGAAATCATTCAGGTTTCAATTCAAAGAGGATTTGCTGAAATGCTAGTTTATTGTTTACAATTATCTTGAGGCAACTGTTATGGACTAAAATGTGTCTGCTCCAAACTCATATGTTGAAGCCCTAACCATCCTACCCCACTCCCAGTACCTCAGAATGTGGTAAGGCCTTTAAAGAAGTAATTAAATTAAAATGAGGGCATTAGGGTGGGCCCTAAACCAGTCTGAATGGTGTCTTTATAAGAAGAGGAGATTAGGACACACAGAGAGACAAGAGGGATGCTGTTGCACAAAGACCATGTGAGGATGTGAGGAGTCGGCAGCCTTCTAAAAACCAAGGAGGGAGACCTTGGAAGAAACCCAACTGTGAACAGCTTCATCTTGGTCCTTCAGCCTCCAGAACTGTGAGAAAATAAAGTTTAAGCCACTCAGTCTGTGGTTTTTTGTTACGGCAGCCCTAGCAAACTAATATAGCAACTATTGCAGTAAGTGGAAACTAAACTAAAACTAAAGTGTGGAACTGAAAATTGAAGTTTTTTTCCCAGAATGTTATAATGATGTCCCTATACAAACAATTCCTAAATGACTTTTAATTTTTACATTAAAAAAACATGATTATAAATTTTATAAAATTGATCATCTACTGTACTCAGTTCATTCATATAAAGTAATAAATAGTAATAGGGTATTCCAGATTTATACCTTTTAGAGAAGGATCCAAAAATAAATTTGGCATTTTAAATTTTAATAATTTCCTTCAAGCCTTTCTTCTTTTTTGGTTTTCTTCTTTTTTTTTCTACACATAAATTGTAGCTTATGTATCATTTTCATAATTCACTTATGTTAGATATTTTTGTCTCCCCTTTATGAAGATTCCTTGATGTCCTCAGGCTTTGATAATGTACTCCCAAATCCATGGTTGTGGAGTATAAATCAGATTATCTGTATACCAGAGAATTTTTGTAGTGTTCCCAGCCCCATTCAGGAAGATACAATTATAAAAGAAAGTTACTTTGTTGATTATTGAAATGTTAAAGCAATGCCACAGAAGCATCAACATTTAAAAATTCAATGAAACTCACCTCTCAAAATGAAATGCTTATGTATTATCTAACAAAATATATACAAGATCTATATGAGGAAAACTATAAAACTCTGATGAATAAAATCAAGGAAGAACTAAGTAAACAGAGAGATATTCCATGTTCATGGATAGGGAGACAATATTGTCAAGATGCCAGTTCTTCTCAACTTGATCTATAGATTCAACACAATTTCAATAAAATCCTAGCAAGTTATTTTGTGATATTCACAAACTGATATGTGTGGAGACAAGGGCTATCTGGGAAATATCTGTACTTTCCCTTCAGTTTTACTGTGAACCTAAAACTGCTAAATATTTAAAAATAAATGTTAAGGGGCTTCCCTGGTGGTGCAGTGGTTGAGAGTCCGCCTGCCGATGCAGGGGACACGGGTTCGTGCCCCAGTCTGGGAAGATCCCACATGCCGCGGAGCGGCTGGGCCCATGAGCCATGGCCGCTGAGCCTGCGTGTCCAGAGTCTGTGCTCCGCAAAGGGAGAGGCCACGACAGTGAGAGGCCCACGTACCGCAAATAAATAAATAAATAAATAAAATAAAAATAAAAAATAAAAATAAATGTTAAAAAACATACTCCAACAATGAATTAATAATAATTTTGGTTATATTTCTTGTGGTAGCATGTAATATAGTCCTCTTTTAGATTAAATTGCTTTATTGTTCCATGTTTTCCTTCTGTCAAAAAGTTGGTTATTCATTCTTTCACCATTCTATTTTTGGTCACCCTAGAGATCACATTATTAACTTCCTGATATTGCTAGACATTTAGAATCTTTTAAATTTATTTATCCCCTTCCATTTTCCCATTATTATTGTTATGCATTTACTTGTACATTTATTCAAAACTTGACAAAGCACTGTGTACAGACCCAACTTATTTATATATCACACATACTTTATCATTTCCAATACTCTTTATTTATAATGATAGTTCCATTTTTTCCATGTAGAATCATTTTCCTTCAACCTGAAGACATCCCTTTAATATTTCTTGTAGTCAGATCCATTGGTGATGGGTCCTCCAAGCTTTAGTTTGTCTCAAAATATCTTTTTTGCAACTTCATTGTGGTAAGATTGTTTTTGGGGTACGTAGAATTCTAGTTTGGCAAGTTCTTCTTGCAGCACTATAAAAATGCAACTTCATTGTTTCTGGATTCCACTGTTTGTTTCTGTTGAGATGTCAGCTGTTAGTCTTATTGCCATTTTCTGGACAATAATGTGTTTTTTTCTCTGGCTGTTTATAAAAATTTGTCTTTGGTTTTCAATGGTTTCATTAGAGAATTTATATATGTGGTTTTCTTTTTATTTGTCCTGCTTGGATTAACTAAGTTTCTTAAATCTGTTCAGTATCTTTTATGTGAAAAGTTCTCAGTGATTATCTCTTTATTTATTTTTATTGATTGATTGATTGATTTTTTGTGGTATGCGGGCCTCTCACTATTGTGGCTTCTCCCGTTACAGAGCACAGGCTCTGGATGCGCAGGCTCAGTGGCCATGGCTCATGGGCCCAGCTGCTCCACGGCATGTGGGATCTTCCCGGACCAGGGCACAAACCCATGTCCCCTGCATCGGCAGGCAGACTCTCAACCACTGTGCCACCAGAGAAGCCCTGATTATCTCTTTATTTATTTTATTTATTTATTTTTTATAGTGCTCACAGATTTTATTACAGGGACAGAGGTGGCAGCAGCAGCCTCAGCCCAGCCCACTCTCACCCACTGTTTCTGGCCCAGAAGGGGGATGGGGGAGGCTCATGACCCAGCAGAACTGATGGGTGTGAGCTTGGGGACACCAGGACAGGGATCTAGGCACACAAACTATGTACAGCGGCTAGAGACTACTGCCCAAGGCTCTCCTGAGCCAGGGTACCGGGCAAGGCAGGTGAGTGGCTCACACACCCGCCCTGCCTCGGTAGTCCTCCACCCAGCCATTCTCGGAGATGAATGCATCAATAACCTCTTTCATGGCCAGGTTAAGGATGAGCTGTTCCTGGGTCGGGGGCTCCAAGTCACAGGGTCAACTTTTGATACATCTATATATTTTTATTAAACTGTTTTTATTTTCACTAACTCTGTGCTCTTCTTTGTCTAATTGATTATTTTCTGTAGATCTCATCTCTTTATTTTGTCTATTTTCGTCTATTTTCCTGAATATATTAAGCTCTACTTGTGTTAAAGTCTTTGCTAACTTAAATATCAGTATCATCTGTAGATAAACATCTACTGTTTCTTTTTCTCTTGATTGTAAATTTTGCCTTTGCATGTGTTTAGATATTTTTCCCTAAACTTTTAAAATAAAAGAACCCATATAATTTAATCTTCCACCAGAGTGGAGTTTTTATATTCTTATGCTAGGCAGATGGGTGATCATTTTACCCTTACCAGTGATTTAGCTGTGTCAAGGTTGCTTGGCAGTTTTAGTGGTACTTAGGCTGCCTCTATTTTGTCTCAGAGTGTAATTTTCCCAAGCTTTGCTTGTGAGCATTGTGGATATTTGTCTCCTCAGCCGTGAAAAACTACAGGGGATTCAGGTCTGCCCTTATAAGGTTCTCAGCTCAACTCTCCAGTATCTTCCCCTTGAAGATAAAATGTGGCAATTATCTTGAGAGCATGATTAGCTGTATGCTTGAGTCAGGTCCCATATCTATGGCTGGTCTTTGTTTCCTAAGGACTAAATGACACAGGAGATTTCAATCTTTCTTTTGGAAGCTTGCCACGAATCTCCAACATCCCACACAGCTCTAGAACTCAGCAAATATGTCATTAGTAAAACCAGTCTTGCATTTGAGGTCCTTCAAGTTTCCACTTAGGCACTTTGGATCCACACAACTACTTTGCTGGTTTCTCTTTCACCCATAAGTTGCCAAGTCTTTTATAGCAAAACCCAGAATTTGATAATGTTTTCACCAAATAGGAATGGTTAGTAATCATCAGCTTCACCTTAGATGAATTTTTGCTTTTCTGAAATTATGGTTCATCTAGCCCTCATTTCTTCCATAGATTTCTAATTCCCTAAAATATAATTTTGGGGGTATTTTTCCAGCTTTTCCTAGTTGTTCCAGTGGGAGGTTGGCCATTCATCACCTACTACATTCATTTAGAAGCTGAAGTCTCAGTGAATATGAAAATGATTCTTGTTCTGATTTGAAATCCTGTGTCACTTACAGTCTGGTTCATTAATCATATTCTTGTATTGTTTTTTTGCTTAACGTGTACTAGTCTTATTTGCTTTATGTCTTGTATAGACCTATCATAATACTGAACATAGCATAAAAGCCAATTTGAAACATCTGATTGTTCAAAAAGCTAGTCTATGGGACATGATAAATATTCATCACAATCACAATTCTTCCAGCTTTATCCTTTGTAAATCCTTGTTTAATCCATATATCCAGTTATCTATTCATATGTATACTATCTTTCTCTCTGACCCCCTGCAAATTGTCTTTATAAAACTGCTTAAGGACTGATAGGTAAGCATATACGAAACAAATCTACAGCTTTTGTAAATCTGCTTACATAAAGTGGCACTTTGCATTGTTTCTTATCCCTTAAGTGTGAAATCCATCTGAGAATTTAGGGCAATGAAGGTTTGTTTCTCATGATAAACTTGCATGCTTCTTTCAATTAAGCAATGAGAATTCTCTAATCCATGTAGTTTCTTTGCCCTGGCTTCTATGAAAATGAGTTGTTTTTTAATGATTAGAGTTGTCCTCCTCAGACAGTGTATACACACACACACACACATCTCTTTTGTAAAGAGACAAAAGGTAAAGAGTAAGATAAAAGGAATATGTGTGTGTGTTTCTACAATGTGTAAGTATATGTGTGATTTCTTTTTATTTCTTACTCTTTACCTATTGTCTAATTGCTATGTGCTAACTGTGCTGGCATTTCTGTACTTGTGTATTTATTGTAAGCCACTCCAATTTTTTTTTTCTTTGCGGTACGCGGGCCTCTCACTGTTGTGGCCTCTCTTGTTGCAGAGCACAGGCTCTGGACGTGCAGGCTCAGTGGCCATGGCTCACGGGCCCAGCCGCTCCGTGGCATGTGGGATCTTCCCGGACCGGGGCACGAACCCATGTCCCCTGCATTGGCAGGCGGACTCTCAACCACTGCACCACCAGGGAAGCCCGCGACTCCAAATTTTGAAAGAGGGCAAAAGAGCCTATGAATTGACATAAAGTCAACATGATGCACTAGGGAGCAGAGACTCATCAACTTTGACAAGAGTTTGGCTTTTTATTGCCAGAAGGACCAGGTTAGCATTATTAATTTAATATTTGCCAAATACTGAGTCATTAAGACAAGGAAAGACAAACCATACTACCTCCTATGATTTTTATCATTTTCCCTGATTTGGATTTTTCACTCATAAAAATGTCTAAATATTTTTTCATGATAGAAACTCAGATTTTGTGTGTTTAAAATTTACATGAAAAGTGTAAAATTTATAAAACTTTATCACAGCTTGTCAACATAAACTTTGGGGGGACCTTGAAGTATCTGAAAAATTAAGTGACCTTTTAAAGGTTTTACTGTAACAATAGGAGACAAAGAAAAAGCTACACCAGAGGATTTTATAAGCAAGAGTCTAAGATATAGGTGATATAATAGGCTATAATATCAAAGCTTATAGATCTGTAAAATCAGTGGATTACAGGGAAATGGATAACTCTTTAATGAGGACAATCTAAAATTCTCTCTTCAATATCTTTAGTTAGCATTTGTGCCCAATGTTATACCACTGGCAATTTAATTCATCTTCCAGATGTCAAATAAGCTCTGACCATAAGAAAGCAGATTAACTCCTCTTGTGCATGTTAACCCAGTAGAAGACAATGATGCTTAAAGATCATTCCCAAATAAAAAAGGCAACTTGTGTAACTATTTGGGGCCTACTAGTAATAACTGTAGTCCTGAATCAAACTTAAGTTCATGCAACCACAATTTATAAACTTGTAGTCAACTGTAGGTTTGAAATATAAGGCAAAATGAATGCTTACCGAAGGCCAGTGTTAGAACAATTTGAATAAAGCCAGTCTCCCATGTAATTACTTACTTCCATGTAAGTGATTATCTAAATATTTTCTATGGTTTCTCCAACTTCCTACCAGGACCACATGAATTTATTTAAAAAAGTTATCACAACAGTGATTTTAAAAGTTATCACAGCAGTGATTTTTATAAACAAGACTTTATTTCAAATATATTTTACAGTTTGTGTGTAAATAGGATTGTTTTCCAGAATCTGAAATTTAATACTAAATTGAACAGGCAATGTACAAAATGATGGTGTATAATTAGGCCTACTGGATTCCTACAGTTGTTCTCGTAATTTTTCTTTTCACTTTTAAATTGAATCAATGGAGACATTAATGATAAAACAACTTTCATCCTCTTGGTTATATTTTTAATACCAACAAAGTACCATTCCATACCATATTCTCTTGTATATTTAGAAAATGTTAATAATAGGGAGAGTAAAATCTCATGTATCTGGACCTAGTTGCAAAACGATGAAATACTGTGATCAGAGCTGAACTGGTTCATTCTTGTTGGTAAAAATATTGGGTTGGCCAGAAAGTTCGTTTGGGTTTTCCTGCAAGATGTTACAGAAAAACCCGAACGAACTTTTTGGCCAACCCAATAGTTTTGCTAAGTAAATTGATAGAACAAATTAAATTGCAGAACAGATGTTTAGCCTGTTTAATAAAATGTAACTATTTTAAAGAACTTTTAGCAATACTATTGCATATGCTTTACATACTAATTACAATGCTTACTTATAAAGCAGTTTGTTAGGTTATTAGGTTGCTTTAGAAACTCAAGAAAAATAAACTGGATATTTTTCATAAATATTCTTTAACTTAGATATTGAACTAATTCATGCTTGCCTTCATTCACCTCCATAGTTATAATTGAGGTTTCGATGATGATGTCAAGTTATAAGTAGGGATAACTTCTGCACTTTAAAATTTGGTAAGAATGACAGTATCTTGATTTTTTTTTCCAGTATCTTGATTTTTTAAAAAACACATATGTGAACTTCCTCAAACACCAATTTCTAAAATTGTCAGAATTGAGATTAAAAAAAGAAAAAAAAGAATGGATTTCTTTTCACTATTGCCAGCATTTTTCTGGTTGTTCAAGGCATTGGCAGTAAGAAAACAATTATTGCATGCTAGTCCTAAATATTCCGTAAGAAACTAAAAAACACAAAGGCCAAGAAAAGAATGTTTCTAAAATACAGTGTGACAGGACAAAACTAAGTGAACTTTATTTGGTAGGAAGGAGACCAAAGGTGGGATTTTGCACCTTGGGTGAGCCAAGCTTTCATAAGCAGACAAGATTTCCCCATCTACATATACTTACCATACTCCGATGATGCTGTTTCCTGAAGAAACAGGATGAGACTGTGACCACTGTAGCTGTAGGTGGTCTACTAAAAACACTACATGGAATGATCATTTCTCCACTTCTACAATGGATATTTTCCTTTCAAAAGCACCTCAATTTTTTAGCAAATATTAAGTGGGTATAGTTTTGTGTGTTTCAGTTGTATTTTTGGTGTCCGACTGGCCTGGAGTCTCTGAAGCCTACTGCTTTGCCATGATGAACAAAAGGAGAAGCAGAGAAACAAGGATGACACGTGCACATGTTCTGGTGGATCAAATGCCCTCAAAAACAAACAATCTATGAAGGGACAGATTGAGAGCTCTTTCTAGCCTCAAACTCTTGATGAATCACTGACCCTCAGCTTCACAGAGGTTTTTATAGAGGCCTAAGGTTAAAGTATGGTAGGCAATAGGATCTGCAGAATGTGACATGCACAAAAGGTAGATAAAAGAGGAAAATAGCCCCACCTCTTGGTTGTTTTGAAACACTAGGTCATGCAGAATAATTATTTGGAGCTGGTTAACAGCAACGGCTTTATCCCTGTCCCTAGAGATTCTGATTCACTACATCTGGAGTCTGGCCTAAGAATCCACATTTTTAACAGTTAATTCTAAAGCAGGTAGCCCACGGACCAGACATTGTAAACTACTGATACTTCTGTGAAGGGTTACAATGGGCAAGGTGTTAGTAGAACATACCTTCTTTATATACTTACTTCATATTCGTTTGAACCGATGTTACCTAACTCAGTTTCTTGATACTTATTTAAAAACTACCCAATTAAACAACAAACCAACCAACCAACCAACCAACCAAAAACCCTTATGGGAAATGATTACACATAAAACTATCAAGATAAAAATACATATTATGGTGGAAGAGACAAGCAAAAATGGCCACTGTAAGGAAAGGAGCCTTCTTGTTTTAACATTTGCTTAAAAAGCAGAAGGTAGAATCCAGAGGTTAAATGTCAGAATGTTAAACAATTTAGAAATATCCATTATTGTAAATTAGATACCAGTAAAGTGAAAATTATTTATAGTTCTTACTTTCATAATCTGAAATTTAGAATTTCTATACCAACAATAGACTGAAATTCAATTCTAAAGTGTAGAAACCCTGCCCCAATGATAGCATCAAGCTTGGGAAAAATGACATTAAGGGTGCTTCAGGCTGCAGGATTTTTTTTTTTTTTTTTTTTTGCGGTACGCGGGCCTCTCACTGCTGTGGCCTCTCCCGCTGCGGAGCACAGGCTCCGGACGCGCAGGCTCAGCGGCCATGGCTCACGGGCCCAGCCGCTCCGCGGCATGTGGGATCTTCCCGGACCGGGGCACGAACCCGTGTCCCCTGCATCGGCAGGCGGACTCTCAACCACTGCGCCACCAGGGAAGCCCCAGGCTGCAGGATTTTTAAGTGTTATTAGCTTCAATTATATACAAGAAGGATACCTTTTGACATTACAGTGAAGCTCTCTGATGAGATGCATTATAAAGAGGTCTTCTTGAATGTCCACCTCTAAGATCTAAACCCTTAGTTCTCAGTTCAAAGTCAACTTCAGGAAGTGAGGTTATTTATACTGGAAACAAAATTAAATTATTTTTCATAGTTTTGCTCTTTTTATAAGAAAACTAATGATTAAGCCGCCATAACAAGAATTGTGAAAAGAAACACAGTATAATAGGTAAAGAACACATTTGCTGTTTTTATTGGTGCCTTGCATGGCAGTAATACTGAAAAAAGAGAATGCAAAAACAAAAAACAAAAACAAAAACAAATAGGTTGGTGGCAACCCACATCTTTTTTTTTAAGAGTACATAAACTCCTGTTTTATTTTTATTGTGGCATGAATGATAACATAAAACCAAAAACATGAAAATATACAACTTATATTACACTATGTGTTATGAACAAAATATAAATCTATAACTCTATGTTATATTTACATAATTATTTATTTTATTAAATTTCAAGTGAGATGGTAGGTTGCACATACTTTGTTTTAAGCTCCAGGCATTTGATTGTCTCTTTTCTACATTTTCCCATTTTTACTCATAAAATCCAAAACATTAGAAGGACTAAGAGCTTTAGAGCCAGTGGAGCTGTATAAATACTGTTTTAGTGAACCAGTGACAGAAACACTGGGGAGGACAGGAATCAATCAGTAGAAAACCCAACATCATCTTCAACCTGGGAAATTGATAGTTATAGGAAACTTTAAAATTAAATACTGTAAAAGCCTGTCTAAAAGAAAACCTATGCCCTATAAGACAAAAGAGATCTCTGAACCACTTTAAGTGGGCTTCATATTTTTCCTTGCAGACCCCATAATTTTTATTTTACTATTAACTTGATAGACAAATATTTTATAAACCTGTTTGTAAATATACAGTTGCTTATTACAATTCAAATAATTTACCCATTAGAATGAATGAAAACATAATGATTTTTGATGTTTGAAATGTGATATAAGAAGTTTCTTCTGGGAACAGTAACATCTTCTGGATTAAGAAAATATCTGAAATTGGACCATAAAATATTTAAAGATAATTTTCTTTAAATGAATTAAGGTAAAAAGTCTACTCGAAAATCAAACCTATGAAATAACTTCATCAAAGAATTCTTTTATATTTGTTCCTTATAAGAGGATTTGGTTTCAATAATGATTATGTTCTTTGGGAGGGATTTTATACATGGTTAACTCTTAACTGTAGATGCCAAATAAATGTTAAAAATCGACTTAACTAATTTAGGTATAAGTGGACTGAAGAACAGTTTTGTTATTTTATACAATTGTAGTGACTAGACAAATTCTTAGTAACTTATATATGAACTTTAACCTATTTTCTCCAGTGATGCTCTTAGATTCATATTAAAACATGACTGTTTTTAGAAGAACTGATTACAACAGCCATAAAACAACAGAATTCTGGCAAGATTATCCCTCAGTACTAGGGCTAGCGTGTGTGCCTGTGGTTTGTGTGTTTGTGTGTGTGTGTGTGAGAGAGAGCGAGCAAGTAATGTGAAATGTGAACAGGTAGGTAGGGAAGGGGAGAGAAGGGAGACTTCATGTTCATTTGAGTTTGATCTTACTCTTATTTCCTCTCCCTTATCTTTTTTGGTCATCATGGGGCACAGAAAAAGAATACAAGGTTTTAGGATCCTTTACAAAAATGATAAACCAATCAAACGCCAGAAGGCAATGTGCTAACCCAGTAGGCTGCCATTCATAGCACCTTTTATCAAATGACTTCAAAGCACTTTAAACATTAATATGATTTTTTGTTTGTTTTCTTTTGGGGAAAATTAAGGCAAAACAATTGTGACCCCCAGTGAATCAGACGTCAGAACAAGAGAACATAATGCAAGGCTATGGACTTGCTCTTGTTTCGATCCATGCACAGTTTCGTCTCTCTGACACAAATCTAACTAAATAAAATTAACTTCTGAATTTCAGCCATTAAAGGTCACCATTAACAATTTCATTTTCCCCTTCAAATAAAACAAGTAAAAAACAAACAAAAAGACCAAACATCAGTGTTTTGTCAATTCACCGGTAAGTGTGTTAGAATTTGTGTCAGCCATGAATGCCCTCAGTGGCATCTACCTGGAGCTAAAACAAAGTATTCTTGTAGCCCAAAGTCATGAAATGAAAACAAAGCATCTTTATAACATTGTGGAAAATAAGTGTCCAGCAAACGTGAGAGGTGAACCCACATAAGTCAGAAAGAATTTGTTAACAAAGACAGAACAAAGTTTAAAAAATCTGTTTTCACATTGTACATAATAACGATATAAAAACAAGTGTCCATTTTTTTTTTATCCAGAGTGCTTAAAAACAAAACAAACAAAAACAAAAGAGAAATTGGCTGTAGATGACTGTGGCAATTAAATAACTAAAATGAGTGATGAGAGCCTAAGTTAACTGAGATTGAATACGACCCTCCCATTAATTCACTTGTAGGTATTAAACACTGGAACGTGACATTTGTTGGGGCCAAACTTTTAAGAAGGAGAAAACTTATGGAAGGATAAATGAAACTGTGTGAGTGAATGTGTTTGTGTGTGTGTGTGTGTGCATATATATATGTATGTATACATATATATATATACATGTTGGAGATGGAAATTTGTTTTAAATATCTAACAACTTATTGGCTGTACTTCCAAATCAGAGGAGAATAAAATAGAAAGGGAGAAATAAATTATGCATAACTTACTAATCTGGGAACAGCTGACCATTATTATTATTATTACTATTATTATTATTATTTTATCATCATCATCATTATTACAACACTAGCAAAAAGAGGCAGTTCAAATGAAAATACAGTCATCAAAAACAAACAGAAAAACAAACAAAGCAAAGTCTCTGACATGCAGGATATGATTAGCTCCTCCAAGCAAAACCCCAGAGCAAGTCTTCTGAGAGAGAGAAAAATAAAAAGGATTTTTTTCTTATTTATATGTAAAAATCAAACTTTAGGGTCAGGTTTGGGGAGGGTGGGATAGGAAAATGATGACTGGAGTGAAAACCATAGCACATCCAAGCTACTGGTTGGAGTATTTACTGTCTGATGGTTCAGCACAAACAACACTAATTCAGTTTAAATGATTTCCCATTTATTTGGACAAGCCCTCCGACTGCCTTGGCACTTGGCTGGCAAAGTCTAAGCAGTCCCGTCACCATCAGTTGTTGCTCTATGCACACCTCTGCTGGGATCAGAAATTGGACTTCAGTGGATTCATCTTACAGCAAGAGTAGAGTGGTGGAAAGGGTTGCTGGGCTCAGCCAGGCTCCCTCTTGTTGGGCTGTGACAACTTTTAATCAAGTCCTGCTTTTTACGGCATGAAATGCACATGGCCCACAATTCTAAAATGCAAATGGCCTCCACCTCATTTCATGGAGGGATGAAAAATACCTTATAAAATCATCAGTTCCATTTCCTGATCAGGAAAGGATGGAATGTTGAAGAAATAAGCTAATTCTATATTTCTAGAATATGGGCAAATATATTCAAGGGAAACAATGATTGTTTTGCTTGAATTTATCAACAGGAAAAACAAACAGAAATCATTAGGTAGGAAATGTTAGTGGAACCATCTGACCAGGGAGAAGGAACATCTGGGAACAGTTTGCTTCCCTGTTACACACGCACCCCTCTATTACACAGGGCCACCTGATCCATCCAATAATAATCATATTAGAAGTTTAAAAATATAATTTCTGAGCCCTATATTGGTTAAGTTGTCATTTGAAGTGCAAAGTCAAGGTCAAGGCTGCTTCCAGACCAGTCACTTAGAAGGATGTGGGATTTCATCCCCAGATGTGGGTTTAACTCACAATGGTCCAACATTATTCCAATTAGTACCATAATCACACACATACATACACACAAAAATCCAAGATCAGAAAATATTTTTTTCTCTAAATTTCTTATGTCTCTCTCTCTCTTTTCACCTGAGAACAGCACCTACAGTTTCCATTTAAAAAAAAGAGTCAAATCTCACCAGCTGCTGGTATTTCAGGTTTTTCAAGGGATTGTCTAAGATATAACACTGTCCTAATTTAAGAAGGAACAGGAAAAAGGAAAGGGAAAAAATCAACTGGGTCAATACTTCAGTACAAATTTGGCACTTGCTCAAAGATGTAGTGTGGTGTGCAACAGATAAGAAAGTCCTCTAAAGAAAATGATTGCTTATTTTGTGGTGGATAGCAAGGAAGTTAAAAACAGGCTCTTTTTCCCTCTTCCCCCCCATGCACAGACTCCCATCTTTAAAGTATAGAGATGGAGAAGGTGGAGAGAAGTAAAGAGAAATTCATCTTTCTTTTTTTTTTTTTTCTGTCAGGTGCATTACCGAAAACAAAAACAAAAACAAAAACAACAAAAGGAAAGAAAGAAAAGGAAAAAAACCCCAGAAACCCCAAAAAACAAAACTTATTTCTTTTTAAAAACTGTAGCACAAAACAACAAAACACATTCACAAGCCACTTGTTGGCACTGTGTACCTGAGTGAGAATTTCTAGAACATTGTAGAACAAACAGCCATACAGTTTATTAAAAAAAAAAGTTGACGGGTAAGACTTCAGTGCTTGGATGTAGCAGCTGAATTACTGGCATTATTTTACCCATAGCTTATTTCAATCTCTTGTTGTTGATATTGTTGTTTGCTTGTTGTATTTTTATTTCCTTTCCAAGCCTTTTGAGGCTGAGGTCTATTAGTCAGCTGATGTCCCAACTATTTAAGACTAACAGTTAAAGTAACAGTCAGTGTATGAGAAAGTTAATGTGCTTGGCCACTGGTAAGGATGAACCAGCTAGGGCTTCTTTAAGTCCTAAGGTCACAACAATCTTTTGACCCTTATCAGTTGGCTTGTCCTGCAATATGGTTTTCACTGTCACTCCCATAATCTACATCTGGATCATCCTCTTCCTCCTCGTACTCATCATAAATTTCTCCGTTGATGTCCTCAGCCTGGATCTCTTCTTTGATATGTGGCTCCTCTCCTTTCACGCCGTAAGTGCTCTGGATAACAGGCATCCCAGGCTCCGGGCTGCTGGACACGCTTGAGTGCTCCGAGGGCAGATGAGGGGAGGGCATTCCAGCCATGGCGATGGCTCCAGGGTACACGACACCAGCAGTGGCGATGGGGATCTGTGCTTGTTGCCTGTTGGAGAGGAAGTCCCAAAAAGAGACCGTGGGTGAGTGGACAGTTGGATGCAGGTCTTACTCTATAATTAATTTGCTCAAGTTGTCCAACTTGAAGGTCATGATTTTCACCCTGTTGCCCGACGTTTTGAAAACTGTATCCTACTTTGATCCCAATACCTTACTTCTATGTAGTGCTTTATAGATTACAAGGCGTTTGCACGTGTTACCCATCTGATTCTTAAAGTGATTGCTACTTTAATACTTTATGGAAAGAAACTGAGGGACAGAAAGATTAAGCAGAAGAACTCAAGTCCCTGAGCCCGAGTTAATTTTTCCTTCACTACAACATGTCGAAACAGTTTTTAAAAGAATTAAACCTAAAGATAATTCAATTTTAATGGAAAAACCCTAAAGTCTTAGAGCTCTCAAAATAAAACTTCACTGCCCAGAACTCACCGGAACTGAACATGGTCCACCTCACCCCTGAAATAGTTTTCAGTGGGGGTAGGAAGTAAGGCTGGCCTCATGGGTGGACCACCTCTGCAGCTGTACAGGACCCGGGGCTTAGAAAGATCCTACACTTGGTTTAAAGTTCTGTTGTCACAATCTTGAAATTCTTAAAAACCTTTTAACAGGGACCCCGCATTTTCATTTTACACTGGGCTCCACAGATATATTCTGTAGCCGGTCCGAGTATGAAGGGATTAATAGATGATGTTCATTTATGCCTTCTTTCATTCGTCTGTTTACTATTTCCCCAAGGAGTGCTGGGTCTCGTGCTCAGCGTGGAGGAGAGTACTGCACTGGGATATAAATCACAGACCCTTTGGACAAAGCAAGCAGATGCCTTCAGGGGAGTGGAGGGGATAAGGCAGATTAGAAAAGTTTTGTGGTTTTTTTTTTTTAAAGTATCCTCTGGCCATTTTCAGAACAGTACTTATTATTCTAAGAAGCTCTCAGGATCTTATTTACTGTTCCAGATATGAACAACTTTATTTCTGTGCTTTTTGATAAAATTCTGCAGAAACAGTGTGGTTGCAGGCCTTTGCCATAGGAAGCAGGGTAAGACATACTGAGAGAGGCATCCTTAATTCAGAAGGAAACTTTCCCATTCACAACTTGTTCTACCCTGAAGAGAATCCCTACTTTATGTGATCTTGTAAGTCCACATGTGTGCCTCGAGAGCCCAGAGACTGCTATATTCAGAAACAAGTCTTTCTTTTGGAATCATTTTTATGTTGTATCATCTCAGCTAAGTTGTTAGCTGCTGTGGAATTTACACTGTGAGGCCTTGGAATTAATGAAAACCAGCAAGAAAAAGAACCAGGAAGACTTCTATGTTTTTAATAGCCAACTTCAAAATTCTTTACTCTCAGATATTTTATTTTCCAACCAGCCATTAACAAAGCTCCCACATCAGAGCCATTGTTCTAGGAGCCTGGAATGAATTCACATGAAGTGTTCTTTCTCAGGATTATAAGGGGACAGTTTAGTCTCTGAAAATACACTGTGCTCAGGTGCTTTCTCAAAATGCTGCTTTGCAACTAAACAAATACATCGCACATCCCATTAAGTGTAACAGGAAACGTTCTCTATGGGAAAATGACCAGAAGGTCCTTACCCAACATTGAAGTATTGCCGCATTTCCTGCCGCCTGTTCCGCATGATTGCCTTGTATTCCCCGATGCGCAGCTTTTTGCCGTCCACCAGGCAGGTGCGCTTCGGCCTGGGCTTGTATTTGTAGTCAGGGTACTTCTCCAGGTGCTGCTTGCTGAGACGGGCTTGCTCCTCATAATATGGCTGTTTCTCTAGGTTTGTCATAGCTTTCCAGCGAGATCCTATGAGGAAAAAAAGTCACAATTCCCATTTGCACAGCGGCTGAGGACCCTAAAAAGGTATAACTGAGAACACGAAAATCTAAAGTAAAAATGATGGCCAAATCCCAGAAATACATAAAAAGGTTATGATTAGTGAGCTCTGACTCAAGAGGTGAGATGCCACAAGAACAGAGGTGTTGGTGGCAGTGTCCTCAAAGACTGTGCACCCAGAGATACAAACACTAAGCAATATTTTCTTCTGGCTTGAATGAACAATTTAGCCAAATTTGTACCTTATGTACTTAAAAGCTCATAGATGATTTAATGGAAATATCTTTCATTTCTACATTAGACCATGATGTAATTCAACTGTGAACTGAAAAGTTGTGCAAAAACGCATTACATATTTTGAATCTGAGGGTAATTATCTAGTTACTGAGTATTGTTATGCAGGGTACATTACTTACTACAAAGGTTTCTAATGTATGGTACGTGTAATTCTCATTCTCCCCCTAATGTTTAAATATGCTTACGTGATTAGTTAAAAATTCATTTCATTAAAATTCTAATTATAAAAAATACATTAATGAACATGCACTGGGTAACTACTGTGTGCTAGATACTGTACTAAAACCTTTACATAAGTTGTTTCATTTTTACCTTTCACCATAATCTCATAAGCAGACAATATTTATACCTATTTCTAAAGATAAAAAAAAATTGAAGTTCAAATACCCAAGGTCACACAACTATTAAATTGTGGATCACTGACTCAAACTTAGGTTTGAGAATTGAAATTGTGGTACAACATGTATCCTTAGATACCTATACCCATCTACTATATAGGATCTAGCAGAAATCAAAACTCACAATAATAAGTATGTGTTCAGTAATATTTTTCTCTTAATAAATTGCTTTCAATAATATATAAAAATGTCATTTCCTGTGATAGAGTATGCATTAGTAATGTTAGCCCAAATTGGTTTTCCCTTTCTTTTCATTTTTAATTTTGGTTTGAGGGCTTCCCTGGTGGCGCAGTGGTTGAGAGTCTGCCTGCCGATGCAGGGGACACGGGTTCGTGCCCCGGTCTGGGAAGATCCCACATGCCGCGGAGCGGCTAGGCCCGTGAGCCATGGCTGCTGAGCCTGCACGTCCGGAGCCTGTGCTCCGCAACGGGAGAGGCCACAACAGTGAGAGGACCATGTACTGCCAAAAAAAAAAAAAAAAAAAAAAAAAAAGAACAAGAAATAATTTTGGTTTGGATTCAAGTAGGATTGCAAAAAAACAACTATTGGAAGCTTAATTAAAAATAGTTTATGCTTATTCTCAATATAGATGTGATTTAAAGCTTTGATTCAGTATGGCTATGTGCAGTAGTAATAGAAGTAGTAGTAGTAGTAATGTTTATTTTTTATTAAGAATGTGAGAAAAATCTATTTGCAGATGTTTATCTGCAAGTAATCAGCTCAACTCTACCTAAATGCACAAAGACCAAAATAACTGGAATTAGGAGATCCCTAGCAAATATATACTGGCACTGCTGCCTTTACCTGCCGTCCAAAGTCATCTAAGCAAGATATTAAACCTTTTGAATGAATTCATTACTTAACCATAACTCCACATCTCAAATGCAAATAGCTCACTAATGAATAGTACTTTCCTACAAATGTACAGAAATCCTCAATATGGGCTCTTATATTTATTAAACGAATGCAGAGAATGGGAAAACATCTCTTCCCTTAGAATTCTTTCCTATTGGAACAGATGTTCCCTGGGTGGGTATATCCACGTAGGTGTTACAAAGATTTATAAACAGATTTTTTCCAATCTAGACAGCCAATATGATTTCATTATATTTACAAGAGAAACTCAGGTTACAGTTCAAATAATAATAGTTTATTTTTCTACTCTTTTCTCAAACTTGTATTTAAATACAGTGTCCAACATTTAGTTAGCTGGTCAGGCCGTATCATTTGTAGGTACAATCTCAAACTCTTTATTATTCAACATTATTTTCTAGAGGCACATGAAAATCATTATGTTGTTCTCAGGGCAAATATAAACACAAGTAAACCTATAATACTATTGAATTAGATCAATTCTTCTTGTGGAGTTTCTTATAAGTATGTATACCAGAATTTTGACCCTCAGAATAGGGAGTGGAAAAGTGAACTTATCAGAATAACTTACTGAATAATTAAAGAAATCGAACAGTGGATCAAGGATGGTTGACTTGAAATTCACTAACTATGTTTACCGCCAAATAAAACAAAGAAACTAGCATTCTCAGTTAGAATAGGAACTGCCAAAGATTCTTCCCTAAGTCTAAATGTTCTATTAGCTCAAAAAAGAATATTTTTCTCTAAGGAAAGGGAATGTTTATGCCTCACAGTAACATGCCTTGGAATGTAAAAGCTATGTTTAGATTTCCTACTATGTGCATGATGCAGTATTCATCACTAGATATGCAGCAGTGAGTTGCTATGGTTCTTATCTTCTTGGAGCTTATATTCCAGCCGAGAAGAAATACATTAAATACGTAATTGCAAAATGTATAATTTTAATTATAATTGTGGAAATTACAGGAAGCTAGGAGAACATATGATAAGGAGGTGAGATCAATCTTCTGTAGGTCAGGAAGGCATCGCTGTGAAAATGACTCCTAGGGGGATTGAAAAAACAAGAGCAGCCTATGGAGGAAGAATAGAATGGTCAAGGCCTTGTAGTGGGAAGGGGGAGTGGAGGAACCTAAAGTTGTTCTGGCTAAAATGCAGAGAAAAAAAGGATAGTAAAAGATGTGTAAATTCTCAAGGAAGTTGGCCTCTAACTGTGGTATGAACTGGAATCAAAATATTTTGAAACTTGATAATATAATTTCTCTGGAAGTATCACTGAATTCTAAGCTACATTGAAAAATATGGCCATATCACTGTTACATGTCTTTTCAAAATTAAGAATTAAGGGACAATTTGACCCAGTTAATGCTTAAGCTAACTACTCCATTATATGACTGAGCAGAACAGTGGTTCAGTTGGGTGGCAAAGGCAGCTATCATTTTTTAATAATAGCTTTCGAATAGGATAACCAAATGACAGTTTGGTTTTGGTTTCAATGGCTTTTCAGGTACACCAACCACTGTTTGTAGCTGCAGTGTAACCCCCTGAAACACACTAGATGAGGATGGGAGGACAGCATTTTAGATACCTTCAAAAGAGATGAAAACATCTCCTTGATTTGGGTGTGGCTGGCTGCTCACCCTGGACCATGTACAGGGAGTAAAAGTTCCCTGCTGTTTTCGAAAGATGAGCCTTCAACAATGAAAAAAGAATTAAGTACATTCAGGTATTCCTCCTGATGAAAAAAAAAGAAGATTCAATCGAAAATATTTGATGTTCAAAATGAGAAAAAAAAATCAGTCTTGAAAGTGCTCTTTTCCTTTCTAAATCTGGCAACACAATAAAAATGAAGAGTTTGAGCTGGGCAACAGTGTCATCTCCATGGGGTCTGTAATGAGTTTGCACATTTTACTCTAACTACTGTATAACTAATCAGAAAAAGATGTCCCCCATCCCCTGATCTAGCGCCAAACGGTAAAAGGTGATTCCTTATGTTAACAATTTCAGCAGAATGGCTTATTAAAACCAGATTTTAGGGTATTATAAAATGCTTAGAAGCCCTTTAAAATGTCAACTAGGATCTCCAGAGACTACGTAAAATGTCAACCCAGCTCAAGCGCCTGTTTTAAGCAGAATGAATTAGCGGCATGCTGTCGGAGGCTGTTATCCAAAACAATCAGTAAAAGGGAAAACATCAAGCTTTCTTTGTACTTTTATATGAAATGAACCATTTAGAATGATCTTGTGGATATTTGAAGATCACTTATTTATTTGAAGCTATGACTAAATTTTGAGGCCCAAGACACCTCGGTGGGGTTTTTTTCCTGCTATATCTTTAATTAATATAATTTCATTGAAAAATCTTAAATTAGACAGCATTCTCTTTCATGCAGCCTATTATGATATAATCATATAGTCATTCTAATATTCTCTCCTTCAAACCAGAAAGGAATTCTTTTAGCCAGTCATCTCTTTCCCATGAAGGCTTTTGCTCTATTTCCTAAAATATTTCACATCATCAAAACTGGGATTTCTCTCATACTTACAGTAAGGTTTTAATCAGTGATTATTATTTTTTTAGTATTCAGACACATAAATGAATGATATAAAGACAGGTTAAACTATCTTAGTTTTTAGTGCTTTTTTGACATTTGGGGATTTCTAATTTGATAATAACTGATATATTAAAATATGAAATAAGCTTACATCAAGCATTTTATTCTTTTCTAGAGTTTTTCCAAATGAAACAGATATTGTATTTTTTTAAATGAAAAATTCATATGGAAGGTAGAATGTTGTCATAAAAAAGAAAAATAGATCAAAGATGGTAGAGATGCAAAAAATATGCATTTTCTTTTGATCAGTTTCAGTTTTTTTATATTTGGATATATATTTATACATAAATATTCATACATATTTATGCATAAGTATTCATGTTTTCTATGTACATATAAAGCTTCACATGTTCATATCTTTTGAGATAACCTTCATCTAAACAGCTCAAAATCATTTAGATGAAAATTGAGACACAAGTTTAAGTAGTTAACGGTTTTTGTTTGTTTTTGTTTCATTACAAATGTACACTGTGGACTGGGAGGCACCCTATTACCATTGTTGAAAATATGGGATCATAAAAACGCATGTACATGTTTAGTAACCACTTTCAGATGATCGGTTCCTTAATGTAAAGAATCAAAAGGCAAACTACATTATATACATGTAATTCCAAGTGCACTATGGATTTTAACAAAGCTTTAATAACTTCAACAAATTTTGTTACTTATTTGTCAAAGACAAAATGTGATGACAGAGTTAAGTGTTCTTCTTCTAATTTTTTTATTTAGCTCTTAGAAGTCAGAGAAAATAAAAATTTGCTTAGGTTGTCAAGAACCTGGACACCATGCTCTTGAAGGTAAAGATGATGGTGAGGATGACATTGATGATGATGATGATGATGTCAAGAGAACAGCACCAAAGAAATGGCATCTTCCCTTCTTTCTGGGACTTAAATTGGTGTATAATAGGTCTCTTTATAATCAGTACTCTTTCCTTTCAACCATCTTTGCTGTGTGCTTCAGTGTCTATGTATGTTGGGTAAATATGCACTTTTGTCATCTGTTAAGCTGAAAGCTGCAATAGCAGGAAAGTTCCCTTTTTATTTTATTTTATTTTTTTTTTGAGAAAAGCTTTTTTTTTTTTTTTTTTTTTTTTTATAGTGTTTATTTTTACTTGTTGACAGTTTGCTTTATCTATTTATTTATTTTTGGCTGTGTTGGGTCTTCGTTTCTGTGCGAGGGCTTTCTCTAGTTGTGGAGAGCGGGGGCCACTCTTCATCGCGGTGCGCGGGCCTCTCACTATCGCGGCCTCTCTTGTTGCGGAGCACAGGCTCCAGACGCGCAGGCTCAGTAATTTTGGCTCACGGGCCCAGTTGCTCCGCGGCATGTGGGATCTTCCCAGACCGGGGCACGAACCCGTGTCCCCTGCATCGGCAGGCAGACTCTCAACCACTGCGCCACCAGGGAAGCCCAATTCAGTGGTTTTTTTTTTTTTTGTTGTTGTTGTTTGTTTGTTTGGTTTTTTTTTTTTTGCGGTACGTGGGCGTCTCACTGCTGTGGCCTCTCCCGTTGCGGAGCACAGGCTCCGGACGCGCAGGCTCAGCAGCCATGGTTCACGGACCTAGCCGCTCCGCAGCATGTGGGATCTTCCCGGACCGGGGCACGAACCCGAGTCCCCTGCATCGGCAGGCGGACTCTCAACCACTGCGCCACCAGGGAAGCCCAGGGTTCATTTTTTTTTTTTTTTTTTTTTTTTTTTGTGGTACACGGGCCTCTCACTGTTGTGGCCTCTCCCATTGTGGAGCACAGGCTCCGGACGCGCAGGCTCAGCGGCCATGGCTCACGGGCCCAGCCTCTCCGCGGCATGTGGGATCTTCCCAGACCGGGGCACGAACCCGCTTCCCCTGCATCGGCAGGCGGACTCTCAACCACTGCGCCACCAGGGAAGCCCTCCCTTTTTAAATGATACTGAAAATACGCGTAAGGATACTAAAAGTAAAAATTAAAAAATGTACACCCAAACGTCTTCTTGTGTCCTGACAATCGAAACTGATTTTCAATTATAGTATTAGAACAGACATCATCTCCACCTCCACCCTCACCCCCATGACATGACGAATTCTATAGTGTTTACAAAGGAAAAGAACAAGTAAGGTCAATACCAATACTGAGTGGCTTGTGTGAAAAGAGCTTTTTTCCCTAGTCTTAATACAAATATTTTAAATTTTTGAAGAAGAGGAAATATTACAACAACTAGTGTAGGAACACACATCTAAATCAGAATTTGGGCACAATTTCTTGATAAATGTGGAATGCTTCATGGTCAGAAGAAAAGGCTCCATATGGTGTACCTAATTTTTAGATAAGTAGAAAACATGAGCTGCCTGGCTTCCAAACCCAGTCTCTTTCAACAAATGCAGAAAACGAAACTGTACCTGTATTTCATACATCACTTAACCCTTAATATTTTTCTTACCCAGTATCTTGCTGATGTTGGAATTGTGCATGTCAGGAAAGGCTTGAAGGATTTTCCTTCGTTCATCTTTAGCCCACACCATGAAGGCATTCATTGGACGCTTTATGTGGGGTTCATTGCTACCACGCCCCCTGGATTCTCTATAAATTCTTGATTCTGAGACTCCAGCACTTCCTAAAAACAGGGAACATTGCTTCACGTTAGTGTTAAAACTTATGGCAATTCCCTTCCTTGCATTATTGCTTTTCAGTCTATTAAAATATCTGAAAATCAGAAGCACATCTAATAATGGTACTTCTAGTTCTTGAGCCAGATGCTTGTTTATGAAGTTTCTGTGATAAGCCTTGAGGTGTCAAATGTTGTTATTTGTATTTTTAAGTCCATTTCTAATATATTTTTCCTTTCTTTCAATGGACTATGGACTGTTTCACCATTTACTTTCAAGAGCACACAAGAAACTTGAATATGTGATCTTTGATGCAAATTGGAAAGAGAATATAGTTGGGTTAGGTCAACAGGCATGCCAGTACTGTAGAAATATTAGATAGGTCAAAAAGCTCACAAAATTGTGAAACACCAAACTGTTCAGCAGAATGGATGACTACAGGTAAGGATGTGTCTCTTCATAGCATACTTTTTCTCTCTCTGAGGCTATATAAAAACACAGCTAAATAAATGTTTAAGGTTAAAATACAATATAGATATCTCCTATAATGTGTTTGGCTTTTCTTTGAAATTATGTGCTAATACATGCATGAAATATGCTGATGCAGCAATGATAGTCTGGTTCCCAAAAGATATTTGAAAATGGTAGGAAAAGAACAAACGAATGGTTACAATCTATGGTTTCTTACGAAGTCTACAGTCACATATTTAAAGTGAAAAAAAAAATATGTTCATTTCCCTGAGTTTTCCCACTAACATCTAAGTTATCCAAAGAGATCCATTGATAATTACATTCCAAACAGCAAGACTCAGGATGATAAAACACGACCAAGTGTCACACTGGAACCTTGGGGAGCTTCAGGCACTCCTCTAGGCTTTGTCTGACTTTGTAGAATGGCTTCAGCAGATTAAACTGCTTCCAGAGATACTTGAATTTAGGCAAAGAAAATAAGGAGAAGCAAAACATATAACTCTGGCACTATGTTCTCCAGGGTTATCATTACAAAAGATGAAAGAGTTATATTCTGTTAGCATGTAAAAGTTTCAAATATTTTGGGGTTTTTCTAGAGCACTGCTCTTCTTTTCTTCCTTCATACTCCTTTTCCTTTCTTAATTTGAAGGAATAGGAATCAACCAAAATTACCCAGACTTGAAGACCTCTATAGCAGCAAACAAAAAACACAGCTTATTTGGAATTTCTCATTATTTCTCTTTCACAATATGCTCTTTGGTCTGATGAAGATTAGAAAATATTTTGCATATAAGCATGACTGAATATAACAAATAACAGCAACAACAATTTTGATGTTTTAATGCTGATTCCCATGGGTATATTTTATTATGCTGATACAACTTAAAATTTATGAAATGTGTTATTACCAGTAATTGTCTTTTTATTGACAAAAATGAGTGCTAATATATGGTGACATCTTCCTAAAATGGGTTTGTAGCTAGCAAATGATCATTTGCACATCTGCTTTTTCTTGTTCTTACACCTTACAGCAACATAAGCAATAAAATGAACATTATGTGACTTCATCAAAGCTAAACAAGCTCTCTGTATGTACTTAGGCCAGGTTTATCTTAGCCAAGCAAAGCAGAAAAGAAGGACACGTCTGGATACAATAGGCTAGAAAAACACAGACTTTTCTTGGATAGCCAATTCAATAAAATTTGGTCTCGACAGAATTATCTGGTTAAATGCTCAAGTTTGGCTAGTCCCTTGGCTGCTCACTGGTTTGCCCTGGTTCAGTCTTTTCTGTATGCAGGGAGCTTCTGCCACAGTAACAAAGTTGAGGACCATGCTCTTGAAATGCATGTATGTCACCTGACACTGGAGAGAGGTTCCCAGTCGGGGCTCAGTGTAAGAGGAAAAGCACTTCCTTCTTTTTCCCTCTTTGCTGTGCTATTAGAATTAGAGCATCAGTTTATTTAGTTGTCCCTGTGGATGTTTAGAACGTTCAAAGATGATGCAGACAACAGAAGTCTCAAGGCATGTGACGGAAGCATGAGACTGCACCGCTGGATCTCTAGTTGGGTTACAGAGGGTAGGCAGGGCACCTGACTGTATGGTAGATAGTATAAGAGGGAAAGGGTCCCAAATGCAAGAAACTATCCTGAAAATATCCTCTGAGCCATGTATTCTGGTCAGGGTTTGACAAATGAAAACTTCAAAATGAGCTTATAGAAAAACATTTTTGAAAAGTTTGTTTCAGGTGTAAGAAATAGGGAAATGAGAGACAGGGGAGATGATGATTGAGAGCATTTGCTTTAGAATCATGCCATCTTGAATCCAAGACCTGCCTTTGGCGCTTACAGCCCTGTAGTCTTGGAAAATATGACTCAAAATTCCTAAGGGCTAATCTCTGTATCTGTAAGAGTTCTTATCTCACAGGTTGTGCTGGGGAGTAATGAGATGATTTATGCATAGCACTCAGCAGAGCGTTTGGCACGTGGGAACCACTCAGTACATGTGAACTCTTACTGTAATGATCAGGTATGAGGTGGCTGTCTTGTATATTTTTTAGTAGTTTTAATTGGTATTAAACAGACACTTCTGCACACTACTGGAATATATACGAAAAATTTCACAAACCATCAGAATCTCCACTCATATTGAAATCCATCATGGCATGGCTAAATTTTCCTTCTTCATTCTGTTTAACTGCCAGTTGCTGAGTCAGACTCTCCAGTGTTGTTTTTTCCTTTAAAAAAGAAATTTATAATGAGATCTCAATCTGGAAATTATAATTATTCAAAGACATTTTTTTCCTTGGGCTATAGATAACGCATTAGCTTCTGGAAGGGATGAAATGCTGATTTATTCACCTTTGCACATTCAGCACGTTATACTGAGGTAACTGAAGCCAATGATCAGCAGGATGTCTGAAGGGACTCTGATTTGTAGAATCCCCTATACAGTCTTGGCATTTGGGTTTGCTAAGCCTAAAGGATGGATGCTGGGACCCTTGGAGACAACCTTCCCAAATCACAAAATGTGCATAGAAATGTCACGGAAGCAACCTGTTTTACAACATTTGGAATGCCTGCTTTATTTTTAGCCAGACAGGAAAAGTATAGAAGTGGCATGAGGCCCAGAGAAAGTCTTCCAATAGTCAGGTGACCAAATGATTGAAACATAATTCACAGTAGTGCCCTCGGGTTGCCATCTCACTAAATGCCATCTGCATTCCTCATGCAAGGGTAATGAAGACGTTTCAATATTCATTGTTAATTGCTTGTCAAGTCTCTGTACATTCAATGTGAGTGCCTGCTACTTGGACCACGATTTGATTTGGATTGCTAAGCCAAAATATTGAGTTGGAGAATTATCTGAGATACAAATATACCAAAATTAGATCTGCAAAGACATCAAGTCATCTGAAAGCATGCAGTGAATGATCTGAATTCATGGAGAACATGGCATTACAAAGTAAATTATTTTCAAGAAAAATATAATGCTTAATCTACACCACATGAGATTTTAAAGTATTTCCAAATTAAGTAATTGGGTGATTTTAAGAACAGAAAAGCATACAATAAAAGGTTTACAACTCTTTCTAGAACTTTCCATCATTGCTCTGAGGATGATGAGGTTCCAAAGCAGCTTTAAGAAAAGCACCTATTGGATTTCATAAGATTTGCTCATGTTTCTTGGTAATTATGCACCTCATTTTCTGAAGAACACAGTCATGAGTTACACAAATGAATCACATACACTGTGGTACAGCTACTGACACAATAAAAATTTCACAGAGGGCTTCCCTGGTGGCACAGTGGTTGACAGTCTGCCTGCTGATGCAGGGGACACGGGTTCGTGCCCCAGTCCGGGAAAATCCCACATGCCGCGGAGTGGCTGGGCCCGTGAGCCATGGCCGCTAAGCCTGCACGTCTGGAGCACGTCTGTGCTCTGCAATGGGAGAGGCCACAGCGGTGAGAGGCCTGCATACCGCAAAAAAACCCAAAAAAGTTCACAGAAAATAATCAACTATTTAAGATAATTGTATTACAGGTAAAGGACCCAACTAACGTTCCCAACAAGAGCCAACAGGGTACTGAAATTCTTCATACAGTATATACTTTATCTCTACAAAATCTCTGACAGTATTACAACTATACATACTAGATGAAAAATTCTCTTAATTTAGTGGCCTTGGAATCCATGTCTCTGTTCATCAAAGTCTGATATACAATTTAATAGAAAAAATATTTTAAATTGTCAATCAGTATAAAATACAGTAGAGAACCTGGAAACAAAATAGTTTACACCAACTTTAGTTCTATAAGATTATATAGTACTAAAGTTGAAATAAATTATATATTTAAAAATGTAGAACCTCACCCAATTTTGTTTTGTGTATGAAACTGGTATTTTCATCTGCCTTACATGTTCTACATTTCTTTTGCTGAGAGAGTCTGCTGTATATATTCAGCTGAGCCCATGAGCACCAAGGACACCAGCTTAACAGACTGTCTTTATAGTAAATGTAGCTGTTAAAATAGAAGACAGTTACATTAAAAAAAAAAAAAACACATTCCATCAACATAATCTGAGAGTCCCCGGGTCAATGAAGACTTTACTGTACTATCTTTGGGGAATGTACTGGGCATGGATCACCTCTCAGGTTTTGATTTAGAAGTGTATAGGGCAATAATGCTACATATTTTCTATTTTGAAGTAAAGTCTTTCAAGAAGAAACAGCAAAATGAAGGCAATCAGAGTAGAAAAAATGAAATGTTAAGTGACTCTGAAGATTCTGCATTCAGCTGTATGGATCTTGCACCATCTTACCAAGTAACTAAAATTAGCAAAGGATGAGCTGGAAAGTCACAAGTAGTTTTTACAATAAGTAACCTCTAATCATCTACCTCTAAAGCACAGAGTATAATAAAATGATTCAATTAGCTACCCAAAAGTGGAATTTATGATACTTCTTAAGAGGATGTCAGTAGGAGAGAGTGGAAGTAAACACAGTAAGCTGCACTCCTTTTGTGACCTTTTGCATAGTCATTTAAGCTAATTCTCAGTCATGTGAACAGGGTAAATGAGAAGTGATTGGAGGACCTGAAGAAGGTGTGGTATGCCTTTAATTAAAACACCTTACAGTAGCATGTAAATCAAAATGGTAACACTGCCACAATTTAGAAACTCTTGCTGACAATAAATTCAGAAGACAGAGGAATTGAGGTAAGGGGTATATCATAAAACCCAAATGGTTATATGGTAAATATATGGTATCTATCTATCTATCTATATCTATATCTATATATAAAACACAGTGGTTATATAGTAAATAATTAGCTATACAATTCCATATGAATATTGATCCCATTGTAAAATTTCATATTTAGTTCTTATGTATACAGGTAGATATAAATCTATGTGTGAATAGGATTCTAGAAAATATACTGAACTACCAAAAGAATGAGTTGGATTTAAGAATAGTCTTCAAAAGTTTAAATTCAATCTATTCAGGAATATAGGAGGAAAATCAGTCAAATGTTATAAAGCACAAATGCTGGTACACTGGGAAGATTCCATTCATCCTACTACTTCTAATCCCATCTGTTCCTGGACGTCCCCTTCGCGAACAGTCCAACTATGCACTGTCATGTCTAAAACTCAACCGTTTCTGATTCTGTACCCTGGGTTAAATATTTCCCTTTCCAAAGCCTCTTTTCAAATGTGTGAATATTACTGAAAAAAGATGATTCTCAAAGATCTTATAATTAAATTAATCCTTTCTAAATAGAGACCGCTGAAACAAAATAAGGGCAGTAAATGTCAGGTAGGGAGGTGGTAAATGGGAAGACGCTGGAAATAAGAAACACCAAAGAAACTGAGTTTATGGAAATAGAAAAATATGTTGATGGGCAGAGGTGATAATTTTTACCAAACTTATACTCTTAGTTCCAACTGCTTCTGATAAAGAGCACATCAGTCAAGAATTTTTACAGAAAAAGACCACCACATGCCGCCAGTCTAAGACCAGTGTTCTTGAACATAAATCCAGTATAGCGCTTATACTTTTCTGCCTTCTCAATACTATCCAAACACTGCCCTGAAACTTAGGAATACCGTAAGATTCATTCACCTTTTTCTCTTCTACTTTTTTCCTATTAGAAATAAAACAAACAAACAAACAAAAAACACAAAGAAATTTTGGCCAAAATTCTGAACTGCTCTGAGGAACATCAGAGTACAGGGTGCAAACAGATTAATTACTACAAAGTAGTCAAAATGAAATAGTCCTGAGGATTTACAAATAAGGACCAAACAAGACGACCTGTATGCTTTCTATTGGATAAAAACTAGCTATTGGATAACAACTAGAATTCCTTTGGAAAGATGAGTCCTATCTGGCTAATCAAATCTTATACAACTCTGTAGGTTTACTAAGATCAAGAAGAAACTTAAGGTAAAATTTGTCTTAACTTGAAAATTTTTCTGATCCTATGTTGACTTGAAGAAACATTCAAGTGAATTGTATCTGATCTACAGAAGAAAAGAAAGTTTTAGACAATATAGTTTCTTGGGGTCAAATGAATAACTCTAAAACTCAACATTCAAATAACTATTATTAATGTGTTAATATTCACTTAGGGAATTTGGCAGCTGGTTTTGGGCTCTGTGGCTTATCCAATGACTTGCATAATGGAAAACAGCACGTGTATTGTTTGCACATGACACCAGACTATGGTGGGAATCAACAAGGAGAGCCAAGAAATATCTAAAGAGATGTGGGTAATTAGCTGATTAGAAGTGGTCAGTAAAGATCAGTGCTTTCTAAGCAAACAACGTTCTGAATGGCAAAAGGCTATAGAGATCAGTGGGAAAAGAACATATTTGAAAATAGAGAAAATATCCCATATAGAAAATAATGGCTTTGGGATCAGGAACATGACATTTTAACCAAACTCTGCCATATATATTAGCTATACTACTTTAGACAAATCAAATTAACCTCCCTGAGTTTCAGAATCCTAATTTGTAAAATGGTGCTGTAATATATGACAGATTCTCATTAGTTTAAAAAATGAAAAAGATATGCTTTTAATATTAGGGGAAAAGTAAATAGGGGAAATGAAAAAGATAAAGATTCTTCTAAAATATAAGAATTACAGGAATAGTTATTTCAATATGAGTATTAAGTATCCTGCTGTGGTTATGATCCTTTATTGTCTACAGCCAGAGTAGTGGACAAATATGCATTAACAAGGAGAATGTTTGTAACAACTCTAAAAGTTGTTGGAATTTTTTCTTTCCTCTTGTGCATCATCCCTGACAATGTATTTAATCTTTTTTATTTTCCATTTGATTCTCAGGCCTTATGGTTTACAGCCCTATAATATAAGTCTAGCACATATTTAAATTGAAAAGTTCTCCTATTCCATTACTTCAACTATACAGAAAACAACTAAAAATTCACTGTGTTTGTAAGGGCTCAAAGGCACATTGTTTGTCGATATTTCATAGAGCAGTCAAAACAAAAATACCACAGAAACTGTACTCTAGAGGAAGTAGATATTTCCTTAGTTACCTAAGCCTAAACTGCATGAGTAGATGGTTCCTCTATTACTCCTTGAAATTGGGATTTATATAAGTGACAAGCTTTGCTCACCATCAGACACACATACACAAAGAGAGGTGGGCTGTGGATCAGCTATCATAATGGACATCCCTGAAATAAAGCTCACAAAGCTATAAAACTCATAAAAAGCACATGCATGAAATGACAGAATAGAGTGTGACTGTCAAATGTTGACTCAGTAACAGTTAAACCCCTTCTGGCTGACCTTTTTTATGATCTCCTTCTATACTAATGACACAGGAAGAAAAAAGAAACAAAAAAGGTTTTTAACCCTCCAATTATGTGACCCTCACAGACCACCAAAGAAGATGAAAGATTATTTATAATGTCATAACGATTTATCAGTTGGAGAATTTTTTCACCAGCTTAAGTAAAACATAAAAAACAATGCATGTTTCTCTTGGTTTCACCCTTGCTTATTGAGATTGCCATTTTCTAAAAAAATAAGCATCCACCCACGTAATCTAACTGCACAAATGGTAAAGAAAGCTTTGTTGTAAAAGATTTACAATAAATTATGTACAAATACACACACACATACACACATACATTTCCCTCCAACACCAACAAAAATGCAATCTGAAGAAATCTTTTACTAATTTTATTCTGGTCAAATGTGAATTTCTCAGACACTTTGGTACTCTGAAATCTAGTATCCCTTAGGAATATTTTTCCAGTCATTTTCTCCATCAGAGAATCATATGGATATATGAGCTAAGGGGTTGGAAAGGTCCATAAATGTCTTGTGGTTAAGTCAACTACAAAAAAAGCCTTATCTAATCCTGATTTTTTTCCCCTTCTAAATTCAGAGATACCCCTAGTGGAGAAAATAATAAATTAGAACCCATAATTTTGTTTCCACAATCTAATTTCCTTTTGTGAACGTTGGTAGCCAGCTTAATGAAATGTTTCTTGAAGTATAATTCTTGCTAAATTTCATAGAAACTTAGTTTCATCAGGCAATCTGGTCAAAGTGAACTGTATTGGCAGATCAGGTTTTCTTAAGTATGAAGCTGAAGATAGAATTGTTTTGAAGGAAACACAAAGCTTCTATGAATTCAAGTCTTAATCTGGATGAATACATTTCTAAGATAGTAAAATGACTTGTGGATAAAACTGATGAATCCCTATTTATGATTTTTAAAGAACTGATTTTAAAGTGGGAGAAATATTAGGAATTGTACATAAATAACTAATTCTGATTTTTCATGAATAAAGAGAGAATTTGTGGAACAATGACTTGAGCACTTAATGTATGTTCCAGAAAAGACAGAGCTTATTGTTATAGGATTAGTTAAGAGCACTTAGTACAGGATGTGATACAACAAGAAGCTAGTATGGATTCATTAAGCAAAACTATGTTGTAATAGTCTAGTTTCTTTTTCTACAAAAACTGGAATGCAGACCATGGCCATAAGGTTTTGGACTTAACTCAGCTTTGGGTTATGTTCCTATCAATATCCTTGTTGTCTTCATGGAGAAATTGCACAGGACCTTGCAAGAGAGAGTTGAAGAGGAGATCGACAATCTCTGTCTTTAAATATCTTAAGAATCTCCATGTTTAGAAAGAATCAAGACCTGTTATTTGTGAAAAAGAGAGGATTTGGCCATATGTAGTAAAGAGACAGAATACTGGCCAATGTTTGTAAGTTATCAAGTGAAAGATAACGAACCACTGAAGGAAGAGTTATATAAAAGAGTTGTCTCTCCATTGAGTGGGCTGTCTTAGGATGCAAAACATTTCACTTCCCTAGAGGTTTTCAAGTATTGGCCATATGACTACCTGCCTGGCAATTCAACATCAGATGATATGTTGAATTAAAGGCCCTTTACATTTTCTTTCAATTCTATGTTCCACTTGACTGGAGTTGCTCAAACAAAACAAAAGTATTTTGACAAACGTATACAGCTATACATGTTTCTCTATCCATGATGATAGTTTCCACAGAAGCTGTTAATTATGTTTCAAAATGTAAAGGTACTCCATTTATAATTGAGAATACTATAATCATTTTCTTAAATTCAAGGAAGATATTTCAAATTATGAAACAAAACCCCAAAAATATGATTATTGAAATACATTTTGTGAAGGGACTGTCCAATAATACTCAGATTTACAGATTTTAAGTGCATTGAGAAACACGCAGTTATATGTCCAAATTCAACATGACTGCCGTGGAGAGGAAGAAGTCATTGAGTGTGTGGGGTAATGAGCCGAAGAGCCACTCAAAGGAATCCATAGGAAAGAAATCATTCACAAAGATGGTACACATGAATAATATCATGGTAAAATATTGGTCCTTGCTTACTTGTCCCAGGGGTGCTTATGGTCTGTACATGTGGAAGAGGGAAGGCAGGAGAGGAAAAAACTAAGACCTGAGTTTTCAAGTGTCTGTATATGTGTTCAGCATTCAGCCAAAGTCTAAAAAAGTGACTTTATTTCAAACCAGGGCAGATACAGATACTGTGCACACCAAGTCAAATCAGAAGGCTTAATGTGAGAAAAATAGGAGGCCAACAAAGTAAAATAATAGAATTCACAACCTACACAAGGTGTCTGGTAGGTGGGAGGGCTGCACAGATGTAAACACAAAACTGGAATGTTGTCTGATGATAACTGTTCTATAAACAATGGGTCACTCAGTTAGTGAGCTACAGAAACGTATAGACCTTTTCTCTTTAATTTTTCCTTTTCATAGAATAAAAGCTATAAAACTGTACATATTCTTATAAATGCAGCCTCAGTAGCCAGTAGTTACCTCAGTTAAATAAATATAATTGGACTGTTTTAAAGAGAAATGGTTTGGTTCCAAAATGCTGGGTCTGACAAATAGAAAGAGGCACAGCAGGGTTATAGTTCACTTTCCAATTATCCATGGTAGTTTTAGGGGAAAAAATTTAGAGTAGAATAGATATTTAAAATCTTATTTTAATGAACAGCTAAAACTTCACATGTTTTATGAGAGCTGCTATGAGAAGCAAAATAAATAAGACGGAACATATTCTTTCTGTTTCCCCGCTCATTCTCTAATGAAGGGGGCTGGTGCGTGGTGAAGAAAGGAAGACCTAGAAAGGGAGCAGAAACAGGAAAAACAAAGAATTGGAAGAAAGATACACAAATGATGGAGATGTTGATTGATTAAAGGATTTTTGTGTGTGTGTGATGAATCCTCAAAAATGTACTAAATAATACACATGGCCAACGCTGGGGTACAATCGAATCAAACAGGCACTGAGTTACTTTCTTGAACATCTTCAGCATGGTCCATTAGAAAAGAGACAGAAATTTGAACAAGAGGACCTAGGTTTAAAAACTGATCTACCACTCGAATTCCTATAATAATGTCATATCTCAAGGTTTTTATTTTTAAAACAAAGACTGAAATTTGAACAAGAGGACCTAGGTTTAAAAACTGATCTACCACTTGAGTTCCTATAATAATGTCATATCTCAAGGTTTTTATTTTTAAAACAAAGATATGAATACTTTTCTTCTTATAATACTATACAGAACTGAAATTTGATGGGAAAGCAGTTTGAAAAAGGTAAGATACAAACTAGATATCAATAGCTATTATTACTCCTATTTTTACTCCTATACTCATAAACAAGTGTTTCTCATTTGTAAAAGAGAAAAGGTATAAGTGGGAAGACTCAATGAGGCCCTTTGAAATAAATGTTAAATTCAGAATATTTTCCTCATAATTTAAAATCCATATTGTTAAAGTCACTTGCAATAAATGACAATAGAGAATACAATGTATCTACTAAGTATGAGGATAATTGCAAAACAAATGGCTCTTTGATTAGTTCAGTGCCTTAATGTTTAAGTGTCTTGAAGACAGCTATTTGATCTTGGGGATGAGGAAGGGAACGAGGGAGAAGGGAAGGAAAGATCATTCTTAGTAGACCAGGTTTTCAAAAATAACACTTCTGGTCCAACAACAAAAGTGATTCTTATTTTACTTACAGAAAATTTGAAAAAATCAGGAATGTGGGGACATGTAAATTTCCAACCCCATCACCTTGGCAAAATGATTGTTTATTCTTCTTCTAGTCTTTTATCTATGTACCATGGAAATATACTTTAAAAATATCTAGATCATTCTCCATACGGTGTTTTCAAACTCGTTGTTTTCAGGAATACTATTGTGAGCCTATCCTCATATCTTTAAATGAACAGACAATTTCAATCATCAGAGAGGCCTGTGGGTGTCTATCTGAAAGCCCAATTTGGCATGCCCTGTGTGTCTCATTTTATTGGACCATCCTGCACTAACCCCTCTACCAGAATGATGTAAAGAACACAAGACTCTCTGTTTGAAAACATGCACAGCTTTTCTAGGCTTGAAAATTAAACCATAAAAAGTTTACTGGAAAAAAAAAACCCTTTAAAAAGCTCCTTAAAAACTCACACCATAATTGCTCCCCACCAAGCGTGGGCACTTGCTAGCTGCAAGTAGTGGCACTGTGACAAATGTAGCAAAACTGAAAGCAGGCTATACTAAGAGAAAGAAAAAGTCTTCCACTGGCCATCTGTGAAAATAAGGCATGTGGCCATTAAATGCAGAGGCTGTAAATATACACAAACTCCATGAAGCAAATGGCAAAAAAGGACTAAACTTCAAGCTCAAACAAATCAAAATGTTTAATGCATAGTTACCACTGCTGGACGAAAACAGCTCTGATCTTTGCAGTCTGCAAACTCGGCATGTATTTCAATTAAATACCCCCAAAAAGAAAAGAAAGAAAAAGAAAGAAATGAAAAGACACAGAAGAAAACCATCTGGAACAAAAGGCTATAGACAGCCTATACTCAATTTCTAGAAACAAACAGCCCCTTTAACTTGCACCAGCCTGTCGAGAATGTCGATTGGAATTATTGAAAGGCTGACATATAGAGTGATGGATGGGTGATGACATAATACCTATTTGCCTTTTTGTCATGGTCTTTGAAAACTGGCTGCTCAGGGCTGATAATATTCACTAAGGGGTTTTCCTCTCCCCTCCTGTCCCATAAGAAGTGTTCCCTAGCTAAGACACTCAGTATTAAGAAGGTTTTATGAATGAAAAACAAAAGAAAAGAAAACCTGAGGATCAAATGCTAACTTGCACATAAAAATCTAGTCTAGATTTTCTAATAATCTGCTGTCTAGAAAGCAGTTCTCTATCCATTTTACATACATACTTAGAGTAGAGAGACTCCAATAATAAAAAGGCAAATATTCAACTTCAGATTTTGTGTATCTTTTAATTAAAGTCACCAAATAAATAATTACATTAGAGATAAAAAATAATATCTACTCATTTTTATAAAGAGAAAATATTAACCATTTGTGTTATTTTAATTTGTTCCCAGGTAAATTCTAACCGGAAGATTTAAAAGTTTGGGGACATTTTTGTTTGACAAACACTCACTCACACACACACACACCCCCCCCCAAGAAAAAGCTCCTGTTTTGTCCCACTGTTGCAATGATCTATCTCATTTCCTCCTGAACGATTTACCTAACATAACTTCCTCCTTCATGGAGTTTTTGCTCTTACCACTGAAATGTCTAGCTCTAATCTGACTTCTCTAATTCATTTTAGCTAAAGGCAACAACTACAAAAGCCACCCATAAATCATTAATTAATTGGAGTACCCGCCACTGAATTCAAAGGCATGAGTTCCTTCATATTCACTTTTTGAAAGCAAACCTGTAGTTTACAATTCCTCACATGCCTTCTCCTTATCTAAGAGAAGGAGCATATGTTAGATAATGCTGAAGTAGATACACTGTGTCAGTTTCTGAAGAGTTAACACTGCTGGCCCCATCCATCAGATGGCCAGTGAAGCATCAGGGAAGAATGAGGGATGTAAAGTTATTACAGGGCTGCCATCCGATACACTCACTGCCATTTGTAACTAATGCTGGGACTGACACACTTTTTTTCATTATTAAACATCCACATTAAGTCAACATTGGTCACTGTCATTTCATGTTTGGCACTCTGTTAAAGGGAAAGAAAAGGGTTGACAATGGCAGAAAAGAGGAGGTTGTCATGGAAGAGTTTTCAAGTGCCAGAGTAATAAAATTAGCCTTTGTTTACAAGTCCATCTATACTGTATGTGGTACAACTTCTTATGAATATGACTGACACCAAAAAGAGAAACTGGTTTCATTACTGAGTAAATCATTATTTAAAATATACATATTATTCACCAAATTTTCATCTTATTCTATGGAAGTCTGCAAAGAATTTTCACTGAACCTCAGAAAGAAAAGTAAGACATTTTCCTAGCTATTCTTATTTGCAGGTATTGATGAATGCATAGCGTGTGCAGGTGTTTAGATTTCAGGTACACTGCAGGCAATTAATGTTTGATGAATAAATTCTCTACCTTAAGAAATACATGCACATATTTGTATGTTTATTTTTGTGAGTGACATCTTTTTTATATATAAGAAGTAATACAGAAGTTGGCCTTAATATGTAGAAAGTATGTGGATGAACATACATTCATTGATTTAACCTGGCATCAAACAATGTTTTCTTGTACACATTCTTGAATGTAATTTAATTCTTTCTGAAACACAGACAAGGTATAAGGCCCTGAACATGCAACAGAGAAGAGCAAAAGTAGTTAGGTAGATGACATCAAATGTAATCAAAACAAACCAGCTTTATGATGAAAATATTTGAGAGCTTTGGTATCATTTTTATAATGTAGCCATGGCTGACAATGGCCTTTTCCTACCCGGTAGCCATTCTGGTCTTTCTTTTTGTCCCTGCCAATATAATCTTTGGTCTTAAGATATCCCTTAAATGTGAGGGTGATCTGGCTGCGACCTCTGTCACCCCATTGATCACCAGGGTTGATTGGCTGATCTGGCTGGCTCAAGAGGTGTCTCCTTTCCTGCCCCATGGATCCATGTACATCCCTCCTGGAGCTGTAAGCTCAGTGGAAAAGGATGGCCTTCCCCAGTACGGGAGGGCCCTTTTTCGGTCGAGGGTATATGAGAAGCTGTTCTCCCCTGCTAGACCCTCCAGACAAGCTCTCAAGGTCCATTCCCAGAAGAAAGTAGGCTAGTCAAGCTTCCAAGACTCGAGACACATCCAAATGAGGTGCTGGAGGTAGCGGTCTGCCTTTCTTAAAAAAAAAGATAATCCTTTGATCTCAAGAAGGATAGGATAAGGTCTCTAATTCAGTCCCAGAAAATAATTTGTGATCCATTTAAAGTGGTCTCTCTTCCTTGACCAGTAATTGTCAGGAAGATGTGCAAATGACCCAGTTCTACACAAAGGAGATGTTTATGGAAGTCGGCTTGAGGGGGGCAGTGAAATATGATTATGTGAGTGAAGACTGAACTTCAGTGAAGAGAAAATAACTTCTTTCTGAGTCTGATGCCTTCATGGCATAGTTGTAGGTGCAGCAACTTTTTGTGGCTCTAAGGGAACAACCCAGATAATCAAGTGATTTCAACCCTGACATCACTGAACTAATGAGCTAAGGCCACCAAACTCCTACTCCTGAACTTCATTGTAGGCTAAAAGCTAATCAGTATTTGTTGAAGCTACTGTATTTAGATATCCTGATACATATCATGACAAACACTTCTAACAGGTATTACAGCATGGGCATTATCTTTCTAGGACAACTACATTGGGTAGTGAGGGAAGTGATCCGGGAAATTTCTGGTCTGTTCCTCATTGCAATGCACTGTGTCTCTGGGTTGTTCCCTTAGAGTCACAAAATGTTGCTGCACCTACAACTATGCCATGAAGGCATCAGACTCAGAAAGAAGTTATTTTCTCTTCGCTGAAGTTCAGTCTTCACTCACATAGTCATATTTCACTGCACCCCTCAAGCCGACTTCCATAAACATCTCCTTTGGGTTTATTATTAGTGTTGCCTGGTAGGATCAGGACAAAAACTGAGGTTTTTATGATTTCCTATCAGGTAATCTTATAAGGTCAGAACCTGAATATGTAGCTGGTCAAAACCGTGCCATTTGCCATGTGGGCATTAAAGACGCAAAGTAGGTAGTTTTTACAAAACAAATGTATGTATGAGGGTCTTCTTCTGATTCTTCCCACCTGAGAAGCTTACTTATTCACCTATAACACTAATCTGTAACAGAGCTGAGTGGTAAAAGATAACATTATTTGAATATACAATCAGGCTATAATTAACCAGAGATGACAATTATAAATAACACTGCATCCCAGAGTTTCCAAGAAACCTGACATACGCAGTTCTTCGGTATGTTGAAACACTTCCAAGAAAAGTAAAGAAATGAAAAATCTTTTAGAAGTCTTCAATTAAAATGTGTTTCAGTACAAATGACTTTCATTATGTGTTTTGGTACATACGACTGGAAAACATTTGTCCCTATCTTCACACCTCTAATTGTTTTCACTGCCCAATTACAGCTTTTCAGAATTAAGACATTCTAGTTGAGACAAGCATGTTGGTCATTTGAAATGTGAAGAAAAGTTAATGTGTATAAGGCTTGTGTACTCAAGAAAACAGATCTCTGCTACAGGTTTCCAATTATCTGGATCTTGGGTCCTGCTATCTCCTTTTAGACTGACGGAAGGCATCTGGCTGAATTACTTTTCCTTCCCCCTTTCCTTTCTCCCAGCTCCTTTCTATCTTTCTCTCTCCTTCATCTTCCCCACTTCTTACATTTATTTCACATACTTTTAGGGTCTAGGAAGTTGGGAGCATTGTTTAAAGAGAGAAAAATTCTCGTCCTTTTGGGAGCGATAGTGCAAATTATAAGAGGAATTTATACATACTGTGTTTCTGTCTTTCGTTAGGGACTGTGAAGCAGAATTTCAAACCAACTACTGATCTAATTACGCTTTGGCCATGGGTAAAGTTGGGCGATTATAAAAATCTATTAAAAAGGTAGGTATTAAAAAAACGATGAGGCAATATGTCTAGTGATGCTGCTTTATGTGGAAAAACAAGCAGCTACCTTTGTCGAGTCAGGTATATAACTGATCTGACATGCTCAGTAGTATGGGGTCTTAATTCAGTTCCTATAGGAATTCACACACACAAATATGCCATGATTAACAAACTCATAATTTGATCTAAACTGTAAGCTCTATAAAGGCAGAGGACATATTTTCTTGTTCAATACAGTGCCTCAAGTACACAGCACCGTCCCTAATACACAGGGGTGCTAATGTTGAATAATGGCTAATTAAAAGATTTAAATTGACATTATTTCATTCCCATGAGTTGCAAGACATAGACTGATCATTAATTTGGTAGAAATGCCGGCTAAGCTATTTCAACAGGAAAAGGCAACCACAGTAATTCCTGCTTCTAAGAAAGATTCAATCTCAAGTGTCAAGGGTAACACAGGGATGAACTAATTCGAATTCTCCTGCTGAAAAGGTTTACTTACGCATTACAAGAGTTTGCCAGACTATGACAATAATGGATTTTTACATTTTTATATTCTACAATTACAATGATACAATTTCATTTTTTAAGATTTTCACTTAAAATCCCATAAAAAGATAAGACTATAGTTGAAGATGTAACTCAACTGCATTGAAAGGGCATGGTGAAGAGATTTGGGGGCACAAACTTCTTGAGAATGGAGACATCTTAATTGGCCAACAGATTCTGGCACGTATTACTTCAGAAATAGATTTTTTTAAAAAACAGTTACTCTAATTCTACAAAAGAGAAAGGAAAATTGAAAGGAGTAGTTTTCAACAGAGGCAACTCTCACTCGTGCAACTCAAATAGGAGGTGCTAATCAGAGAAATAAAATGAAGTCTGATTGTGGAGGTGGAACAAGAAGTGGAAATAAGGTCCCTAACAATGGACAACTATGGAATAAAATGAATGCAGATGGTTCCACTCCTGTTACTTAATCAAAAGGCTGAGCAGAGTCACTGGAGCCTGCATGAAGTCATGTGTTAGAACAACAGCTGATCTGTATTAGAGAAGATTAACTCACAGTGCCATGGTGGAGGGCCCAGGATTATTTTATGTACTCCCATTGCCTTACAAGCCGTCAGCACAATTATTGCCCTCCGATGTGAATGACTGATCTGTAACCACAGCTAAACAGCATGCTGCTTAGGGGCCTAGGAGCTTCATGAAGATGAATTTCCATACCATCAAAGTGCTTTTAATGGGCTCCCTGATCCAACCACAAGGCCTGTTTTGTAAGTATATAGAACTCAGGATGAAGGCTTCCTGTCCAAAAGGATTTGGTCGGTTGTCACTTGACAATTCCCAGCCAGCACAGGGGAGGAGAGGGGGGGAGATAGGTAGAGTTGTCTCTGCTTTGGAGGATTAAAAAAAAAAAAAAGGGTACAGATGCTTGCTGAATGCAACCGACTGCTGTATCCACAGCTGAATTCAATGCGCTTAACAAATAATGGCAATTTAGCTATGCTTGCGAGGAATAGCTTGAGTCACTTTGCATTAGCATCTGGCTGAGTGTTAAACTCATTTCTACATGGGGAGAAGAGAAAAGGAATTTCTGTTCAAGCATCCTTTCAAGAATGTTTAAATATTTGAATATAAATTCCTCTATGCTTGCTATCATTCCTTCTTAGAGCTGTCACTTTGCTTTTCCCCTTCCCTTCTGGTGCTTAGCTAGAAAATGTTTGTGCCCTTCGAGCTGCACCAGTGTTGCTCTTCTTATGTTGTGAGACTGCAAGGGATGTACACTTGACCATGCTTTGCTCTCCCTTCCAGGAACAGAACAGAATTGAAATCATTTCTCCATCCTTTTGCCCCATGTTTGTACCACAGGAAAAGTACACAAGGTCACACCTTCACTATGCAAATTGCCAGCTTCTTAGAGATTATATGTAAAATTCCATATAAAACCTGGGAAACCAGAAAGCTATCCAAATTAGCAATCTGTTCTTTCTGGATGATACTGTTTGACTCATAACCTTCCCATGATGATTAACTTTCAAGTTATTACTAAGTAGCTGATCATTTTTTTCTCTTATCTACTATATCTATTTAGCTACAGGATTTTGAGAAAAGGGGATTCAGTAACTTTAAAATTTCCATTAAAAATACCAAATATGACCAAAAGAAGTATATCCCTCCAAGCATTCTATAATAACATAATATTTTTCTGAATAAAATACAATGTAGCTTAGACAAAATGTTTGAAATTATTATAGCTCAGATAAATCCAGAAGTTTCACTGGACTTAAGCATAATAATAGGTATAATAATAATGTCTACATTTTAAGCAACAAACTTTGTTTTATGAGCAAGTCAAAATTTCCAATTGTGCAGGCACCTAAAACTTGACAGTGCTTTGCATTGGAAACATTATGACAAGCTCAGGATCTTAGATGCTGAGACTACAAGCGTGGGTATCATCCAAGTTTACGCTGATTAAAGAAGATTTGGCATTTTCAAATCCAGCTCACCCCCAAATACGAGTTGAGCATCTCTGCAAAGCAAAACTTTCACTGAGACTCAGGTATTTCAAATGCCACTTCATTTTAATACAAAGTGATGGCAGAAAAGGGGATATTAATTGTCAATGAGATTCAGGTGGATAGCAGAGAATTATAATGCTTTTCATTTCCAGATGGTTTTGATTAGGGTGGGCATGAAGAGTTCTGCACTGATGGAGGGAAAAAGGTGGGGAGAACCGTCATTCCAAGGATGGGGAGAAGAGAAAAAGATAAAGAAGAAAAACAGACAACTTAAGTATTTTTGGAAAGTCAGTTATTTTAGGAACTAACCTTTTCTGCTCGGCAGTTATTGAGACCTAGACTATTCACAACAGCCACCTTCCCATCAAGCACCTGTTGTTCCCGCCGAAGCTGTTCCTTCATCTGCCGGGCTTCTTGGATTGCCTTGGTGACAGCATCATGGTCATTTAAATAACCTGAAGATGTAACAGAACGAAGGATATGTTTTGTACAAGTGCATGGATAGGTTAACCTTTCACCATAAAAATCACTTCTTTTTTGGGGAATGGCTGGTGTCTGGCATGTACTAATTTCTCAATGGAATCAGTCTAAAATGAATCAATGAATAAATAATTGACGATGACTGATTCACACAGTTACATCAACATGGTGCCAAACCTTTGTTATCAAAATGTAATATTTAAGTGAAATACAGCTGTTCCCACATGTTTGAAAAGAACTTTAAAATATAATGTTTAGATAAACTTTTTTAGTTATCTGAAGATTTTGTAGGGCAAGAGTACAACCTCTCTTTGGTTTTTTCCTATAAGGATCATTTGAATGTTACCATAGGATACAGGTATTGATAATTATTACTATTAATTACTGACACTCTCATAGTATTAGAAAGGCCAATGTAGAGTTTGAGTATGGCACTATTAGGTTTGTTACATACAAAAGGAACAAATCATCGTTAACTCACTGAAAGAAGAGCATTTCCCCCCTGCATCCAACCATGGTGAAATAAACCACAGTTGGCAATGCCTTGTTACAGATACAAACTTGCAATAGTTAAGAGGCTAAATTTCAAGCACAGGATGTAACCAAGCACCTGTAATTGCTGAATAATGAATTGTGGCTACTGGGTAACTATAATCACACTTAATTCACACTCTTAATAGGATGGTCAAGTGACCAACTTGTGCCGCAACTCCACAATCCAGAGTTAGGTGGAAAAAAAAAAAAAAAGAAAGCGAAAATATTTCTTTTAAAGAATAACAGGTGTAAGGAGAAAGGCTAATTTTAACTCTGGTCATTTATTTATTTGATGCACATTATGCTGATAATCTACATGATTTTAGGGTAGGAGAGCGATGGGAAGGGATTGTTTTGCAAATATTGAAAGGAAAGCTAATATATCATCTTTCACTCTCCCTATCTTTTAACTAGGGCATAAAATGGCATAAACTGAATCTATAATATGAAATTGCCCAGAAAAGGGACTTGTTTGTGACATGAGGCTAAATCTAACCAGATCCATTGGTGAATTGTGACAGATGGAGGGACTGTGAGACAGAAGGCAGGCACTAATCACACATAAAATGACCGGCTTGCCTCAACATGTTCCATGGATTCCAGCAAACTTTACACCCTAATCCATTTTTAGAACAAAAAACATCTGGGCCATAAATCCTCTAATCTGCCAAAACACGCTATTAAATCCCATGATTTGTTGAAAAACACTAAGATTAAAGAAAGGAAATATAAAGTGGCTAACTGCCGTGTTAGGAAAGTGTTATTAATACTCTTTCTTTGTCTCAATTATGAATGTTCTGGTACTAAAGAGCCTTGTCTAATCATGTCAGATTACATGACCTCGTCATATTGCTAGACTCTTCTATCTGATCTGCCAATTGCCAAAAAACCTAGAATACTTTCTTGCTGCTTAAACATTTCTATTGAAGAAGCTGATGTCAGATTAGCGCAGTGCTTCAGAGCTGGAAGGCTTCTCAATGATCCGTGTCCTTCCCCCCTTACTATGCACAGACTGATCATCCTCCTCTGATCTCCTTAAGGCAGAAAGAGAAGTTCCAGGGTCGGCGATGGAAAGGGGAGCCTTCAGAGCTACTACATATTTTGCTTTTCTGAGCTAAGTTCATTGGAATGTATTCAAAAGAACAAAATAACCTTGCTCATTATACATACAATATGAATCATAAACAACTATTTAGATCTAGGTCAGCCCTTTAGGGTTAATATGTACTTAAAATTATGGTCGTTTTTACCCTTATATTATCCTCAACATCTGGACTTGGTTCTCCTGCACAACCTTCTTAATATATTACTCTTCAACTCATTCTGTTCACGAACACTACCACTCTGGAAAGAAATGCAGCTCTTAAATGACCGGGATGGTTTTGGTATGTGTTCGTTTAGTAAAAGATCTTAAGAGGATCAGCCTGCTTTTCCTATCCTCTAACCCCTGTTTATGTACAACCTGGTTCCATGTGTTTTTGTAGTCTATTTAGCTTCTCCAGAGCACAAATACATTTGAAATGATTTGGCACATGACACTGAATAAAAGTATGAATGCTTTATGCTTTTTAGGCACTGCCAAGATAACACTGTGTAGGAAAAATCATTAATATAGATGCAGAAAGGATGCATCTATTACTACGAGCGTGAATAACTGACAGACATACATATGTTCTGTAATGGCTATTTCCAATGTGAGATGTGTGTTTGTGTGCAGGTGGATATAGGTGCTCACTTTAAAAGAAGCATTCTTGCTTTCAGAGACTTGAATTTTAGTTAAAATGCTATATGAAATTCTAACATTGGATCTGCTGTGTTAAATCATAAAGCCGTTTACATATTACAGAGTTGAATCATAATAGGATTGTTTGCTGGTTCTTTACATTTTGTTCTCATCACAGTCACCAACTTCCCAGTTATGCTGATTCCCTCTCTCAGTAAATGGCCTCACCTCCAATTCTGGAAAGACCAATATGGCTGAACTCTCACCTTCCTGCCCCACCCTGACTCCTACCCCAGGCTAGCTTCAACTCGATCTCCACGTATGCCCACTGCCACCTCCTGTTTCAATGAAAATGGCACCGCTACTTTCATTCAAGGCAAATCCCCCAAACCATGCTCTAGATTGCTATACCTCTCTACTGGTTATTCTCTTTCACATTTACATCATCCACTTGAACTTCTCTACTATCATTACCACCTCAACTTGTAAGTACTTAAGATTCTCCTCCTGAAACAAGCAAATAAAGTCTCTTAACTTTGTGTTGCCCTCTCGTTCCAATCCTGTTTCTTTACCTTCCAAGCCAAGCTTCTCGAAGATTCGTATCACACTCTCCCATTCCTTCCTCACTCTCCCATTCCTGCTACAGTCTTGTTTCCACTCCCCTTGTTCTTTCAAATGCCAAACCCAAGGGACACTCCAGTCCTGGCAGAAACAGCACTGACAATCCCTTTGTTACTGACACTCCTTCCTTCCGTGTTTCTCATCATAGCACTGGATCCTCCTCTCTGACTTCTCCATCTTCATATCCTTGCCTGGGATCTTAATTCATTTGCTCCTTAGATTTGGTCCAAGGTTTCCATCACCAGAAAATAATTTGTGCTTTGGAGTTGGATAAGCCTGAATGAAAATCCTAACATTGCTACTTACTAGCTATATAAATTGTACATATTGTTTTACCTTTCTAAATCTCACTGGTCTTATTGGTTAAATGGAATAACCTCACTAGATAAATGTGACATTGCAAAGATTAAATGAGTTAATATAGTCTCAGCGTAATAAATGGTCCATGAAAGTTATTCAGTAACTGTCAGTTTACAAAATGGCATACTGAAATAGGTAGAATTTGGGCATTGGATTCAGATGGATCCACGTTTCTGCTTCTTAGGAAGTGTGATATTTGCCACATTATAACACTTAATTTCACTGAGTTTCCATTTCTTTCAACTGTAAAATGAACATAAGGTTGATGGAAGAATTAAATGAAATAACACACGTGAAGGAGTAGATAACACTTGGTACACCTGAGGAGGCAGTAAAAAATGTTAATTCTTTTCTCTTTTTTCCTCTTTCGTTTTCCCTATATACTCATCCTCAGCTGTCTTGTTGCACGGCTTTGACCATTATGATAAAATCTGTGAGGGGATATCGTTTCTTGTTGGCACAGAGTTTCAGTGAAATGGGAGTCACCTATTAGAGTTCAAAGGACCCCAAATGATCACTTGCTACATTTTATTCTGCCTTCATTATATACTCAGGCGGCAAATACATCTTAGGATCAGAAGGAAGTGTTTAGGAGAGGTTGGGTGAGCTTCTTAGAGGGAAAATGGGAGGAAAAAGGCCAATATGGCTTCCAGTTAGTGCCTCAAATGAGATTTGGGAAATGCAGGTTAGGGATCATTCATGTAAGAAATGTATGAGAGTTTGTGACTGTGTTAAATTTACCACAATTTGATTTTTTTTTATACCTTGGTGTTTCTTCTTAACCAGAACCAACAAAATTCTCAAAATTAAAATGGTCCCTGTTATATATTTTCAGGGGCAGAAAAAGAGGGACAAACTGGAAAGTCCAATCTTAGAGGGGATAAAATCTAAAAAGAGTGAGTAAATGGCTGCTCCACAAGGGAAGAGCCTGTTAAAATGTAGAAGGAAAAACAGTAAACTACTTGGAATGGGTTGAATTGTGTCTCTCAAAAAGATATGTCTGTGCCCTAACCCCTGGTATCTGTGAATGTGTCCTTATTTGGAAACCAAGTCGTTGCAGATGTTTAAATTAAGGATCTTGAAATGAGATCACGCTGGATTTACAGTGGGCCTTAAATTCAATGATTCGTGTTCTTCTAAGAGAAAGGAGATTTGACACATAGACAGAGAGGAGAAGGCTACGTGAGCATGGAGGCAGACACTGGAGTTGTAAGCCAAGGAACACCAAGGATTGCCGGTAGCCTCTAGGAGCTGGGAGAGAGGAATGGAACAGATTCTCCCTCAGAGCCTCCAGAAGGAACTAACCCTGCTGACACTCTGACTCTGGATTTCTTTCTAGCTTCCAAATAGTAACAGAATAAATTTGCTTTAAGTGACCCAGTTTATAGTAATTTGTTGTGGCGGCCTTCCAAACCAACATATGGCAATTGGTCTTAAGGATGCTCCTAACACTCAAGGGGTGATCCGAAGGACTGTAGAATACCTACCGCTTGCCTCAAACCCTTTCTGATTTCCAGGTACACATATCAATCAAGCTTCTCTACTGGAATGTCCCATGCAGCATGGCTAGCACAGAATTCATCATCTTCCTACTGCCTCAATCTGTTCTTTCTACATTCCATATTCCCTTTCCAGTTGCCCATCCAGTCACTTGGGAGCCATCTAAGATACCTCCTTCACCCTATGTACAAAAGACAACCAAGCTCTGGAGTTATGCCTCCTCCTCAGCTCTGAGATGTGCTTTTTCTCGATCCCCATTGGCCTCTGCTTTCGCTAAAGCCACCTCGTATTTCACTTGGGCTAATGCCTTCACCTCTTAACTCGTTTCCCTATCTTTAAGCTTACATCCCTTGAATATATCTCCTACTCTTCTTCCAGGTAAAGCATTCCGAAATATTCCAAAAAAGGGAATCTGAATCACGTCACTTTACCTGATTAAAAACCCATCTCTTACTACCCTAGTGCTTAAAGGAGCATTTCATAAGTTGATGATCTGTATATTCTGTGAAAAAATAATTCCATGTTCAAAAAAGTGTGGGAAACACTAAATTAAAGTTAAAAAGGTTTCTTCATTGCATGTATTCTCAAAATCTTGAATATGTTAATGTGCACTGTGAATCTTCCAGAGATAACAACAGTATGTAGCGTTTCCCAAATATCCTGGAACAAGAAATTCTTTAATGTTCCCCCCAAAACATCATTCTGGGATAAATTCCAAACACTTTAAAATGGCCTAAAAGTCTCATGATATCAACCCTGCTTATCCTTCCTGCATCATTTCCTGCTGGTCTCTCAAGACCTCTGTGCTTAAGCTGCACAGAACTATTTCCTGTTCCAGGGACAGTCCCTCCTCCTCCTCACCCCTCCTCTGTCTCCCAAGCTTTTCTCTTATAGTGAAATAGTGGCTTTCTGGTGTGTTTGGGAATTTACTCAAGTGTCACCCCTTCTGTAAGGGCCTTCCTGACATGCCCTAGACATGCTCCTTGGCAACCTTCGTACTTCCCATCTCCATGCTCCTGTAAAACCCTGGAGATGCTTTTACTGTCACATTGTCTTTTGTTTTCCTAAATTTATCTTTCACGCCAATCTACGAGTTATTTGAGGGCATTTTTTTTTCTTTCAGTCTTTTATTCCTTTGGCCCGTGGTAAGGTCTGTTGAAGGAATAAATGCATATTTCTAAGTTGAAAGTAGCTACCTTTATAATTCCAAGTTCACTGATTATCTATGTCATCATATCAATGGAAGCCTGAACCATATGACACAGATTTCTTAAAATTCATGGATTTAAAGGATGCTATCAGGGTAGTACAAATTCTTATTTACTTCATTTAATTATTTTATGTAGGACTTTTCAGCTGTAGTAAAAGTAAGGGCACATGAGGTTCAAGTAATTTTCAACAAATAATAATTTTTTCTTCTATTTTTTGAGGTCACTTAATCATCATCAAATTTTTGGCACCCTGATATGTAGCCATTTCTTCATCTGTGAAAATTCTTGAGAATTAGATAATAAATGTGAAAGCAATTTGTAAACTGTAAAGTGCTAGGCAAATATTAATTGTCAGCTGTTAAATAATATCCCTAACTTCCTGATAATCCAATGGCTTTCTGTGAAATGGTTACAATATTGTTCAATAACCCACTCATAGAACTTTTTTCTCATTTAAAAAATGTAAATTAATGAAATTTTAAGGTAAAATCCTCCTTCACATCATCATATTTTAAATTAGCAAGTTGTAGAAATAACATATCACATTACTGGACTTGAAAATATTTCCCTTAATTTTACTGAATCAATGTGTGTCTCCTCCATTTGCTCAGTGAAGTTTTAATTTTTATGTACTAATGGCTCTGAGGAATGAACAGTAAGAACAGTATGTTCCAGTATCTTCCAAAGACATGACAGAACAAAGACTAGGTATCTAAAGCCTCAGTCCAAGACTTTCATCCGCTTATCCTCCAGACTTAGCAAAACGTATGGCACAGAGAAGATATTCAATACTCATTTATGGGATGAATGAGGGAAAGGATAAATAGATGACTGAGAAGAACACCTAAGGCAGAGAGGCTGCCAATAGGCAACAACTAAAAAGCAAGCAAGCAACCCAGAGACTATGACTGTAAGTCCTCAACCTCCACTGGCTGTGAGTTTGAGCAAGTTACTAGGTGGTCATGTACATTTGTTTTCTTAAAATTAAAATAGCGGTAATAACCACAGGACTGTCTACATTGGGACAGGGACTTAGAATCCCTGGGTAAGCACTTAACTTCTTTTGTTTTTTTTCTTTTTGCTCTTGGGATTATTCTTAATTGGAAAAATAGCACACAATTATACATGGATTTTCTTTCCATAAGAAAATACATATTTAAAAAAATATTTTGTTAGGGCTTTCCTGGTGGTGCAGTGGTTGAGAGTCCACCTGCTGATGCAGGGGACACGGGTTCGTGCCCCTGTCTGGAAAGATCCCACATGCCGCGGAGCGGCTGGGCCCGTGAGCCATGGCCGCTGAGCCTGTGCGTCCGGAGCCTGTGCTCCGCAATGGGAGTGGTCATAAGAGTGAGAGGCCCACGTACCACAAAAAAAAAAAAAAAAAATTTGTTAAGTACAAGCCCTGGGTATTACACAACTGCTGACTCAATTTCAGTCTGTTCTGGGTTGGGAACCAGAAAGAAGATTCATAGGACACAAGATATACCCAGTTCACTTAAATTCAAAGCACACAAACCAAGTATCAATAGTATAGCATTAAGCTAAACAGCAATGGCATCAGGAGTTCTTGAGACATCTCAGGTGCAGATGCTAGGCCCTCGGCCTCGGGAGGAATATTCCATTGCAAGAGATGAAACTGAAGTGCGCGGGGATCACTTCAATTTAGGAATGAAGCCCCTCTCATCCCTCACCTAACTTCGATACTATTCCAAATAACTCTTCTTGGAGAACAAAGGACTTAGCTTCTTTAGGCCTCAGTTCCTTACCTGGAAAATAACAATTTCTGACTAGATGACAGGGATATTTGCTCTGTCTAGTTAAAGGTCTACAATTCTAAAATAAGCTGCAGTGAAAAAATAGACTAAAAATGCTTTGATAAAAGTTTAGAGTGTTACACATATGCACAGCATAGGTTGAAAAGGCCAATAAGGGAAAGATAACATCTGGTCAAAAGATTCTAAAATTCTAAAATTACCCATCATTCTTCTGGAGCTGCCTATCATTTGCATACCATACAAAAGCATTCTTATAGAATACACTGTAATATTGCTCACCAACCTCAAAAACTTACTTTCTTTATTTGTAGCTAATCGATATATAGCAAAGAGCCGCATGTCATTAACAATAACTTAAGTTATCTTTTGGTTCACGGTTTTCCATGGATTATTAATGGTATAACACATTAATTCTTCTTTCAGGGGTGACCTTTACAACACCATTAATGCTCACAGCTTTTATCCAACTACATTATTACTCATTACAGTTTCAGCTTTCAACATCTGCATTTGTTGAAAAGAGAAAAGTAAATTGTAGTGGCATCAAATCCTTGGAAAATATGAGGGATGTGTATGTGGTGGAGGGACATTTCAGGGAAAAAAAATAAGAGAAGTTTTAGTAGTGGAAAAAGTCAGATGATAAATGTCATTAAATACATTCTTGTCTTTCTAAAATATTTTGTCATATTTAATCCTTGGAATGCTGAAGTAAAAAATCCTCACATGACAAAAAATGCAAATATATTAGTTATTCCCTTAGTTAAATATTCCAGTTCTGGGGATATTACAAAAGTAGCTCATATACCAACACTGTGATATTTATGAGCTTTCATGTCTATTATGCAAGTGAATCATTCTTGCCAAATAAAATATCTTTTTCTTTTACATGCTTCGGACATGAAAGCAAATCTTATCTTCGTGTCCATTTAGGATGTTGAGCAGAGTAACAGAGAGATCATAACAGAATAGTGCACAACGATAAAAAGAACACATATGCCCCAAACCATTTTCAAACTTCTCAAAACCTCAGTTTTCACTGTTTCTTTTCTCACCGCTGCCCCACTGGCCCAGACTGACTTCCTCTTTGCAAATAATCTGGAATTCAACGTTGTAGAGATAGAAGCATTTGAAATACACTCCTTCTGTTCATCCCACAATTTCGCTGTAACTTTACCTCTTTTTTCCTCATTTCCTTCAATCAGAGAAAAGAAGGGGCATTTCTTCTTTCCAAAGGTAATCCTCTCTCATTTCTTTTTGCTCTGTCATCACCCATGCACTCTTTCATATCTACAGATCTCTCCAACTCACCTTTGTTTATATATATATACATATGATTTCCTATTCTAAAACCTGCCTCTACTCAGCCTTCTCAAAATACGATCCCTTCTCAACCCCAAGGTTACAAGAAGACTGATCCATATATCAGCTGCACTTTCTGTCCTCATGTTCTTCAAATCTTTATAACTGAAGTTCTGCTAAACCATTCTACAAAATCTCTCTGTTACAGTCTACATGGCCACAACCTCCAGCTAAATCCTAAGGCATTTCTTCTTCGTGTTCTTTAACTTCTCTACGGAATATGACACCATTGAAGAACCCCTCCTTTTTCAAACTTTCATTTGTCCTAGGCAAACGGGTCATTGCCTTATCTTCATTCTTATTCTAAGATCCTCACTTGTTCTTCATCAGCTTTCCCCCTAAAAAAAGCGTGGTGCTTTAAAAATATGTTCAAAGATACTTTGATATTCCTTCCTTCAGAGTTGGAGCCTAATTCCTCTTTCTTTGAGTTGGGCTGGACTTAGTGATTCTCTTATAATGAAAAGAATAAAGTAGAGCTGACTGTGTGTGACTTTGGAGACCAGATCATAAAAGGCAGCATGGCTTTCTCTCTGCTCTCCCTCCTGGACCACTCACTCTGGAGAAAGTAAGCTGTCATGCTAGGAGCAGCTCTATGGAAAGACCCACGTAGCGAAGAACTGAGGTCTACAGCCAACAGCCATGCGAGTAAGTCATCTTGGAAAGGGATTGTCTATCTCCAGTAAAGTCCTAGGCCCTGGCTTCCATCTTGACTGGAACTGTAAGAGAGACCCTAAGCCAGGACCACCCAGCTAAGCTGCTTCCAGATCCTGACCCTTATAAGCTATGAGATAATAAATGTTGGCTGTTTTAAGCTGGTGAGATTTAAGTTAGTTACACAGTAAGAGATAACTAATACAGCAGGTAATACCTGTGATTCTTTACCCCACTTCATTTCCTATCATATACTTCTTATATTCTTATTTGCTCTGATGGCTTCCAGAACCTCATTATGGAATAATTTCCATGTCTAAAATTCTAGGACCTCTTTCACATATCAGATTTGCATTAACAATGTCCTCCTGAACTTCTCTATCTAAATGGCTTCTTAAGTTTCAAATTCAACACATACTGGATTTTTATGTTTACGTTTTCCCCCAAACCTGCTTCCACCTGGTTTTCTCTTTCACCGTTCAGGGAGGCACTATTCTATTTTATAAATTCAAAATCCCAGACTCTTCTTTCTCCAGCTTGAACCTCACCCGGTACATTCCACTGTGGATAAGTTACATCAATTCTTCTTTAATGGTACCTCTTCAATCTATTCTCTCCTTTGTTTTATCATTGTTTATTTCTATTTCGTGTAACTTACTCTTGTCCTACGCTAAAACAATGACTTCCCTGATTCCAGTCCCTTTCTGCTGTCAATACTCTTCTTAAAGTTCTAATCAGATTGGTGTCTGGAGAAAAAGTCAAAAATTTCTTAGGATAGCATCAAATCAGATTCCATCTACCTCTTTCAGTTTTAACTCTGATCACTTTCCACTATACTCATTCTACATGTTAGCCAAATCATTTTACTCTGGGTTCTATTTTACAGCCTAAAATGCCTAGGGATGCATCTCTTCTTAAAGGCTCCATTTGAATTAGCCTATCCTTCAACCTTCCCAAATAGAATCTAATACTCCCCTCTTCTTGACTCTAGCATTGTTATCTGTGCTCTGGAATAGCACTCACAATAGCTGATTTGTACTATTAAGATACATGACTTCCCCCCAACTAAACCCAGCTGGGGTTTGTGCTAGCTGGTCTGTGCTAGCTTCCTCATAAAACTGTATGAAAATAATAAGCATCAATAAATGTGGGTTGAAGTAAGCATTGGGTTGGCCAAAAAGTTCTTTCGGGTTTGCTGTAAGATGTTATGAAGATCCCAAATGAACTTTTTGGCCAACCCAACATTTACAGTCTAATTTATGTGTTACTAAACTAAAACTATTGGAATTTCTTAAAAGTTGGCTTATAGAAGCATTTTCTAGTCTCTACTAAAATGACAATTATGGAGAAGCAAAGAGACCTACTTTTTATAATACTTTGGTGTGTACAAGTTAAGTTTCAAGCAACTTGGAACTGAGAAAAAATTGACGTCCTGATGGTTGACTGCTGATCCAGGCAGAATGTATTTCATCATTATGTATAATTTGTACACATCACACAAAATGGAAATAAATTTAAATGACTGAAAAGGCAAGTCACCTAACAACAAAAGTCTGGAACCATCGCTCTCTGTGATTAGTCAGGCCTCTTTTTCATAAACTTAAGAACATCAATTATATCAACAAACGTTAACCAGTTCCATTAGATTCTCAGGGGACATTGTAACTTGGATTTCAGTTATAAATTTCAATTGCATGTTAAAACAGACCTATGAGGTTCATCATATTGAAACTCTCCTATGAAACTACAGCCATGCAGAGGGTATGCGTGATTTGCCATTAAAAGATGCTTTCATTCAATTGCCATAAACAGAAAATCAGCAAGAACAAAAGAAACAGAACTTACCTATTGTGCTAACTCTGGCTGAAGGACTAGCTAATGATGCTGGGACAGAGGCTTTGAGGGGGCCTGCCCCACTGTTTATTCTCAGAGCTGGCATATGGGGAGAGGTGGGTGATGTGGGTGATTTGCCATCAGAGGTCTTGGGTTTAGCTGATAGGTTCAGTGGCTGTGCCACTTCATCCTGCAATGATCATTAGAACATGAGCTGTGATAAGGAAAGTCTGATTAAAAATGCCTAGAAAAACACAGGTATACTGCCGGTCATTTCCCATCAAATACTCTACCAGTGATCTTAACATTCAGTCTGAACATTACAGTGTTTGGTTAGCTGTCAACAACGGCACTTTCAACTACATATCATAAAAAACCTTTGGTATAAGAGAAAGTACATGTGCACTCAACTATCCAGAAAGCATATAACTCATGACACCTGTAAGAAATATTCTTAAAGAAGATATTATTTGTACTATTCATTTTTATTGAGAGACAATGCATAATTCGCATGAAACTGTGATGTAGATTATTTTTTTTTCAATCTCCAAAGAATAGGTGTTGAGTCTCAAGCATCTTTGGACCCTGGTGCTTAGAGTACCCAGAACATCCCATCATGGAGGGGCTAAATGGTGTGTACCTCTGATTAGAACTGTTCTACAAATTAAATACAAAAAAGAAGAAAACTTTTTAACTTTCTTAGAAAATAATCTTTTCTCCTAGGTTTCACAGAAACACTTTAGGCTTTGATCTAAAAATGAACATAAACATAATTAGCATTATATTAATATATACTATTTATTTATATGCAACACTGTTCTAAACACTTAACATTATATTTTTAAAAATCCAGATTTGTTTTCCAAATTTTCCTTACAGTGCACTACATGGTAGTATGAAGAGCTGCATGTGGTCAGCTCAGCATGTATGGCAACTTCCAATTGTTCTAGGTCAAGTTTACATAGTTTACATTCTATTTTATACCTTTCTACATTAGCTCTTATGTAAGTTCATATTTAAAATTTATGGATACAATTATCACTAAAATGTCTATCACAATATATGAGATCAGATAATCTTAACATTATATTACTTTCCTTTCATTGCAAAGAGAGTTATTCTTTTTTTGTGCTCTAAAATTGGAATATTGTGTCATTTGTACTTTATTGTTTACCTTATATCCAATTTTACATAGGTATTATTGGAGAACAAAAATTTAGTATCCACTTAGGTTCATCTTCATGAGTTAAGAACATAAAATATCTATCAGTAATAGCAGGATTACTTGTTGAAAGTGGAACAATTTAGAATCAAATGGTGTGATGTGGTGACATGGGAACATATTAATTAATATGTATAAAATTTGATATATATATTTACCCCAAAGCATTGAAATAAGTCACTTTACAAAAGTGGTTAAAATGGTATATAATATGATATTTCAAATTTATATTTTTAAAAGTGATTTATTGTTATTTGATTCCATGGTTAGCTTCACTTAGGAAACATATGAACAGGCTAGGGAAAATTACACATGAACATTTTTTTTCAATTCCATTTTCTGTCTCAGAGAAAATAACAATTATTTGAAAGCCCATGAGATAATTCAAATGGCAATCCGGGATCATGTTAGATGTATAATAAATTATTGACCATGATATCAAATTTATATGAATTCACAGAATCCTGGAAGGAAGTAAAATAATTCCATGACTGGCTCAATATACAATTTTGAACTAAGCATTTTAAAAACTACAGGGCAAAAATCACTTCCAGATCTTTCAACATTTAGTTGAGCTAGTCAGCCACAATCCTTATATATGATGGCAGATCCCCAGGAATATTGTCTTTTTTTCCTATACTCCAGTATGGATGAGAACTTCTCAAAATGTGATCCTTGAACTGGTACCATCAGCACCACCTGGGAATTTGTTAGAAAAGCAAATTCTCAATCTTAGCAACTTTGGAGGTAGGTTCCAGCAACCTGTGTTTTAACAAGCATTCCCAGGTGATTCTGATGCATACTAACATTTCAGAGACACTGCCTTATATAGTATAAAGGGAGATTATTAAAAATTTTATTTAATAGGCTTCAAAACCCTTTAAAAATCTTCCTTAATATAAGGAGGTAACATTAAATATATGTAATGTTATCTCAATCTTTAAAATCTTATCAGAACATATCATATGCTAATAACAATAAATGAAAAGGTATATGCATAATAAACAAAATGCTACTGAGATTCAGTGGGCCAATAAGGATTAGAATTCAGATTTTCTCCCCCTTATTCAGCCTAAATATCCTGTCATATCGGAGCTTTATCAACTATTTACTATGCAACTGTAAATATTCTAGGCACTTTTTCCCTTATGAAAGTTGTACCTGCTTAGTCCTTTCTATATGAAACTACAGGCTTTTGTCATGATAGCCTGAAAACTTCTTTTGACAGCATCACAACTCTTAGAAAAGTTTTGAGGGGATACTTGGAGAAATTACAGGTCGCTGTCTCACTTGACTGTGCAGAAAGAAAGGAACATATTCCCAGAGTTGCAACAGAGATTTATGAGTACAGAGGAAATCGAGTGTGAGTGTGTGTACTGGGGGAGAGGTGGTGTCCATGAAGATGATGCAGACGTGGGTGCTGATGGGGTGAAATGTCATACACTTAGCTTTAAGCATTAAGAACTATTACATGCACATACTAAAAAATGACTACTGAAAGCACTGATTAGAGCAAGAGACCCACTGGAAATCTTAATATTCTCCTGTATTCGAGGCAGCACAGAAGTCTGAAAGCCAAAAAGTGCAAAGCCCCAAGGACATAATAGAGATTGACAGTTCCAAAGTTGATAGAAATGTCATTCAAAATTGCCCTTTCATTCTCTTTCATTGTGTGACCAGGCTAATAGTATATTAATAAAACCCACATGCTTGATCCTTATACTGGTAACTATATAAATAATTTTGACCCATTATATGATATTATTTCACATTTGCTTCTTTTCATAATTTACTACTGAGCTACTATACCAGTAGTATCTTATTATTTAGGAGAAATGTGAAAGCTTAGCATGATTAACCAGTATTCTTAACAAATAAAACAAACATTGGTGGTGCAGTGGTTGAGAGTCCGCCTGCTGATGCAGGGGACATGGGTTCGTGCCCCGGTCCGGGAAGATCCCACATGCCATGGAGAGGCTGGGCCCATGAGCCATGGCTGCTGAGCCTGCGCGTCCGGAGCCTGTGCTCCGCAACGGGAGAGGCCACAACAGTGAGAGGCCCGCGTACCGCAAAAAAAAAAAAAAAAAAAAAAAAAAAAAAAAAATATATATATATATATATATATATATATACTTTACATATAAAAGAATGTAAGTAATTTTCAAGGTCAGGAAAGCAGTGGGAAAGATAGCATTTCTATCAAGTACACTGTCAGGCAGTGAGGAAAGCGATTCCCTTTGAATTACTTGTCCACTTGTTGAATGATGTTGTCAGTTGAAACTTTTGGAAATAGCATATTTCATACTTATTTAATTTATACAGAAAGTAATAGTTAAGAAGAATCCTATGTAGCTGTTGAGTAGCTCTAAACTTGTATATGATAATTATAAGGCAAGCATTTAAACTTAAGTAAATGTGTAAGCTAGGTTAAGCAAGTTTTAACTAGTTGAAGGCTATATTCTACATAGTTATGGAATCACTATAAATATTTCAAATCATTTCTTTAATCTTTAATACTGTGAAGTAATGAATAACCTCAGAAAGGAAACTAATGCTCAGAAAGGTCTAATGAAACCCAGGTTTTTCGACTCAACATACAATACTCTTTTCATTTACATGATGAATTTAAACTTAAAGAGATGTTGATGAAATATAATTTCTGGAATTCAGCCCTAACCATATAATTCTATCACATAATAAACCACATAAAGGTCAGTACACATGCAATAAAATGAACTAATACACACATTTGGTACCGTATACATTAGTTTGAAAGTTAAAGCACAAATTGTTAACTTGTTTTGGTGATTTTTTAAATGCTCCTCTATTCTCTACACCATATAGCATCGAAAATTTCCTTCAGTAATGCTAAAGACTTATTAGACCATTCTTTGAGAAAAATACCAAAGGTTCAGTACAATATGGCAGAAAATATAACAATTCACACAATAATGTGCGAGAATACTATTTTGTACATCCAAATATGTCCAAAAGTTTTAGGAACCAATTCATGATTATACATTCCCCTAATAAGGAATTATCTAATCTTAGTTAGATAAATATAAAATCGTTAACAAGAATGCAAAACGAGGACAATCCAAAAATCATATAGTTCAGCCATGTTCCACTTATTTAGCTACTATGACTTGTCTCAAAGCAAACATTTCACTTAACATCAGCTTGTGGTCACAGTACTAGAAATATTGTGGCAGTTCTAATGAATTTGTATCCCAATCCCACACACATATAAATTATAAATGAGATAAAGAAAAGAATTTGACACAAATATATTGCCTTAGATGCACTGAAGAAATACCAGTTGTGATCATGAATGCAGGGGTGATTCCACAAAAACTTAACAAACACTGTAAAATAATTATATAAAGTTAAAATATATTTCATTCACATGGTTTTAAAATCATAAGTTTATGCTAGGAAAAACATGTTATTCTATTATAACTGTATCATATCCATAATTTTATAATGTGCAGAGACCAAATTAGTTAGGAAATCAAACATAATTTATCAAAGAAAAACCATTCTCCAGAATCCTGGAGGGTTATTTCTCTCTCCCCACTCCTTAGCCTTCATTCATGTTTTTGCTAAGGAATTTTAATAGAGAACAGGGATACCAGTAAAGAAGTCTACTTCTTTCTTCCTATTTGCACTCTTGTCCTACACAACATAGAGCTATACCCACATGCAGGATTCTGGACCACAAGATGTACCATTAAGGGTGTGCAAATGATTATATCTTTCAGAATAAAACTTTCATCTTTATTTACTTCTTTATTCATTCTCATTATCTAATTGATGATCCAGTTCATGCCATATCACACTTGTCCCCAAATTCTACCTCCTTAAATATTTACCTAAAGTAGTTACTGAAAATCAAACATTAATTTGGCAGTTAACAAATTTATAGCACTCTGATGACAAAGAACAAGAACATATACATTTATTCAATCATCCATCCATTCATTTGTTATTTATTGAATGGAATTTCAACCATTTAATAATGGCTATTATATGTTGGGCATTAGAAAAATGCAAATCACTTGACATCTAGGCATGTGGCTTTGAGACTTTAGTGTTGTGTGGCCAGTAATAAAGGAACAAAGAGGTGCATTTACTTTTTATTCAAGCCCTAGGTATAGAGGTATGTGGAACTGTGTCTTATTTTAGCTGAACGCTTGAAGGACAGTTTGTCTATGCACTTAACACGTTGTTTCATTTATAAATATGCTTTGATTCTTTAATAGCCATGCAATGACTTAATAAAAAATATATATATAATTTCAGGCTACTTCCTGTGAACAATTTGGAAACTGTCCCCATACATATCATAAATACTCATGTGAAGTAAGTAGCAATACTAACACATGGGAGAAGTAAAAGCATTCATGAAACCTGCTGCAAAATTAATCACAATACTGCTATTATCCTATCTGATGAAATAATCCTATTAAATTAAGTAGGGAAGCTACATGACAGGCTGAATTGCACAATGTGCACTGAGGCCGCACCTCTCTTCCCTAGCTTGTGTTCACATTCATCTTTTTCTTCTTCTGTACCTATTGTTCACTGTAAGAGCCCTCTTTCACCTTTCCCACCCAAATAAGGCTTTTTTCCCCCTACGGTTTAGTAGAAAAAAACAGTAAACAGTAGAGAGAAAAACAAAACAAATATCATGAGATCTCCAAAAAGACTGGTGTATCCTTGATTTTTCCTTCATGAAGAATTTAGATGAGAAAAGGTTTACATTTATGTGCAAGACTCAATTAAAGTAATATAAGATAAAACAAAGTGTAACAATCTTAAAATTATTTTCTTAGCTCCTGAAGAATTAGGAATCCTACTCAGGTGGCCACCCCAACTCTATACTTAGTAGCTTCCCGTCACCGGAAAATCAAGTTTATCATCTAAGAGAGCATGTAGTCCCGAAGTCCTTTTCATGAACACACCCTTACTTTTGGACTTCCAGATTGCAAGATGCCTTGTTAACCAGGTAGAGAGAACTCCAGGAATTCTCTGATAGGTATGCTTTTGCTGTGTTAAAGTTACCATTAGACTTGATTGCCATTTAAATTCAAGTCTTAAGTTATTTAGCTGACGGTAATATGGTCTAGCTTCTCATTTGCCTTCCTCATTTTGCCATTTTACACTTTTGCTTAATGTACACCTGCTTCTTTTAAAAGTGTATGTTAGCAGTGCAGTTGGGGAACACTTGCTTCAATGTGGTAATTACACATCGCTTTTACATTTATCCTGTTGGCCCTTAATTAATTGAAAGGTGTTCAAATCATATTCATCATTTAATTTGTTGTTTAAAATGCCCCCTGTTCTTTCCCTGTTAATACCTTGATAGATAACTTTCCTTGTTTTCTGACTTCATTGATTTAAAGCCTCAAAACTGTAAATTATACCCACAAACACACCCATACATATATTTGAAAACAAGGAGAGGAAAGATTGTGGCTTCTGCAATATCAGTAATATTTCACATTCATTTTTTAATGAAAGAATTTCTTTGAAATTTCTAAACCAAATAATGTCATTCTTTCTACACACAAAGTTCTTCTGTGATAGCCGGCTTCCACGATGCCCCCCCCTCAATAATTACTGCCTCCTGGTATTCCCCTGTGTATTCCCCTCCCACAGTGAATAGGACTGATCTACATAACCAACAGGATACTGCAGAAGTGACAGTTTGACTCCTGATGCTAGGTCATAAAAGACATTGCAGCTTCTACTTTCCTCTTTCTTGAATCACTTGCTCTGGGGTGGCAGGGTTCCTCAACTTCGGCACTATTGATTTTTGGCTGAATAACTCTTTGTTGTGAGTGTGCATTGCAGAATGTTTAGCAGTATCCCTGGCCTCAACCAGTAGATGCTTGTAGCACTCCTGTCCAAGTTGCAGCAATTGAAATTATAGCCAGACACTGCCAAATGTTTCCTGAGGGACAAAATCACCCTCAGGCGTAAGTCAGTTGCCATGTTGTGAGGACACTCAAACAACCAATGGAGAGATCCACCTGGCAAGGAACTGAGGCCTCCTGCCAATAACCAGTACTTCTAGTGAGGCATGTGAGTAAGCCACTTTGCAAGTGGATATACTAGCACCAGTCAAGATTTCAAATGACTGCAACCCCAGTGAGTATACCAGTACCAGACAAGCTTTCAAATGACTAACCTCAGTTGACAACTTGATTGCAACCACATGAGACTCTTAGCCAGATCCACCCAAGTAATCTACTCTCAAATTCATGACCCACAGAAACTGTGTGAGATAGTGTTTGTTGTCTAAAGTCACTAAATTTGGGGATATTTTGTGAGGCAGCAATACTGAATCCATCCTCTAAAAGAGAAGACTGTAGCCAATATATGTTAAGTTCTTACATGATTCCAAAGTATTTTTTTACCAAGACCTCATTTTGACTCCTGGAAAAATACTTGTTTCTCATTCTTCAACCATAATATGTGAAAACATTTCATGAATCTTCCTCAGTTTTATTTATTTTGAGAGCTAGCTGTCATTCTTTTCTCCTTTTTCTTTCCTTCTCTTTTAATATTTCTTCTCCCTTCTCTTGAACATTTCTAACTTAGCTTTTGAGACTTTAATTTTAGATAAACTCTCTATCTAACTGCTACTTTTTATTTTCAAAACGTTCTAAAAATAAACTGTAGAAATATAGTTTCTGTACATTTACTTAGGAGAGTGTCATATGGGAAGATCTTTAGCTCACAATACCAAATGAAAACCCACTCACAGAAATTTTGCAGAGTAAATCTTCTGAACTATTTGAAAAGGAGAAGAACAGGAGGAATACAAGTGTCAACAATAATATTTGATGAGAACAGTGATAACACGAAACAGTATAAAATGTATGGTGTTTCAGATTCACCTTTGTTTAACCTCTGGTCCCTGGACGGCTTCAAATTCCTAATAATAATCGTTATTTTGTCCTATGGTATTCATTACATCTGGATGATTGCTATTATCTTTTAAAATGATTTACAGTTCTTCTACCAAGAGGCTAAAAGAAAGCACAGAGCAGTAAGAGTTGATGTTAATAATCATACCAGTTCCTTTTATTAAACTCTAACTGTAAATCTCCAAAAGCTTTTAAAAAATGCTTTTAGAGAAATTAGAGTTGGTCATTCCGTGTACAAGAAGAATTAAATGTTTTCTTGCCACCACCTGATCAGCCCTTAAACTAATAATTAGAAAGCATTTGTCACTGTTACTTCTCTGTTAGCTCCACTTGAACATATGTGAAAAAAAACCCCAAGAACTCCAAAGTTATCAGATGTTGGAATGGATTCACATGCAAAAAAGCAGAAGTCCTCAGAGCAATACAGATTCACAACATGAAATTTAAGGAAGTAGAAGCCACACTGATCACATTCTACTACCACCTCTGTGGTGGGGATGGTACTTCTACCTGTACCTGAATGTACAGAACCAACCTCTCTACCTCAATCTACAAAAGGAATTAATATCAAAAGAACAGCAGAACAATATAAACAACACCAATACAAATGAGTGTAGACTCTTTGTCCCACTGGGGTCACATAAAGCAGAGGTAGATATATCACATGGAGGCCTATTATTCAGGGGGAGGAAACACTCATAAAACTGTGAACAAAATGAGTTGATCTTGCAACAAAACAAAATAGAATACTTGGAATACTGAGAGGGCTAAAGAAAATTCCTTAAAAAATATCTGGGGTTTCAATCTTTTAGGGATTGAAATTTTTCGAGATCCTGGGAAAAGTTTGGTCTGGTTATAAGCAGATAGATCATCTTTATTTACTTATTAAAAAAATTTTTTTCAACATCTTTATTGGAGTATAATTGTTCTACAATGGTGCATTAGCTTCTGCTGTATAATGAAGTGAATCAGCCATATGTATACACATATCCCCATATCCCCTCCCTCTTGCATCTCCCTCCCACCCTCCCTATCCCACCCCTCTAGGTGGTCACAAAGCACCGAGCTGATCTCCCTGTGTTATGCGGCTGCTTCCAACCATTCATTCTACATTTGGTAGTGTATATATGTCCATGCCACTCTCTCACCTCGTCCCACCCCACCCCTTCCCCTCCCCATAGATCATCTTTAAATAGCCAACCCAGGAGAAAAAAGGAGAAGGCACAGTCATACATAAGTCATTTAATACTAAATCTAACTAATTAAATCCAAGTCCTCATTTCCAATTCCTCCACATGCACGTATAGGTTCTAATGGGCACAAATCCCCAACTGTCTAGTGACCCCGCTCTGACTGACTGTTTCATGTTTAATACAGTTATGACAGTTAACCACTGAATTGATGTATTTTTGGGAGACTTGAGAAAGGGCCAAATCGTCTAAGGTACAGAACTCTGGGGAAGGATGGACATGCACACGTGTGTCTGTGCATATGAGTATGTGTGTGTGTGTGTGATGGATTTGACAGTGAATGAAACATAAAGCAAGAAGGTTAGGGAAGACTAAGGCAGCACCCTATTATTAGTGACTATAACAATCATCCCACTGTATTTCATTTTACTGCATTAGTTGTTTTCCTGAATTGTTGATGGCAAAATAATCAGATTTTAAATAGATTAAGAAGACTTTACTCTTTAAAGGGATCTTTACGGATTAGCTGAGTACTCCTGCTCTTTACAGTACAACTTTCTTGAGGGTAGGCATTAGTATATTAATTGTCTTTTATTACCCACATACACTTTGAATAGAAAAAATACTAAATATTAACTAATATATAATTACATGGACAGTTAAGTTTAATCACTGACTAACTCTTGATAAATTCTGTTTCTTTCTCTTTTTTTTTCAGAAAGTATTTTAAAAATTCTTACATCTACATACAATGCAAATGTCATTTTGACTAGTGAATAACAAAATAGGAGCATATGCACCACCATAAGGTATCCCTCCATATTTGAATCTCTTCAAATGAATTCCCACCACTTGAATTTCAGAGTTCTTCCCAGTCTTCAGAACTGTGTTCCCTTTTCTTTTTGCCCTTAGGGTTGAAGCCTTGACATCTCTGGGACTCACTGATTTCTACTCAGAGATGTCACCTAACAGAGCCATTGTTAGGAACTTCTTAGTGACAGGCTTCATATTAATTTTTTTTTAATTTTATGTACATATGTATGTCTATGTTGGGTCTTCGTTGCTTCACAGGGGCACAACTCTTTGTTGCGGTGCACGGGCTTCTCACTGCGGTGGCTTCTCTTGTGGTGGAGCACAGGCTCTAGGCACATGGGCTTCAGTAGTTGCGGTGTGCAGGCTCAGTAGTTCTGGCTCGCGGGCTCTGGAGCACAGGCTCAGTAGTTGCGGCGAACGGGTTTAGTTGCTCCGCGGCATGTGGTATCTTCCCGGACCAAGGCTCAAACCCGTGTCCCCTGCATTGGCAGGCGGATTCTTAACCACTGTGCCACCAGGGAAGCCCCTTCCTATTAATTTGACCTGAAACTTTACTAGGTCAGTACGTCCAAACTACAACTCTTTTCCACTCCATTCATTGCAGAGAACAAGCGGCAGTCATTGAAAACAAAGGATTAAAAGTCCAAAGATAAGTAAAAATAAAACGTAAAGGCAAAACTCATTTCTCTCACTCCCACTTATCTTAACCCAGAGCAATTTTCACCCGTCAGATTAAGAGCAGTATTAGTGATCTTCCTGTCTGAATATAGATTTAGAAGAGTTGTCCTATTTGCCCTGGTCTTATTTTTTTTTCTCATGTGATAGATTTATTCTTTAATTTGTTCCATAAGCATCTTTTTAGAAATTATTCCCAACTGTGCTAGTCATGGGGGAGAAGGAATTTATATTCCAGTTGGTGAAGCAATATATAGACACTAAACGACACAACAGTTTAAGGCTATGGAAGCTGCTAGAAAATTGTAATACAGTTAGTTAACTCTTGAACAACTTGGTGGTTTGAGGCAGTGACTCCCTTGCACAGTCAAAAATCTGAGTATAACTTTTGACTCCCCCAAAACATAACTACTAACAGCCTACTGTTGACTGGAAGCCTTACAGATAACATAAACAATTGATTAACACATATTTTGTATGTGATATGTATATCTACATATATTTGTATGAATTCATGACATACCTAACTTTTTCTTAATTTCTTCAATATTTCTAGGCTATGCAGTTTGTCTGCAAGTTTTTTCAAATTGTCACAAATCTCCAAAAAACTTTCCAATATATTTGTTGAAAAAAACCTTTGCATAAGTGGACCCATGCAGTTCAAACCCACGTTGTTTAAAGGCCAACTACATTTAAAGAAATATGACTGTGATTAATCTAAAAGAGTGTCGTGAAAAAAATTCTTCTGAAAAAAACCTGTATTTTATTTAGTCTAGATTATTTAGACCAAACTTTGTCACAAATGTGGTTGATTCACTAGTCTAGGACTGGGATTTGGGTTTTGGATCTTAGATGTTTAATTTAAATGCAATTTCCAGAACTTTTTCAAAAGGTTATAATTTCCTTATTCTGTTGATCCTGAAACCTCTTTTTCTGAAGAGTTTGAAAACACAGAAAGGTGTCAGGGGCATGAGCTCTTAGAACATTTAGTCCTATAAAATTTGCTACTTGGGATTAGATGATTATTACCAGAAATAAAGATTATTTTCCCTTCCCTGAGATATTCATCAAAAGCAATTACTTTCTAATTGTGACTGACAAAGTATTTTTTTCCTTTTTCCTTTTCTCCTAATTAACCTATTAGAGAGTGAATAAAACAAAAGGCATGGTATATGCCTAACTGAATACAAAAATTATGCAATTTTTACCTGGGAACTTCTCCCCACTCTAAAAGAAATGCTGATTTTATAAAGCAATTTTGTCATCAAGAGAGCTAGTTTCGGGACTTCCCTGGTGGCTCAGTGGTTAAGAATCCACTTGCCAATGCAGGGGACACAGGTTTGAGCCCTGGTCCAGGAAGATCCCACATGCCATGGAGCAACTAAGCCTGTGCACCACAACTACTGAGCCTGCGCTCTAGAGCCCATGAGCCACAACTACTGAACACTGTGCACCTAGAGCCTGTGCTCCACAACAAGAGAAGAAGCCACCGCAATGAGAAGCCCGTGCACCGCAACGAAGAGTAGCCCCGGCTCGCCGCAACTAGAGAAAGCCTGCATGCAGCAACGAAGACCCAATGCAGCCAGAAATAAATATATAAATAAATAAATTTATATAAAAAAAGAGAGCTAGTTTCCAAAGAAGAAATAAATGCTAATAATTCTGTACACTATTGTTACATAAATATTTGGGGAGAGTCAATTAAATATCATAAAATATATAAAAGTACATTTAGTAAGCTTAGTAATCCATATACTATTTAAAATAATTTGAATACTTTTATATCTGTTCATTTTTAATGCTGATTTTCTAATACTATTCAATTTACTTCCTGACATCTAAATTTTACAAGTTACAAAAGCATCCTCATATATTTTGTCTTACTTTAAGTCTCACAGCAAGAGTGTGAGATATTATCAATCTCACTTCACAGATAAAGAAACTGAAGTTAGAGATATTCAAAGATTTGCCAATAGTCATAACTTTATTAAGCTTCGAACTCAAACCCAAGTCACTGGGCCATAAGTCTAGGCAACTTTTCAGAGCTGTCTCTTTCTCATCTAAATGCCAACAGGGAAAAAATTGTTAAGCAATAATTTCTTTGAAAAATCAGACTAATAACTGAAATCTGGCAGTTTCTTCTTAATTCTGAAGAGATTTTTATACCTCATTCTGATAGGGACCATTAAGAGCTCAATCTGGGTAATATTAATCGGGGCCCTTGCAAAAAATTTATCATATCAAATCATGAAATATTTTAACAAAATAGCTACAAGTAAATTCCAAATGTATTCATGTATCTAAATTATACATCAAAAGAGTACATATTTCAAGTAAATGCCATAAACATCCTCAACACTATTATTTAAGTGGACTTATTTTATTTCAACATAAAACATATGTCCATTTATATATATCCAAATGCTGCCCAGTCATTTAGAGAGGAACTAATATTACAAGAAATGAAGGAGAGGATGGAAAAGACCTTTAGCCCACCTAATGGCCTGACCAACGGCTATGAATGCATCCCAGGTTTATTTCAAATGAGTTGTGTCAAAGGTTACCCACAGGCCATTTTATAGTGATTTATAGCTGATGTCTTCAAATATCCTTTTATTTTAATGATAATCTCGATAGAGTCATTGAGGCATTCTTTGTCTTCATGGCAGTGACCAGGAGGGAACTGACGTCTTTAAAAAATTCTAAGGGGTGAGGATTATTTATATAGAATGGCAGTTAAGGCCAGTTTTTATGTTGTACCCTGGAGACAAAATAATTTTTTCTTAACATATTGAAGATGCTTAGCTTGATTATGTATTCTGCCTATCATTGTTATAATATTAAATTGAAGTTATAGTCCAAAGAAAATTCAATAAAGATGAAAAGGCTTAGAATTGAGCATCAGGTAAGAGTCTGATTTTAACTATAATGATCTCAAATTTGTATTAAGGCTCTCACAGCAGAATGATTCTTAAGTGTCTGTATTGAGTTAAGCATGTCGTGAAGCATGAGGAATTGCAAGATTGATTTATCAGATATTCATTTAAGAAATAGTCAATTAAAATAATGCGTAGTGAAACTCACCTGTAATGCCTCATGTTTAATTTTTCCCAACCCATAACATTAAAAGAATACTACATTCCACAGTCTGGATGGCATAAAAGATTTTATATAGCAATTGTAATGATATCATTACATAAGAGTTTTGATTATATCTTTTAAACTGAACTAAGGAGAAAGAATGAGTGCATTTACCTTAGATTCGACTTTATTTTGAATGTTGCTTTGGGTCATTAGATTGCCAAATAAAATGAATCTGCATTCTTGATTACTGTAGTAAAGAATGGAATATATATATGTTTATATATATAATATCAATAATGTTTATATATAAGCAAATGTATGTATAGGTGAAATATTTCTCTGCCATACTTGAGCAGATTGATTGGCCTAAAAGAGAAGCAGAGAAAGATAATCTTACAAAAGTAAGAGAGAAAAATTTTTTTAAACTTCCCTCCTAAGACTTTACTTGAACTGTCAGTTAAACAATATAACAAAAGTAGCTTATATTAGTATAAGCCTATGCCTTTCATTTCTGTGCACTCTTTTTTTTCTTTTTTTTTTTTTTTTTTGCGGTACATGGGCCTCTCACTGCTGTGGCCTCTCCCATTGAGGAGCACAGGCTCCGGACACACAGGCTCAGCGGCCATGGCTCACAGGCCCAGCCGCTCTGCGGCATGTGGGATCTTCCCGGACTGGGGCACAAACCCGTGTCCCTGCATCAGCAGGTGGACTCTCAACCACTGTGCCACCAGGGAAGCCCTCTGCACACTCTTAATCTGTCAACATACATAAGGGAGGCCATTCACTTGAAGATGTACTCATAGTAAACAAACTCATGAGGCTAATGTATAAGTCAGAATGTCAATTAATTAATTTAGACCTGACCAAAATATTGCTGAATTTTTTAAGGTATTCTTCTTTTAAGTTCAAGATACCTCAAAATGCAAATTTCACTATCAGAATTAGGGCCAAAGAAGTAGTACGTATAGTTGGCCCTCCGTATCCCTGGGTTCCACATCCACGGACTCAACCAACTGCAGCTGATAGAGAGGGCCAACTGTACTACACCATTTTACATAGGGGGCTCGAACATCCGTGGATTTTGGTATCCAAGGGGGTCCTGGAGCTAATCCCCTGTGGATACCAAGGGACGACTGTACTTCACTCAGACCATAGTAAGGACTGGTAAATTATGTACGCTTCATTACATACGATGTCTCTCAACTGATCAGAACACTCATATTTCCTAAATCCAGTGCATCTCACCTAGACTGACAGGATAAACACCGACAAACCTTACTTTTAGGTTCCATAACCTTTCTGTGCATATGGTCTTTCTACATAGTACAACAGCACTGTTTTACTTTTCTTAGGTACAACTGTATTCCGCTCACGCTGCATTGACATTATCCTCAACCCAGGATCTTTGATGCTTCCATGTAAGGGGTCCCAAACTCAGTCATATTTTTGAACATAGTATCTTGGCTTACTTCCACAGATGGCTTGATTATTTGTTTGTCTGTTTATTCTTCTAACAGAACTAGAGCAATGATTATATGTCAAGCATTACACCGGATGCTAAGGATGAATAAGATATTCTCCCTACCGTCAAGGGACTCAGAGTCATACAAGGGAAGGCAAGTGCAGTTATACAGGTGCTGTGATGCTATACAAGGAGTACGTGTCTATGTAGTGCGGTCACATATGATGGAATAGCCAATCCCACATAGAAGTGACAGTGGAGATAGATCTTATGAGTTGGTGCCAGGCAAGAGGGAAAAGTGGAATGAAGAGGGCAAAAGCATTCCAGAGAGGCAGACTGGCACAAACATAGGCAAAAAGAGGTGAGATAACATGATACATGAGGAAGTGATTCCATTTGGAGCACAAATTGCTGAGATTGGGAGAAAAGTAGAATAACTTAGGCTAGTGAGGTAAGTGGGGCTAGATTAGAGAATGCCAAGGGAAGATGGTTAGATTTCCTCTTTTAGACATTTTTATCTTTACATTTTCATTCTTCTTAAGTTCACTCCCAAAGTTCTAGAGATGCATTACTGTAAACCTTATTTATTTCTTTAAAATTCAGATGAACTCCCACACTCTACTCTTTCATTCCTACACGTCTTTGCACAGGTTGTCTCATTTTCCTTCAAAAACCATGTGAATGGCACATCTTCTGGAAGCCTTTCCTTATCTTCCTATTTCTCCCCACGTTGTCTTGAGAACTTTTTTCCTTTTCACCATATTATTCTTTGATTATTACTTAGCCCACAGTATTTTAATTGGTAGTTTATTTGCTGCCTTCCCCATTACACTGTACAGTGTTAATTATTGTTCTCTTTTATTCTACCAGTGTCCAGTATGTTATAGGTGCTAAAAAGGTGTTTATTGAACAAACCTCAGTATCTTCTAAAAGTGACTCTAAGAAGCTTCATCTATGAATAACATAGTCATTACATGATATTTTAAAAATTATATAAACCAGTGAACAAACATATAGCATTGTTTCAAGCAAAATATCAAGTCTATTGATATATCTCTTTCTGAAGGAAGACATTCTTATTTCTATTTTCCCACTAGATGATATCTCATTTAGGATAAATCATATTTTATTAACTGTGCATTCTAAGTGGATCTTGTTTTTAAAAATAGAATTCATTTCAAAATACATTTTGAAAGAATATTTTTTAAAACTTTTAAAAATATTTCTTTTGTCTCATTAAATTCCTTAATGTTTTATTTAAGATGCCCAGAATTCTAGAACATAACTTGGTTACACTAAAGGCCCAAAAGTTCACCTAACAATAGCTAAGAATATATGACTGAAATAATAACAAAAAAATATACAGACACATGATCTTAGATAATGTTGTATTAATATATTTAATTGCAAAAATAGACATATAGTGAAGACTATATCACAGATAGTGATAACTAAGGTTTCAATTCATATTAAGATTGAGTAGTATAATATAAACATTTAATCTAGTAAACATTTATCGACTGCATATTATGGGGCAGCCACTTAAAATTCAATGGGTAAAGAAAGTGTTTGTAATATGATTAATCTTATGGAATTGATCTTTCCTTCATTTAGTTTGTTGCAAGTCCATAAATTATGGTCCCAGATACAACAGATCAGAATTCCAGCTCACTACAACTCTGTGTATGCTAATAGAAAAAGACAAGCAAAACCAAATCAAACAAAAACTACCCAGAGGTTTCTCTTAAAATTGGATCAGAACCATCATTTTTTAGATAAATGACAGCACTATCTGCATAAAAACAGGCGCTAAAAATTCCATCACTTGACCCAAAATTTTTGTCTTGCCCTGTATTTATATAGGGTTGACCTGAATATTGAGCTCCCGCAGACTTAAAATGAAACTTTGATCCTCAAAAGAGTTACACGGAGAAGTATAGAAAACAAAAATCTGTACCTATTTAAGGACATTCCTACTGCTGTCATAATGCTTTTGTACATACTTCACAACAGCATTTTTTCCTTATGTTATTTTAAGTACTACTGGAAATACCACAAGAGAAAATTTTTTGCAGTACTTCATCCTTTCTATTTTTGGTCTCAATTTCTTTTTCTCCTATTATGAAATATCTACACTGCCAAAAGTCATCAAAATTGCACAACAAACCATAATAGCTCAAATTATATAATAAACTAGAAAAAATAAGATTCTTTGGTTATTGAAAGGCCCAATTTAAATGAAAGTCTCATATGGAATCTCAGTACTGATAACTGGTCTTGCAAAGAAATCTAACAGAGCTTTAATAAAAAATATTTTGTGGTTTTATGAAAATGTAAGGTTTTTAGTCTTCTCTGGTATTGGCAAACAATTTGGGGGAATATACTTTTTTTCTATATAAGTATACTTTTTTTTCCTTTCATATTATTTTGGTAATGTAAAACCTGTAAAGTAAGAATTCTGGTCTTCATTTTTCTCTAAATTTAGAGATCTCATCCTTATTCTTTTGAAAAACCAAAATCATAAAGGATGAATGGTTGGGTTCTGTAAAAGTCATCCTGTGGAATCAGCTAGTCCATAGTTGGAAGTATGAGTGCTAAAAGTTGTGGGATATTGCAATTGTAAGTCCTGCAGCTCACAAAGGGAGGGGGGTAGAATTCTAAGAAGCATCTAATTATATTATCTACAAGGAGGTCCAGGACTAGGAAAGGGGTACATTCTTCCCTTGAGAACCTGAGGACACCTAAGTACGTGATTCAGGTTAAGGAAAATTGCTAGCTTTTCATATTTAGACACTTGCATTTTTAGACATGCTGCTTTCCAAGCAGCACTCTGTTAAACAAGTTCTTAGCTATATTCAATATTCTGAGCCATTAAGAATGTACTTTTCAAATTTAATATTTATGATTAAAATTTTTGTGAGCAAAATTCTGATTTCAGTATAGAAAAAATTTCAAATCTATTTTCAAGTAAAATAAGAGAATTCTAAGATTGTTCCCTATTTCAAAAAAAAAAAAGAGCTGTTCTATATTTTGAATCCTATTGTGTACCCCCCTGTTCTCCAACTTGAAGATACGTGAGATAAGGAATGTATGCTTGCAAGTTCCTCTGATCATATTAAGTAGACTCTAGACCAGCAGTCCCCAACCTTTTTGGCAACAGGGACTGGTCTCATGGAAGACAATTTTTCCACGGACAGGGGTTGGGGGGATGGTTCAGGCGGTAACGCGAGCGATGGGGAGCGGCAGATGAAGCTTCACTAGCTCGCCCGCAGCTCACCTCCTGCTGTGCGGCCCGGTTCCTAACAGGCTGCAGATTGATACCAGTCCGCAGCCCGGGGTTTGGGGATCCCTGCTCTAGACAATAATTCACAGTCAATGTGAATTAAACCACTCACTGTGCATATGATGAAGGCATTTTTTCCCCACATTTAATACTAATCAAGTAACACATTTTCTTTTCTGGTCTTTGTTCAAAAAACTATAATTAAGAATGACTGCTTTCTTTAGTTGATTATTAGAAGAAATGAGAAACTGCAAGAATGATGATGGAGTTCACTATTTTATAACTTTTTGGACAGCTCTGGATTAAAATAGTCTCTCTTTCTCCTTAAGTTAACTTTGTGCAATTAATGCCACTACCATATGGTATGTGCATGAGAAAATGTGAAAAGAGGTAAAACTAAAAAGGAATCCTTCTTCATGGAATATAATACAACAAAATAGATACATTAGAACTTTGTATATAAACTCAATACAAGTAAAATAAATAGGATTTTAAGTGCATTGTGAATGTACATGCTTAAATAAATCATATAATGAGTTTTAACAAGAAAATAATCACATTATTTATAGAAGTTTTACATAAACTTTATAAAAGCTTTTTTTAAGTGGGTGGCATTGCATGTTTATATGACAAAAAGTGTGACTTTAATAAAGCTTGTAACTGGAGGAAGGGAGAAGGGAGGAGGGGAGGAGAGGGAGGGAGAGATGGAGGAGAGGTGACAGGGAGAGACAGATAGCAAGAGAGAGAATGTGTGGCTGATTTTGAAAGAATGTTGTCCTCTCAAAGCAAGTTTATCCCAATGATGAAAATAATGCTCTTCATAATTTTAAAACTGCCCTGTTGTAATTGTTTTAAGGCTGTAGCACATTTTTCACTGATTTTTTTAAAAGATAGCTAAAAGTCTGTTGCACTTGGCACGTTCACTGGAATTACACTGGGTTATAAAGTTTTGGGTAAAAATCAAAAATTAAAAAAAACAAATGTCAAAAGTAAAAATCTGATTAGAAATTAGGGTCTGTTTTCTCATGTGACTTGTAAACCTACTCACAAAAGAGATCAAGTAAAATAAGAATTCTAAAACTCTTATCAACACTAGTATATAGCAATTATAATTTTTTAAGATGACTTTTTAAAAACCAATACTTAGGTGTTAGTACCAAAATATCACTCCAGAAATTCAACCTTGCAATTTGTTTCCTATAGGTGTTATCAGGTACTATCAATTGTGTGTGTTTTCATATATTACTAATGAAAAAAACCTGATAAAGTAAGTGAATCTATAGAAAATCCAGGAAGTAGTGTAGGTTAAATCCGTACTCCAGGTGCTTATTTGCTGCCCTTAACAGGCTTTAATGTGATTGTCTTTTTCTGTCTGTATCCCTTCACCACATCCCTCACCACATACACTGTTCTCCATGAGGGCAGAGAACCATCTACACTGTTCACCAGTATCCTTAGGTCCTAGGACTCTGACAGACACATCATAAGCAATTAATTTGTTAATTAATTTGTTGAATTAAATTGTCTTGTCTCTCCAATGGCAAGGTCCAGGATGTGTCATTAGGACTCAAATTCCAGAGTGTTTCTAGGGAAGTAATGTAGAGACACTTAAAATATTAACTAATTGGTCCAAAAGATAAAAGGAAAAAAATTCCTTTGCCTGAAAGACACAATACCCTAAGAAAAGAATACAATGAATAGATAATTACAAGAGTTTAATAAGTCATATGACAAATGGAAAATACATAATTTCTCTTTAAAAGTGAATGCACTTAGAATAAAATTCAAAACTTAACATGAAAAAGTCCTACCTGATGTGGTCTTCCTCATTTCCAATTTCATTTCTTATTCTCCCTCATGTTCTTTGCATTTCAGCTACCCCGGCCTATTTTCTAAACCTTGAATTTGTCAACCTCACTCATATATTACAGTCTCTGCAACTGCTGTTCCTCCTGTTTGGAATACCTTTTTCTCAGACCTTTGCAGGTACCTTCCTATTCATGATTTAAGTCTCAGAGAGGTCTTCCCTTATAGCTCTGTCTCAAGGAGATTCCCTTGCTTGTCCCTAGGCACTCTTTTACCCTTATTTTCTTCACAGCACTTACCAATATATGAAATTGTCGGTTTAATGGCTCATAGTTTATCACTTCCCATTAGACTGCAGAATCTAAAGAAGACACAGTGTCCTGTTCATAGCTGTAGTAGCTGTAGTCCTGTCTTGAACTGAATTTGGCACATGACAGGCATACATTAATATTTGTTGAATCAATAATGGTAGATGTAAGCATAGGGTGTTAGAGAACACTAAAAAGGGACAGTCCTTTAAAGAATGAGAAAACAACAGAGCTAAGGGCTAGAGACCAATTCCAAGTGGTACTGTTTAGGCCCCTAATTAAACCACATCTGAAATCAGAATAACATTTTTTTTAAATGTGACTGAATACATTTCCTTTTTGCTTAATCCAGTTTGGGTTGGGTTTCCTATTATTTCACTAACAAATACAGTTGTCATTCAGTGAAACCATAGTTTGAAATCCTGGAAAGTTGATTACACTTCTATTTAAATAAGAATACTGTGACATTAAGTTACTCTGAATAAAATAATGCCACCTCCAAGATGGGAATAAAGACACAGACCTACTAGAGAATGGACTTGAGGATATGGGGAGGGGGAAGGGTAAGCTGTGACAAAGTGAGAGAGTGGCATGGACATATAAACACTACCAAAAGTAAAACAGCTAGTGGGAAGCACTCGCATAGCACAGGGAGATCAGCTCGGTGCTTTGTGACCACTTAGAGGGGTGGAATAGGGAGAGTGGGAGGGAGGGAGATGCAAGAGGGAAGAGATATGGGGACATATGTATATGTATAACTGATTCACTTTGTCATAAAGCAGAAACTAACACACAATTGTAAAGCAATTATACTCCAATAAAGATGTTAAAAAAAATAAAAATAATGCCACCTCATGGAGTGGTGGACTCCTTCTGTCATTGCAGCAGACTAGGCAGAGGCAAAGTAACCTCATGACTGAGTTATTGTGTGTTGGACTGAATATTTTCTGCATATCCTTCTTACTGAAGTTTCCATAATTCTATACACAAAACAGCCAATACAATTTGTTAAATAAATGAAACTTTTGAATACTTTCAGTTTTGAACTTGTCTGCCTTCAGCTTAGAAGGTTACATCTCTTTATTTTTTTGACTCAAATTTACATCTGTTTAATTACTGTATTATTTTTTTTCTACTCTATTTTATAGTGTTTAAAAATATTAGTGGAATGCTTGGTTCTCTCTAGAGAAAAATCTATTGATAAAATTGAACAAATAAATATGCATATATTCTATTTTCCATCCATGTAAATAAGACATTAATAATTTGTTGTCATGTAGAAAACAAATCTATACTTTTTGGGGCATCTCTGTTAAAGAGACTACGAAAATTCTTCCTATTTTTTGAATAGGAAAGAATGATTAAGCAGAAGATATTCAAATGAATCAAATCTGAGGTTTAGAGTAGTCCTCCATGGTTTCACTTCTCAATTCTCTATTCAAACATTTCTAGTGCAGGTCAAGGCTAAAGGGGTGAAAAGGGGTCGATAATCAGAAGCTCAAATGAGGCACTGATCAATCATTTAGGATAGAAAAGAAAGGATTTTAATTGATTTGAAGAATGTTTTAGGAAGCCCAAATTATAAATGATTCCCTAAAAGGAAAGATAACTACAGAAGTGCACTTCCGCTCTCTCAGTCTGACGTATTGATGATTTACATTTAGCCATGACGTTTATTGACGTTGTACTAGATACCACCCCCCCACCCCCCCATCCCCCACCCCCCACCCCTGATACAGGGACATCCTTTCACATTGTTCTGTTTTTCTTCCCCACACTATTTAGGTTTTAACTGCCTGGTTTTAACATTAAAATGCTTTCAACATTTAGCTTTTTGGACGGTGAATCTGCATTGTGTAGGACGTATTTTAGAGGGCAACTTCCGCTTAAAAAATGTGATTCTGTGGATCTTCCTGTCTCTGCACATGCTCAACACCCTCTTGTCTCCCCCATGGTTTGCATTATTAAAAAGCTTTGACATGGCTCATCAGAGCTGGCTGCTGTGTTCCAAACGGGTTCCTGTCAAAACAAAATCAGTATACCCTGGAACACAGGCCAGGCCAGCTGAATTCAAAGGGTATTACCTAAATCCCTCTGCATATTTTGCCTTTAAAAAAATGCCAACACTATAACTAGTCTGCCTCTTTATTTTATAATTTTTATTGTTTTTATGTTACAAATGCCTCCCCCTCCCCGCCCCGCTTTCTGAGTCATAAGAATATATCACCAAATGACCTACTTGGACATTTAATACCACTGTGCTCAGAAAAGCCTCTGTTTAAGTACCTAGCTGTTTGAGATTCCTGTCAACTGAATACAAATGAAACGGAAAGGAGAAGGCTCATCACAGGGGTTCTCTTGATAACACTTCATTTAACATATTTCAGTTTAGCAACAAGGGGCCACAAAAAGAAAACTATTTTATTTAAAATGACAGGGCGACTATGTTATGCCCACTGTAACTATGTCCCACACAGGAAGTGATGGTAATCGTAATGGGCCACATTTACAGTTTAACTCTATGGGGTGATTCCTCTCAAATGAATTCACCTCTTGAGCATGACACATCCATATCACATCTCAAAGGCTCACAAAATTGTTATTTCATAGATATTGAAATACAGGGGGAAGGAGGGGTGTTTGATAGCTATTCAACAAAGCACGAAGCAGCTGTACAGAGCAAGGTGTTAGGGAGATTCTAGCATTTAATTGATATGCCAGACAGTGTTTAAAGCATAAGAATAGAAAATGGCCAATTTAAATGTGGTTATAATTAGCTGAGGCTAACATTCCGTTCTGTTCTGAAGTTTTAGGAGACATGAAATCTACAAAAGTACCAGGTCTAATAGTTTCAGGAAGGATCCGTGGTTTTATTTGACCTTACATATATAGATGAATGGAAAAGTGCCTCTTTGATTAGTGCTATTTAAGCACTGTGGATTACTTAGAAATACTATATTTGGAGACCAGTTCTGACCCTGTGTAGTGAGAAATGATTATTTGAGATCTTGATCTGAAAAGCTCTAAAAATAAGTCAAACAGTAGTATTCTAGGAATTTTTACATATTGGAAATCACATCTCTAGCAACCACTACTACTAAAAATTTTATATGGCCGGATAAAATGTGAAACTATTAACTGAAGTTATGATTATGTTGAGCAGTGCTTTCTGAATTTTTCATGAGGGCACTACTCCTGTGGAGGCCTTAGTACTTCCTGGTCCATTTCAAACTCATGAAATCTCTTTGATGTCTTTTGCTTTATCTTGAAAGGATGTTTTTGTCAAATATTAAAAATAGTGTTTTTATAGTTAGTGTGGTGGTGGTTTGACTTGGTTGTGGTTAGGCTGTATATGCACTTTTGTAGTGAGCCTTTTCCCCAACTGGCATTCTAGAACACTGTCTCAAAGTTAGCAAAAAAGCTTCATTTCCTAAATCTCCTGTTAGAACTAATTTTCAGTTAAGATGAATCATGATTATCCTCTGATTTCTCATACTCCCAACATACAGTGCTAAGTAATCTTGTGTGTATATGTACCATGGTTTGTGACTTATAGTATTAAACTATAAAATTCTACCCTGTAGATCCGTGTGTACTGATAAAATGCTTACTTGCTAGCATGAAACTATGTGATTGGAACCATTATAGCAAAAAATAGGTGCCCTAAGAGGAGTCATGGCACTCCTGACATTACTAACACAAGCACCTGGCTACCAATTCAGAAAAGATCTTCATTTCTGTGTCTGTGAAAGAGGATCAGATAAAACAATACAGTTCCACTTCTTGCTTCTGAATTTGAAACAATATGTATAAGGATATTGCCCCTGAAAGTATCTGATTGTGTCTGGTCAGCTGGCTAGGGCTTTCTCTGGCTTGTTGGAAAAATATTTATTTTCCTTGTCCTAACTCCCAGGTGCTACTGCTGAGCAAATGGGAACATCACTGTCAGAAGTATTTGAAAAGAACAAAAAAAAAATTGATTTGGACAATCTATGTGCTCCTGTCATTGACAGAGACACAACTGCGACCAGGGGTATGACTAGGGTCAGAGCAAGGTTAAAAGAAAAGCACCCAGGAATTCTCTCTTGTCATCAGCTTTTCAATCTAACTACTCTTGGTTAGCTGCAGGCAATATATAAGTTTTCATCAAATACCAAGAGACGTTTCATAGTATTTACAAGTTGCACTTAAAATTTTCCCAAGAGGTGGCTACTTTTGCAATAGCAAAACACTTAATATGTGAAGTTCAGATGGTTAGCACATCTATGACATATGAGGATTTCCTGACAACATGGAAATTATAAGCTTATTCATTACCAAGAATTGCGTGAGTTGTATGTGAAACCAAGTAAAAATACTCCTCCTCCTAAGATAACTATTTTAAGGCTGATATTGATTCTGTTATTTTTAAAAGAAATAATTAATTCTTACCAAACAAATATTATCAAGAGATCAATTACTATCACAAAAGAAAGGCTATCTAGGTTCTTTAAAAGACTGCAGCAAACAATGCAGAAAACCATTAAAATAAAGAAATATGTGGTGCAAAAATGAAAGTCACTGAATAAATTGTGTCCATTCTGTGGCAGAATGCTAAACTATAAACAAATCAATTTAAACATTTGTTAAGGAATATAAGCAGATTCAGAGCAGCAATATTGTCTATGAGATTCAGGGACCAATACTTCTAAACAAGACTTTAAATAATTTTCCTTAATATGAGAAATATAATTATCTCTAAAATTTCCTTTAAACTTGATCTCTTGTACACATAAGTTCAAGATTTCATACTTTCAAAGTTTTTTTTTTATCAATATTTAGCTATAAACTCAGCTGTGAGGATACGCATGAGCTAGGAGAATATCCCTGAAGAACTAAATATTAAAAAATTAGTCCTGGAGTAGGATCCAGAGGGGAAAAAATTAAATAAGTGCTAAAGAGACAAGTGTACATGTATTAAGAAAGATGTTATGTAACATCTGAGAAATTTTTAAAACCTGCTGATAGCCTTAATTTTTCAACCTTTGGCAAAATATATTATAAAAAAAAATTCTTGTCTCTGTGAATAATATAATCAAGGCATGAAAATAAGAAAAAGTTAAGCAATGACAATATGTCAGGCATTAATGAAAACAGTTCAAAACAGTAAGTTTAAAGACATATAATTCAACCAGCAATGCTATCCAAGTTCTCCAATGCAGATTTTGAAGAGAGCAGATTTCTTTTTGTGTTTTCACGTTTATGGTACACACTTCCTGTCTGCAGTTTTTAGAGGGTCACTGTGAGTCCTCTAAAGGTTTCTTTATCATTTACTATTATAAATAATTATGTTCCTAAGTGGCAGTTCAAAGCTCAGTACAGCACGCGTACAACACCACGGGAAGATCAGGTGACCTTTCTCCAATTCTCCTCTCTCTGGTGCTGAGGACAGACAAAGTGATATGTCTGTCATACGCCATTACCATTAGAACAGAATCTTGTTCTTTTATTACAACTGAACTCCGCCAGATTTCTCAGCAGGAATGCTAAGTGAAATCAATGTCTTGGATTTCCAGGCTGAGCTTGGAGGTCACAGCCACTCTATCATTTCTCAGCATTATCCTTTCTAGTGCACACACAACCCCCTCAAGCCTCCAACTGGCACGCAGCAGATTGAAAACAGCATGCATCAGAGGACTCATGCTGTACAATTTTACAGTCTTTTGGAGCCCCTTCCCTTTGATTCCCCCCTTCCATTTTTTGCAAATTGCAAATAAGTTTTGTTTGTGTCCTTCTCTGGAGTTGTGAGTCAAAGGCAAATCTAGGAAGAAGGGCAGGTGAGAAAACCCAGAGAAAATGGTTGATTTTTGACAGCTGTCAATAAGATCATTTTCCTTACATCATCACCTAGATGTAGCTTATGATTCTATTATTCTATTGAAAGTACAATAAAGGTACTTTCAACATAAATTATCAGTTTGGCTTATGCCAGGTAGGTAGGCAGATAACAAAAAGCTAAATAAAATAATTCTATTGTATAGTAAGACAGACATAAAAATCCACCAATAAAACACATAGAAAATGCCCCCAGGACACTAAGAATTGATTGTTTCAATATATATATATAATAATAAATGATAACAATTATACATAACTAAAATGGCTTTGTGAAGGCAAAATGTATATTATACCATGTATAAATGTCAATTCCAGCCTCTAAGAAACTAAATTCATGTATTGAAATGGGACCTCTTTACTTATTGTTGCTTGTATTCTTTTAGTTATGTTCTCCATTAAAATGACAACAGTAATATTTATTGGTCTGGCTATTTTTAACCCACTAAACTTTACTGCTTAGCTAAAACACCAAGCACATTTAAGACATCTTTTCTGACAATAAGAATGGTGGGAGACAATATGCTAGAGGACAATGAGCAAAGAAAGGACATATTTTTATTAAATCGTGGCTGTTTCTTAAAAAGGGGCAGTTTATTCTGGGTTAAACTTTTTATGTATTCTATAATAATTGTAGGTGGGAAAAAATACAACATCCATGGTTTTCTTAAACTTTATATGATAGAAAATTCATGAAGGCTAATTTTCCAAAAGTGAAATTTAGCGATAAACTATAAATATATTTTTAAAATTATGTATAATAATAGCTTATAGAAACACAATCCACTTTTTTACTAGTACTAAATAAATGGAGGTGTTTAAAACCATAGAATATGGCAGAATTCTAACATTACTGAAATAATCAATCTCTGCATCCAGTCTGTGGAGTTCTATGAATGTCTGGAACCATATAGCTCCTAAAGCAATGTCCTAATCTTGGCCAACTTTCAGTCACTTTTACATTTGCCATGGTTACCTAAGAAAGTATTGTAGCAAGTGCTCAATAAACATTTGAATAGATGAATGAATGAATGAACAAATAAACAGATGCATAAATGGATGAGGCTGACTGACATCAAAAGCTTCATGATTATTTGAGTTAAGTCATTTGGGGAGAAGATACTAACAATAAAAAGTAATTCTAGGAACCAGGAAAAATCCTTTAGTCCTTTACAAGTGAACTATGTACTATAAAATCATAAGATGAAAAGTCCTAATGTAAAGCATCATTAAAAAACATGATGTGAAATCACATTAATAAGTCATGGGAAAAAAACCCAGGATGATACCTCACAGAGTTACTTGTGTGTAACAATGACTATGCTGCTACAGCTATTTATTTTTCTCAGTGTTAGCCTGTACATGTAATACATTGAAACTGCTGGTCCATGGAGACACCAAAACAGCACTGCTTTAAAATTAAATTATATTTAATAAATGTTATAATTATTACCAAGTTTTAAAAACATATGTTCTGCTGTGATCATGAAGAAAAGCAGACCAGGCCTTAGGTACACATCAAGCACAGAACATGCACGGTCCATTACACAGCAGAAAGAGCTCTTAAAAGTGGTTGATGCATGTTTCCTAGTATCACAGTAGTAAGTACAATGTTTTGCACTGTATATTTGCACATGTTGCTGGTGAGGTCTAAGGTCCTTGTCCAGGTTCAGTTACAATTCCAAATGTATTTATCTCTTACTATATAAAAACAGACTTGGAGGTTTTGGGGAGATAGAGGCTGGAGGACACTTTCCCAACCCATCTCTTCTCTTTCCCAATTTCCACTCTGGATTAATACACTGACTGTGAAAAGCACCTGCCAGGGCACTACGGAAGGAGTAAAAAAATTCTTGGATTGTTTTTTTCTTTTACAATACTTTCTAATTATTTTCTCTGTGTATTTTTTCAACAGTTGTGACTACTCTTAGCCTATTACTCTTTAGACATTTCAACATGAATTCATGAAATGAAGAGCAGAAGCAATTCTCTAGGTAATTCAGCAAAAGACAAAACAGTATTATTTGGGGGGTAAATTAACTGTTATCAGTTTTCTACTTAATATTTTCTAATTGTTAGAAAATATGTGTGATTATTTCCCTGATTAACATCAGGAAAAATTATTTTATGGTTACTCTTTTTACTTTTTCCACAGAAAGTTTAATATATTCATATACTATCATCTAGGTAATATCTTAAAAATCACAAAGAAATTCAAATTAATTTTTCTGCTTCTCTCTTCTTCTGAGCCAAGAAACAAATTACCTGAAACTCTCTTGATCCTTTTCTACATTCTCTCAGGAAATGTTTCCTTAGCTCTAAAAATAAAACTATTCCTAAACAGTCTTACTTTTAACACTAGTATTATCTTCCTATCTGTACATGATCATCTCATTGGCTGAATAATACATCGAAAATTATGTCTATACTATACCTCATAATAATAGTTATTGATATTTATATAAAACATTTTCTGTATGCACTAATCATACTCATATACTAAGGTCTAATTCAGTTGCCCCTTCGGGAAACTTTTCCCAGACCTCTCACTGAAGGTAATATTCTCTTTGTCCTAATAACTTCCAATGCACTTTATCTGTAACTCCTTCTATGACTTTGTACCGTAGAGGATGGGTATCTATTTTATAAGACTGTAAAATTCTTGATGACAGCACACCTATCTTACAAATATTTGTGTCACTCACATTTCCTACTATAAATGCATGTTTGTTGTATAAACGAGTGACTAAATGTATGTATGCAAATTTATAGGGACACCTTCCTTACTGATCCTACTAGACTATTATTTCCTTGGAGATCTAGAGTTTAGCCCAGTTGCTGGCACGTAATAGATATTCAATAAATATCACTGAATGAAAAGTACACTCTAAATGTCAAAACATGTAGTTTCTTCAAAAGGGTACCTTGCTTTTGGGTGGTGGGCTGTTTGTGCTCTTGTCTGTGTGAATGCTGGTAGGAGATACAGCAGCACCAAGGTTGCCTTGGGGTATGCCTGGGAGCTTTCCTCCTGGAGATACCTGCATTGCAGCTAGCTGGGCAGCATATAACTGCTACAGAAGAAAGAGAGAGGGAGAGAGAGAGAGAGAGAGAGAGAGAGAGAGAGAGAGAGGGAGGGAGGGAGAGAGAAAAAAAAAGGACTGAGTAATAAAATAAATGCACCTCTCAGAAAATACCTATAATAAGATGTGGTATTTTTCCAATTGGGTATTTTTGTTTGTGCCCTGGAATATTTAAAGAAAGACACTGTCACCTCAACTTTCATGACTTACTTCTCAGGGGAGAAATGACAGATATGACACATAAGGAGTTTTAGTTTCAGTATATACAGGGACTGAAAACAAGTAACAGTCATCCGTATTTACTCTTTGCCAACATCAGTGGAGGAAAAGTATATCATGCTATATGGTTAATACCTTTATTTTAACCATTTAAAAATTTACACGGTGTGTTACAAAAGAATGAAGCTTCATACACCAAGTAATTTTCTTACTATCCATATGGGCTCAAGCCCTGTATATTTCCTTTCTTTGACTTGCTGAAAAGGGCACCTGTAACAATTTTTTCTGATTATTAGCTGTGTAGAAATACAAAAAAGCCACTGGGAGGGAATGGAAGGGGACTATCTGAAGAACATTATCGGGTCAGTCTACCTCAGTTGATAAAAGTTAACTGGATGCTTGCCAGAATGTCACTTTGCTTCATGATATATAAACACAGACAAACGAGATAATCGAGGATTAGGGTTTTAAGGAATACTATCTAAAGCACACACTCTTCGACTAAGCCATCACATAGTAATTCTTATTAAATAACCAATAAAAATTCTTCAACAAATCAATTTAATAATAAGGGAAAATTTTACTTGATGATGATAGCCGTATCATGTAGTATCTTAAAATATGGAGGTTGCTTTAGATTCAAATAGTCATATCAAATGTTTAGATTAATACTCTTTCATCTCCATTTAGCAGTTTGTGAAAATCTGATTGAAGAAGCAATTATTTATATATACATATACAAATATTAATAAATAAATGTATAGATATACACACATATATATACATATATATGTGTGTATATATATTTAAAATACAACCCAATTTCTTATTTCTCATTTGTCTTAAGATTTCATGGATAGCTTTTACTACGCAAGCTAGAACTTCCATAATAAAAAGACTGATGTTAAAGAAAAAAGCTCTCAAGGAAAAGTGCTGTGAAATAGTTCTCTGTATTATCTTGGTTTTTTATGAAAGGGAAATTTCAAAGGCTGAAACTGCTCAGGATAAGCCAGAGACTCTGATAAGTGGGGTCTCTCTATAAATGAAATAATGAAGACTGGCATTTAAATACATGAAAATACATTTACATTTTTCAGAGTTTCTAGATGCTTTGTTCTAAATGAAAACAGGACATTAAAATTATTTTAAAAATTATAGCTTATTGTTTTATGTCAACTAATGCAAGATACATTCCAGACAAAAGAAACACCAGAGAAGTATATTTATACTATCAATAATGACTGTTCCACCCCCAAAATTTTTTTTGCATGCTTTAGAATTATGTTATTTCTTACCCCAGTCAATCAGAAAGAATAAGATTTAATTCATAAGTCTTTAATAGATTACATAAAAAGTAAAAGGATATGATGTCAAATATGATGAGTGGGAGTGTACCATTTTCAAAGTATCAGAAATGATGCATTTCCCACAATTGGGTTAAAAACCTGTGTCTTAAATTCTGCAATTCACAAAGTAATTTCTTCCATCATCATCCTGAAATGTTTATGAAGCCATTAAGAAAATAACCAATAACCCAGGATATCACTTTGCAAATTAAAACTTTTTCCAGTGTACTGAATTTTAAAATATATGTATTTTAAAATACTGGCTGGATAACTATATTACATATTGTAAATTTCACACTGTACTGTATATTATATCCTTGTCTTTAAAAATGATTCTGGTGCTTATTATTCCTAGAAGGTAACAACACATATTTCTGGTTTAGTATACACAAAATATAAAATTGTTCCATAATTACTAAAGATGACATGGGATATTTTAACCTCTGTAGCTAAAAGGAAAAATGTGAACAAAATAGTGATTCAAAATTTGAATTTGATTATTAAAAAATTATTTCAAAATATTGAAAAAATATTGACTATTTGTATTAATTAGATAATTAAATAGATGGACCAGTCACTCATAAAAGGTAATTAAATGTTTAAACATAAATCACTACAGATTCACAACTTCCAAAGAAGTATTAGAACTATTATTAAAAATAGAAGTATAAATATGTTCCTAAACACTTTAATGAATTTAAAGGTAGGAAATGGTATATACTTGGAATTAAAAAAAAATCATACATGTTCTTCCTTCATTCAAATAAATGCATTATTTTAACCTTTTAAATATGAAATTAAGGTTTACCTTAGGTTTACCTCAGTTAAATTATCCTAAAAAATTCCTTTGGGTAGAAAAGAAGATAAATTTGGAAAATACATGGGCCCATTTAAATACATATTTTTACTAGAACAGTATACTAGTAACTGGTATTTTTACAAAACACAGAGAGTTAAAGTAATTAATGATGAAAAAGTCATAATCTTATTACTCATTCAGTATGGCTAACATTAAGTAGCACCCTAATCTCGCATATCCCCTTCGTCATATTTGGCTTTCTCTATGCAAAGGGTCGATATATAGACATACTTTTCCCCAACTGTGATTAACTTTCTACTATTTCCAGATCATTACATTTTCCACCACACATATCTGATCTTCCTAGTTTGCCAAGGTTTGGAAGTAGGAAAGATCTATTTTCAATACATTTTAGTTTGTGTCAAATATATGTGTTCCTTAAATTTACATTATATTACAGAAGCATAAAAAGGCCTCACGTCTCAGAGAATCTAACATACTTTGGGTCTGCACAAGTAAAATAAACCAGAGATTTTAATACTGCTGGGACCTAATTTGGCCATTCACAAGTTAAAACAAATTATCAGTAGATTTAAAGAAGCTGACAGTGGTTTTCATACCTGGTTATATATCAAGGGTAGGCACCTTAAAAACTACATGCTGCTGAGACTTATTTTAATTCAACCTTTCAAAAAATTAAATCCATTTGTCTATCCATTAAGATGTGTGTTGACTGATATTAAAACAAGAAAGTCTAGAGATGATTAGTATTTTATTTCATTTATTAAATGTTCTTAAAGCAGAATCAAGAATCATGTAGGTATCTGTACTGAGGGAGGTCTATAATCTCAGAATCACTGGCTGACGTTGGTGAGCAGGAAGGGGCATGAAATCTGTGGGGACTGGAAAGCCACCTGAAGTAACAAGCATCCTGTGAACTATAGAACTCATTTACATATTATGTACATATATAATTATAGTCACTTGCAATTATATATAAATAAAAATGTTTAAACAAAAACCTGGCTCACATTTGTCTTTAAAGGATAGTAGAGAGGGGCTTCCCTGGTGGCGCAGTGGTTGAGAGTCCACCTGCCAATGCAGGGGACACAGGTTCGTGCCCCGGTGCAGGAGGATTCCACATGTCGCGGAGCGGCTGGGCCTCTGAGCCATGGCTGCTGAGCCTGCACGTCCGGAGTCTGTGCTCCGCAACGGGACAGGCCATAGCAGTGAGAGGCCCGTGTACCGCAAAAAAAAAAAAAAAAAAAAAAAAGGATAGTAGAGAAAACCCGGAGTTAAATATAAGGTGTATTATGATAAATGTACTTTTATGAAAAACAGTCGTTCTTAACATCAGAAAGAAGTTGAGAGATCCGAAACATAAAAAGCTGAAGATTATGGAGAACACTCAGGGCATGATGTTAACCAGACTAACAGAATAACACTTTTTTACCTTGAAGAATAATCTGACCCTTATCTTGAAATGGATATGTTAGAGGTTTGGTTTGATCTCCAAAACTCCCCAACCCCACAGAGCATTAGGTTTTCTATTCCTTATATTACTTAAAATATTGCATTCTCATTCCCTTTCCCTTCCCCCATCCCTACACCTACTTCAGACAATGATTTTTTTTCTTTTTTAATGGAGACAACCACATACAATTAGGTTGGAATCTATTCATTGGTTACTTAGGGTCTTGGTGCTAATGTGCTCATAAGTGTGTTTCTATATATCTATCTATACATATAAGTAACTCTCACTTTTGTCTCAAACTGTTCCGTAAAACTACATCTTTGTCTTTTCAGCATTTTAAGCTCCTTCAAGGACCATTTCTACTTTTAGAGGGACAGTTAAAAGGAAGGCAAACCACAATTCTAACCCCAGCTCTGAGCTAGTGACCTGGGGTGACCAATCTGAACCACAATTCCTTAATCTGCAAATTCAGGGCTAAATAAAACTGACTTTGCATGGTTGCTGTGAGAAATACATCACATACTGTGCATAAAAAACTCACTTGATCAATAAGTAACAGTTATAATTATTAATGGATTAATTATACCAAGTAAGAACTAGGTAATATTTACCTGCTAACCTCCTACTACAGACTCTGGACTGTGCTAGGTACAGGGGGACACAGAAAATGCATAAACATAGTTTCTTCCCTAAGTCAACACTGGTACACATAAAATATTGAGAATATAAGTGTACTATATGTAACTATATGCCACTGTTAAAGGCATGACAAAAAAGGAAATGAATCAGTGCATTCTGATATGCTTTCATTATAGAGGTGTAGCTAAGCATAATAAAAGAGGTGGCATTCTAGGGAGGGAGCACAATCTAAAGCCAGGCACAGGAGCAGGAATGACCTGGCTGTTGCAAAGGGAATAGAGAGGATGGTGTGGAACAGTAGGTGAGAGAGTGGGTGGTAGACAGGACAGTGACCTAATTGAGTGCAAACCTTGGGAAGAACAAAACAGTACTGGGTGCAGGCTAAGTTCAACTTACAGAAAATCGTGAAATATAGGCAAAACAGTTTAAATTTAATATGTAGGCAAGAGAAAGCCACTGAATGTTTGAGAGCAATATATATGTTTTAAGCTAAAACATATATATTGTTTTAGTTAAGATAAAGACAAGAGTTATATCACTTCTGAGGTTATCAAAATTTAGCAGCAGTAATTTGAATGATAGTTTGAGTTGAAGTAACAGTTGTGAAAATGAAGAAGGAAAAAAAAAGATTCCATGATCTGAGTGAAGAGTGCTAACACACTGCACAACCGCTTAATACTGTTTTTGCTAAATTAGTTGTTTAAAATTATTTTATAAGTAGGATCATTTTCTCCAAATGAAATTTCATATCAAACACTGATACATAGAGAGAAAAAAGAGGTGTACTATAACTATAAATGAATTTTACATATTTTAACATTTAATTAAATGAGACCAGTGAGGTTGTTTTAACTATCCCAAGAATTTAAAGAGGTACAGGGCTGAAAGTTGAAGTCCTTTATCACACGTGGTGATCAAGAAAGCTCTCAGGGGGCTTCCCTGGTGGCGCAGTGGTTGAGAGTCCGCCTGCCGATGCAGGGGACACGGGTTCGTGCCCGGGTCCGGGAAGGTCCCACATGCCGTGGAGTGGCTGGGCCCGTGAGCCATGGCCGCTGGGCCTGTGCGTCTGGAGCCTGTGCTCCGCAGCGGGAGAGGCCACAACAGTTAGCGGCCCGCATACCACAAAAAAAAAAAAAAAAGAAAGAAAGAAAGCTCTCAGAAATAAGTAGTAGTCACTTCTAAACTCTCACCTAAGCAAACACATATAGACCTAAATCTTCAAAAAGAACGTTGCATAGCTAAAAACTCCCTTGTCAATAGCATCTTCAAGTTCAAATATATGTACAGAAATGGGAGGTGATTCTTTTTTTAAGTGTAGTGACTGAAATCTGACAATAAAAGTTAATATGTCTACAATGTGTTAACTGTTTTGATTAGAGATTTTAAAATGTGTGTGTTGCAGCTTATTATGATTTTAAAAGTTGATAAATGTGTACTTCTAAAGCTTAAATCTAACCTGAGAGATTTATGTTAGATATGATGTATATGAAAAGCATGTTTGTTTTTTTTAAGGGCAGGGACAAAGAATAACATTTGTGAGGAAAAAATTCAGAAAGCAATTTCAAGGCTCCATAAGTGTTATCTTTATGGCTTAATTTCAGCTTCCTAATGTAACTTAAATGTGGAGTTTAAAGAGAAACTAATGTACTGAAGAAAATCTTTCAAAACATATCAGCATGTTACAATGTGAATAAATTTGCTTTGCACATTATTTTTCATAATGTTTCTTCACAGAAAATTATCAGAGCAACTTGAGTTAAAACATGGACTTCTTGCTCTAATACTGTCAGCTCTTCTTTTTGAGGTTATTTGAGCATATTGCATGAAAAACACAATAGGCCTTAAATTTGTTGGATTCCAGGGCAAAAGTGCAAATAGAAACTCACATGCCAAATATATAAAAATTTACAATTTACAAATCTAGCTAATGATGTGTTTAATAAAATATGGTTCATTTTCCCAACTGGACAAACACACCTTCAAAATAGCTGGGTGCAAATGAATACCAAAATGAGATACCACTTCACAATCCGTTAGGACAGCTATTATCAAAAAACCTGAACATAACAAATATTGGTGAGGATGTGGAGAAATTGGAACCTTTGACCTTTTCTGCTGGGAATATAAAATGGTGTAACTGCTTTTGGAAAACACTACGGCAATTCCTCAAAAAATGAAACAGAATTACCAAATGATCCAATAATCCCTCTTCTGGGTATATATTCCAAATAATTGAAAGCAGGGCCTGGAACAGATATTTGTACACCCATGTTCACAGCAGCATTAGTCACAATAGCCAAAAGGTGGAAGAGATCCAAGTGTCCATCAAGGGGGGAATGGCTAAGCAAAGTGTGTCATATACATATAGTGGAATATTATTCAGCCTTAAAAAGTAAGGGAGTTCTGACAAATGCTACTACATGGATGAACCTTGAAGACACTATGCTAAGTGAAATAAGCCAATGATAAAAGACCGAATATTGTATGATCCCTCTTATACGATGCATGTAGAATAGTCGTTTTTATAGAGACATAAAGAGCGGTGGTTCCCAGGAGCTGGGGGTCGGGTGGGGAGGCGGGAAGGGACGTAACTGCTTAATAGGTACAGAATTTCAATTTGGGGAGATGAAAAAGTTCTGGAGATGGATGCTGATGATGTTTGCACAACAATGTGAATGTACTTAATGCCAATGAGCTGTACCTTTAAAAATGGTTAAGATGGCAAATTCTATGTTATGCGTATTTTCCCCTCCACACACAAAAATGATGTGGAGGGCAGATGTGAATTTCGATTCCTGCTCTCCTTGGTGTTTTAAGGCTAGGCCCACAGCCTGTGCTCCTGTTCTTCTTACCCCCAGCTCCATTCAAGAGAAGATGAATCGTTTTGCCCTAGATGGGATACCTTTCTTGGCTGTGACTATCTTCTAAAGCGCTGTTAAGGTGGGGCCCAGCTGCAGCCCTGCTAGATAGGCGTCTTCAAGGAAGTTGTAAGAGAAAGTTAGAATGGAACGATATTCCAGGTAAGTGAACATAACATGCAAAGTCATAAAGTTAACTTTTAAATCCACCAACAAAATATATTTAAGTATTTAAGGTTTTCCTATATACCATAGAGGGAACTTTTAAGAGAAACTTTCCTCTTCCCTTTTTAAAATAAAAGTACACACTCCTTCTACTGCCCCTAGGTTAGATGTGAGGCTATCTTCTTTTGCAGTCAACACTACTGGGGCAGGGCTGGAGGAGACTGAAGAAAAAGAGATCTGGCTTCTTCCGTTTAGCATGTTTTTGAGGTTCCTCCATGTTGTAGCACGTATAAGTAGTCTGTTCCATTATATTGCTGAATGGTACTCATTTGTATTGATATACCATATTTGTTTATCCATTTATCCAGTTGATGGACATTTTGTTTGTTTCCAATTTTAGGCTATTATGAATAGTCCTGCTATGAATGTTCCAGTACAAGACTTTGTGTGTTTTCATTTCTCTTGGCTACCCAATTCCTAGGATTGGATTTTGCTAGGTCATATGGTAATTTAATGTTTACTTTTTCAAGGTACTGCCAAACTTTCTAAAGTGGCTGAACCTTTCTGCATTCCCACTAGCAGTGTATTATCATCAATACTTGGTATTGTCTGTCTTCCGATCATAACTATTCTAGTAGAAGTGAAGTGGTATCTCATTGTGGTTTTAATTTGCATTTCCCTAATGAATGATGACATTGAGCATCTTTTCATGTGCTTACTAGCCATTTCTATGTCTTCTTTGGTAAAATGCCTATTCCGATCTTTTGTTGTTTTAAGAAATCGGGTTATTTTATCGTTGAGTTGTAAGAGTTCTGGACATCTGAATTCAATTTTAAAGAGTAAAACCTATCAGAGAGACTGCGAGGGTCCAGTTTAATGGCAGTGTATAGTTTTTGTCAAAAGGTCCATAATGATAAACAATATAATGACAATAATAAGTACCAGAAATAAACATATTTTCCTCTTATATAATTTTATATATTTACACAATAATTTTTAAATTTTTTAATTTTCAAAAATCCTAGTAGAGAAGTACAATACTGATTGTAAAGGACCCTGCACTCTTTGTACCCACCAAGGAACACTAGCATATCAAAGTGAGCTCTGAAAGTTGATGACTTTTTTTAACCACTAAGGGGACTGCTGGAAGAAACGGAGACTAGACAGAGTTGACAGCTGGCTCTAAAGACTGAGACTCTTTGTCAAGTCTGTGTTGAGGGTGAAAGGCTTGGGGAAGGGAGTAGATGGTTAGAGCTCTCTTCTACCCTCCTTGGTGGTATGTAAGTGGGGTGGGGCTGGAGGGAGTGAAGCATTTCTCCTGTAGCTTCCCCAGATCTCCCAGAGACCATGGGAAAAAGTGATTGGGAGAATCACAGGTGCCGGAGGAATCTGAGAGGCATTTGCACTTCATCTCCAATCCGGCGTTGCAACTGAAGAGTTATTCTCAAGGGAGCAAAGGAAGTGATAGTCTGGGTATAGCAGGGACTGGAGTCACTTGGAGAAGCAAGTTCAAGTAAGTATACACAATGTGGAAGATCCAGGATCTTGTGTATTTGGACACAATTCCTAAGGAAACTTGAGGAAAAGAAAGAAACACATCAAACCAAAAGAGTAAGTAAATTCAGACTTAGTAGAGATTTGTGGAAATGAAGGATAACTAATAGTATATCAATGGTACATAATTTAAAAAACAAACCATCTGGAGCTGCTGGAATGTAAGAGTTTCAATAGCAGGTTAAGCAAGGGAATTACTTGAGTGGATAAAGTCTCTGAAAGGCTGGATGGTCAGCGGACATACAGAGATGAGTTCAGGATTGCAGGAAGACAAGCCACAAGGGGAAAACAATTGTCATCCACTTTAGAAAGGAATGTTTTGTCTTTAGAGAGAACTGGTGAGCCACTTGGAAAACCTGCCTGAGGAAATATGGGGCTGCCTGCTAGGGCCTCAGAGGTAGAAACTACTACTATTATGACCCACATCTCCTTAAATACATCACTCCTGGGTGATATATCTTGGAAAAGTTACAATACAAAAGTAAAATATTATGTCTGGCTATGGTGTGGTTTTACTATTAAAAAGCTATAGTAAATACATGTACAAAAGCTATATTATCTGTGTAAAGCTGCCATGACCAAATATTAATAATATATAGACAATCTTTATTATTTTATTCCAAATTCAGTCCCACTCAGTGTGATACTTGGAATATGGAACTATCAGAGAGGGATGTAGTGTTGAGAGGGTGTGAAGATGGCATCCTACTAAAAATTAAAGAATACATTTGAACTTATTTAAACCTGAAGACCTTTTTCCCAGGTATGATGCTCTCATGCTGTTTCTGTCACACTGCAGATACTGAAGCATATAAATAAGAAACACTTCAAATGAAATAGATTTTAAAAGGCTTTCTTCATTTTATTACACACCAGTAAACCTTGAATAGCTAGAAAAACATTTTGACTCTTATAATTGAAGCAGTTCCTCAAAGAACCAGATATATTTGCGAGAGTCATGCAAGAAAAACACCAACTGAGAGTTTCTCTCTCTCTTTCTCACTCCTTCCTCGTTTTTTCTACCCCACAAGCCATCTTCATATACTGCACAGTAATCCATTACAATATGTTCCAACATCTGTCTCCCCATATGATGTATGACCTATTCGATTGACCCTTTTTATGCCACTCCAGACTTGCTGTTCATTACTGTGGGAGGATGAACGCTCTGCAGCTATTCCTGAGGTCACCAACCAGTAAGTACACCTCCATTTGGCAAGGTAAGGAGGACACTGGCTGGAAAGCTCTTCAGATCTTTTCTAGATCAGTGACTCTACTCTTATCTTTAATTAGTTTAACTTATGGGAATAAAACACTGCTGACATTCCTTTCAAAGTAACAATAAGCACAGAAATGCTTGTTTACTGGGGAAAAAATCTTTTGCTACCAAGAATTCATTATTAAATACAGAAAAGCTGAGAATCATCAGAAAGAATTTTAAAGCAAACGCTTATCTTTGGCTAAGTTCATAATTGTGAAATCATTGTTCGTGTTATCCCCATAGGTTGGGGGGGAGGGTGTATAATAGTAATCAAAACATTAAAAACACTGAGGATTTTAACTCAAAACAAAAAGTAAATGAGTGTTAGTTCATATTAAATCAGACTATATATGTTATTTTGTATATTATAAAAAACAGACTCACTTCCAGAATGCATACTTGCTGAATGCTTAAAAATACTTGGCATATTTGGGAGAGGAAGTGCAATATCTGTGATTTTCTCAGTGACTATGATGTACCACCCACTTTGCTATTAGTCTTTATGGTATTTCAGGGATCGCCATAACAATTCTGTGTGTTCAATGGGGAAAGTGAAAGCTCATAAATTGCCCGAGGTTAAGTAACTAGTAGTGTTAGAAGTCTGAGTATCCCTTAAAATTCTCTTTTCTATTACGTACCATATAAACTTACCACATGCGTAGCAATGTTACAATGTGAAGGTGCTTTCCAAACTTCAACTTTACATGATGAATTTATCTCCCTCTACCCCACTGGGATTCCCCTACCTGCTGGCCACTGGTAATAAGGATTTTCCTAAGCTCCGAGTCAAAGATAGTTTCCAAGACCGGGGTTAAAGGCTTCAAGAGTAAAAAACTTCTTTAATCTCTAGTGACAGAACTCTACTTTCCCTGAAAAAAGCGCATAACCATTAAAGATTTTTTTTTCTTTAGTCGTTTTGTTGTACTGCTAGTACTAATAGACAGCACATGTGATGGGTTAAATTTAAGAAGACTTCTTCCTGTGGATTTCCCCCTTATGTTTTCCTTCATTTCTTTCATTGTAAACCATTAAGATTAAGGAAATATTGCATATTAATTAGTGTTGATTATTTGAGTACATAACATTAAGATGAATTAATCTCAGTTTCAAGAGAAATTGGATACAGCACGATAACAGCAGCAGCAAAAATAATCATAGTAGCTAGAATTCACAGGAAGCTTACTGTGTGCCAGGCCCAGGCCATATCTCTCTGAACCTTCTCAACAACCTTAGGAAATCCATTATTATTTTGTGGAGGAGAACACTAAAGCACAGAGAAAGAAAAAGTCATCTGTCCAAAGTCACACAGGTAAGCTGAGGTTAAAATTCAAGTGTTTTTTTTTTTGGGGGGGGGGTACGCGGGCCTCTCACTGTTGTGGCCTCTCCCGTTGCGGAGCACGGACTCCGGACGCGCAGGCTCAGCGGCCATGGCTCACGGACCCAGCCGCTCCGCGGCATGTGGGATCTTCCCGGACCGGGGCACGAACCCGTGTCCCCTGCATCGGCAGGCGGACTCTCAACCACTGTGCCACCAGGGAAGCCCAAAAATCCAAGTCTTTTAATAGAGTTTATAACTCTTAACCTCTATGCCTTATGAAGCTCTTTTCCTATCATTCTAATATAATAGTAGGGTCTGGGGCTTTGGAGCAAAGAGATGAACAAGCCTGGGGAGGGCAATTCTAAGAGTACTTCTGACAGAGACTGGGCTCTTCTGATAGTAACTACATTACTGCAGATGTAGGGTAGGAAGGAATTGAGAAGTACCCGAGGACACTTTTCCTAGCATTTTCATCCTCTTTCCATTTGGCCACTGCCAGTAAATACTGTCTCAGTTTGGTTTTCTTCTCAACTCGTGGTGCTGGGAAAACATTTAAGAGAGAGCTATAATATGGTCAGACAGACCAGGAAAGGCTTCCCTATAAATATGATTAGTTAGAAATCAGAAGGATGAGATGATGTAACTACATACATGGAGCAGGAAGGAGTATTGGCAGACGGACCCTGTGGTAGAAGAGAACAAGACAAATACAGGGCCTTGGAAGAAGGTCAGTGAGGCTCCAGTGTACTGTGAGAGGTGTTTGGAAAGGCAGACGGGAAGCTAGAACAGTTTAAAAAGAGGAATGATGTAACAAGATTTGCATTTCCACAAGGTTAGTCTCGATATACAATAATATGAAGAACTGATTGGAAGGGTTTGGTTCACCTATAACCCACTTTTACCTAGAATGATGTTGACCTAATCACTTTTTTTTACATGATTTAAAATTGATTCAAAATCAAGTATAGAATAAATCTGGATATAAAATTTTCAACATTTTGAGCCTCATCCTTATTTAAATATTTGCTCTTTTCCGTATAATTTATACTAAGAATTTAATTATATTTTAAAAACTGTATTTTGCTTCAATTCCTTGATTTTTCTAGACCATTTAAAAAAAAATAAGAAAAACATATTTAAAATTGGCTACTATTTGCACTACCCAAATCACATATTACTCTTAAATCAATTAAAATAACAAAAATACACCTTGCATTTAGAGCGTATTTCGACTTTCATTAGCTCCTCTGATCACAAAAGTCTTCCCTTTCAATTGTGCTGGACATATTTCTCATATATCATTGATGTAGTTCACAGAAATAATCAGTTGTAACTCCTGCTTTCCTGACTTAAATTGATTGATTCATTCAATTATTTATTTGGGCACCTATTATGCATCAAGCACTATTCTAGACACTTAGAACATATCAATGAACAGAGATCTCTGCCTTAATGAAAAGAATTTTAATGTTTTTCCCCAAGAAAAATTATAAGACTTAAATCTTCTGTTATATCTGTCCAGTAGTTATCTAATATTTCTCCATATGACACTATATGTTACTTATGATTATAATTGGTAATTTATATATCCCTGATTCTTAACATTTTAAAATATTGTCTTTGAAAGAACTGAAGTCATTCTTAAAAGTAATGATTGAGAGATACATGCTACAACATTGATGAGCCTTGAAAACATTATACTAAGTGAAATCAGCCAGACACAAAAGGACGAATATTATATGATTCACTTATATGAGGTACACAGAGTAGGCAAATTCATAGAGACAGAAAGTGGAATAGAAGTTACCAGGGGCTGAGGCAAGGTGGTGGGGAATGGGGAATGGGAAGTTATTATTTAATGGGTACAGAGTTTCCATGGGATGATTAAAAAGTTCTGGAAATAAATATTGGTGGTTGGTATACAATACTGTGGAGGAATTTAATGTTACTGAATTGTATACTTAAAAATGGTTAAAATGATAAATTTTATTGTTCTGCATATTTTACCACAATAAAAAAGTATATGATTAAGTGGGCAATAGAAAAATTGCTATATTCCAGTACCACATTAAGCTTCATTTCTTTAAAACAATTTTTCTCCTAATTTGTTCACATGTGTTGGTTCATCTTGTAAATTAACTGAAGAGAACAGATTTAAATGGGGGAAGGAATATTATTTTAAAGTAAAAGGAGATTGGAAATATTACATTCTTCTAAAAAATACTTACTAAAAATCACCCTAGGCTTTGGGAAACAAATATAAAGCAAGAAGAAAAGGCACCTGATTCTAAATCAACCAAATCCAGTAATGCCCCTTTCAAATTAATGGCTGCTCTGAAACAGCAGCTACGAGATCGTGTCGACCCTTCACTCACTGACTTTGCAAAAAGCACAGTATTTGCCAGTCCTACTGTAAAAGATAGTTCTCTCTTCACTTTCCCCACCTACTCCAAAGCTAGCTTCTTTTTCATATCCAGATGATTGTTTATGAGCTCAGTCCTGTTTCAACTGTCACTCTTTACATCAAGGAAAGATAGATGGGACACACCAACCCCAACCTAAATGACCTTTGGATGTGACAAGAGTTTTAGGTCAGCCTTGCTAAATGGAGGCCTTGGTGTATCGAGACATGCCTTGGGGTGAAATTTACAGTGAATTTATTATCTCCCAATGCCCTTTGGACTGCTTCCCACCATCAAACACCATGGCAGCACTTGGAACAGGAAGAAATACATTAACTGGAATCTGATCGTTTTAAAAGGTTACAGCTGCCCAAATATAATTTAATTTCATACTTGCCCTTTGAGGGTTTGGTGTATATTTTCATTTTATGACTGCAAATGATAAAGCTCTTAAGATTCCAGGCAATAAAAAGAGGAAAAAAAAGTATTTTAAGGGTTAGAAGTCTATTCAGTTCATACTCAATGAATGAAGTGACAAATTAGCTTTTTAAAAAAAATCTAACATTTCTCTTTTTTATCTGGACCATCTTTTTTTTTTTTTTTTTTTTGCGGTATGCGGGTTTCTCACTGCTGTGGCCTCTCCCGTTGCGGAGCACAGGCTCCGGATGCGCAGGCTCAGCGGCCATGGCGCACGGACCCAGCCGCTCCGCAGCATGTGGGATCTTCCCAGACCGGAGAACGAACCCGTGTCCCCTGCATCGGCAGGCGGACTCTCAATCACTGCGCCACCAGGGAAGCCCTCTGGACCATCTTTTATTCCTCTTCTGACCCTACACTTCGACGTTTGGTTGAAATCAATATGTGAACACCAGCCTCAGATCTCAGCCAGATTAAAAATTAAAAGGATGATTTAAAAAATGAAGATAAAGTCAATCTGATTTAAAGTGAAAATAGTTTAGTATAGGAAACATATTTTTCATTAGTGTTTCCTCTCACATAATTGGGAAGATTTTCCCATTAAAGTATATCAACATCAAATTGACTTACCATTGATCCAGTACTTTTCTAGTATATTACACTTTCCACAAACTTTAATGAAAGAGTCACAAAACCCTCTATAAATGCCACATCACAGCCTTATCAGTTTAATTAGTAAATATTATTACTATTATTTTATCAACAGAGAATAAGAGATATGGTGTTACTAATGCAATAGAATTAATCAGAAAAAAGTCGGACACAAAATTCAGATAAAATCCCCTATAATTTATTATTTTAAGACATCAAAACAAAACAAAACAAAACCCAACGCTTACTCTTTCCCTTTAACTTAATACTTCACCAGAGACTTAACGGTTTTTTAAATATCAATCCAATAGAGTTTGAGGCAACACAGTATTTTGGACTTACTGTTTGTAATGAGAAAAGCCACACTGGTCAAAGGCAACTTACAACTGTGTGTGTGTAAATATGCATTCGTTCATCATTCTTTAGTTTAGTCAACAAATATCTCTTGAAAGATACTGAGCAGTTCCTGTGAAGCTTACACTTTTAAAAAGATTTTTCATATTATTTTAAGAGGGTACTCCTAATATATGAACAGCAAAGAAACACTCAGCATTTAAGTATTATAAAACTTAAACAGGTAATTACAAATATTAACATTTTTATTAGCAAATTTTAATTTCATGTTGACATGTCACTGTTTCCAAAGTATTTTGCATAGCATTTAATCTGCATAACAATCCAGTGGGGCAGGTATTAACATCCCCATTTACAGATTATGAAAATGTAGCCTAGCAAAGTTAAGGAACCTGCCCCGGGTAGCAAATCTAGTGGTTACCGAGACTGAAATGCTCTGTATGGTAACGGGAAACAGTACTTATTCTTTTACTCATTTGTTCAATTATCCCTCTTTCAGTCAACAAATATTAATTAAAGGCCCACCTAAAGTGAGAAAAATGAAAAGGCAAACATTATCCAGGAATCAATTAAAAGGATCTTACTCTCCTCTCTCTAAAGAAGATATAGAAATGGCTAAAAAAGCACGTGAAAAGCTGCTCAACATTACTACCCATTAGGGAAGTGCAAACCAAAATCACAATGCAATACCACCTCAAACCCATTAGGATGGCTATGCTCAAAATAAACAAACAAAAAACACAAAAAATACCAAATGTTCACGAGAATGTGGAGAAATTGGGACCCTTGTGCATTGCTGGTAGAAATGTAAAACAGTGAAGTCTCTAGAAAACATTATGTCAGCGCCTCAAATAATTAAACATAGAATTACGATATGATCCAGCAATCCTATTTCTGGGGATATACCCAAAATACTTGAAAGCAGGGACTAGAACAGATACTTGTACACCCATGTTCACAGCAACATTATTCACAGTAGACAAAAGGTAAAAATAGCCCAAATATGTACCAACAGATGAACTGACAAACAAGAGAATATTATTCAGCTTTAAAAAGGAAGGAAATTCTGACACATGCTACAACATGGGTGAACCTTGAAGACACTGTGCTAAATGAATAATCCAGACATAAAAGGCCAAATATTGTAGGAGTCCACTTATAACGAGGTATCTTGAATAGATAATTCATAGAGACAAAAAAGTAGAATAGTAGTTATATCAGGGGCTAGGGGTATGGGAAAATCAGAAGTTACTGTTTAATGGGTATGGACTTTCAGATTGAAATGATGAAGTAGTTCTGGAGACGAGTAGTGGTGATGGTAGTACAACATGTGAATGTACTTAATGCCATGGAACTGTACCCTTAAAAATGGTTAAAATGGCAAATTTTATGCCATGTATATTTTACTACAATAAAAATAAATATATGTAAGATTAATAAAAACTAGCAAGTTTTGGGTCACAATCAAAAATTTAAAAATAAATTTTAAAGCAGAAAATAAATACTTAAGCCATTACTCCAACAAAGTAAGATGAGAAATTAATACAAAGAAAAAGCCAAATGTTTTCTCTCTTGAGTATGAACTAAGAAATGTTGGATTCAAGGACAGTGGACAGAGCAGAAAGCCATATTAAAATGGCGGGAGTGAAAGAACAGCTATTGAACCGTAAGAGAGCTGGCTTCTCTTGGCTTCAGCTGTCCTGCCAGCCAGGCTGAGACTTCCTGGGCAGGAGATAAGAGAATTCCTTTCCTAGGTGGTCAAAGAGACCAAGGGAATTTTGGGGGTAATAGAACTGTCTTGCGTCCTGATGGTGGTGGTGGTTAAAACTCATAGAACTGTATAACTCAAGTATAGTCAAATTTACTGCATGTTATTTTTATAAATTAAAAAGTAAAAAATACAATCACACATACGAAAAAAGCATCTTGTTCAACAACTCTGACTTATAATTCTTAAACATTTTGACCTTCCTTCCCAAGAAAAAATCAGGAATAGTGGGATTTCTAACACTGTAAATTATAAAGATTTTAAAAAACACTGCAACATTTAGACTTGATCTTTTTTTTCTGGCTTTGCTCTTTTTTTTTTAAATTGTAGTATAATTGCTTTACAATGTTGTGCTAGTTTCTGCTGTACAATGAAGTGAATCAGCTATATGTGTACATATTATCCCCTCCCTCTTGGACCTCCCTCCCACCACCCCATCCCACCCATCTAGGTCATGACAGAGCACTGAGCTGTATCTCTAATATGTCCATATATGTATAAAGAATGAATACTAAATGGTATAAGTGTGCAGGAGAGCAGGTAGCCAGGGGTCACCACCCATGATCTGAGATAACAAGACTATAAAATACTGATAGTAGACTATTAAACAAACAAAGTGAAAAGCAATTCTCTCCATTTCAGCTGATGCTAAGAAACCAATTGTGCAGTTCTTTCTTAGTATAAAAATAAAGAGCTGTGTTTCCACCTCTATGTTGTTCTTTTCCAAGAGAGCTCACACTTTTTTCCAAATCTCTGGAGAGTGGGTGAAAATCAGACTGTTATTAGTGTTATGGTCTCAATGAAAGCTTCCATCATTGATGTGTTCATGGCATTATTGGCTTTATTAATAGAGAAGATGTATTATGGATGAAAATATCTCTAGGCTAGTATCTTCTAAGAACATTTAGAATGTAATCAAATCTATTTGGGTGGGAAAAAAAAGGCCCAGATATATTTTCCTCTGATAGCCTCAATCCTTGCCATTTGGTATTCCCAATTAAAACTCTTCACTCATCTGCTCATATCTGGATTGCTATTATAATTGTTTAACTAATAAGAAAATAGTTCTAAAGGAGATAGTACCTCCATTTTTCACAATTGTGGGAGAATAAAAAAGTAGCTAGAGTCCCAGATTTTGGTGAACAAGAGAGAGGAGGGAAAAACTGAAGAATAGAGAAAAGGGGAAGACTCGTAGAGAAGGATTAACAGAGGGGGCAACTAAAAATGTAGAGAGGAAAAGTTAAAGAAAGAGGGGAAAAAAGGAAGTCATAAAAGTAAAAGAGAGAGAGAGAAAAAGATTTTCAATAGGAACAGAGGTAGATTTTTAGAAGTAGCCTCCTGTTTTTAAATCTTTAGCATCCTTAAGGATTAAAAGGTTTACCGTGCCCAACCAGTTGGCTGTGTAATTCAAAATAACACAGCATTCTGATTACTGCTATGAAGCTGTTTTATGTCAAATTGTTACTTACTTATTTATTTCCACATAGCCCTTCTTTTCCTGGGTGTAAGCATGTTGTTAGGTTGTCTATTGGGTAGTCTAGCCCTGGTCTGACCTGCTCAGCTTCCTTCTCCTTCCATGAAGATATAAGAGGAATAATGAAACTTCCAATCTCTTGCCTAATTAGATCTTCAGTGCTAGCTTGACTATTTTCAGGTTTCTAAAGCATTTCTTTTGAATGCCTCAGGCCAATGGTTACTTCAGCACCCTTCTCTCATATTTTCTTTGACAGTACATGAATAAATGTATCAGGAATCAGAGAAGTCCACTTGTAAGGTGCAAAGACTCCTTCTGGGGATTTCTGAGGCTCGTGGTTACATTCATAGTGCTTTGTTTCATTTCCCCCCTTCTTCCATGATATATAGGTAGAACAGCTATACTTATCTGTATTTTAAAAACAAGAAAACTCGAGAGCTGGCCAGATTAAATGACTTGAGACCAGACTCACATATCACTTCAGAAGCAGGTTGAGAGCAGGACCCTTATTTGTTAATCCCCTATTTGCTGAACAGTTTGGGAAGTTAGAGGGATCATGATATACCAACTGCTTTGCATGCCTTTATTACGCCCTAACCATCCAGCCCTGCTGTAAAACTCTCCCCATTATAACAAAACACTGTAACTTTCCAATAACATACAGCTTTCCCTTCAAAGGGAAAAGTTTGTTCCATTCACAAATAATTGTCAATGTCATAAAAGCAAAGATGCGCTAGTAACTCTTATGGAACGGAAAGAAATAGGGAGATACATTCTTTTCATTTTTAGGAAGAATTGAAACAATTTTTGTGTAGTCTTACATGTAGAACAAAGGTTTTTATATTGAAAGGATATTTTACTTTCATAAAGATTTTCGGCTTGCATTAAACATGGGGGAATGGCTCTCAAAGAGTGTATTCAACCCCAAATTAAATTGAGATGGATTTCTCAACTTGCCATACACCTCTTTACTATAGAATATAATTGCTATATCTTAGAAAAATACTTGCTAACTTGAAATATGGAAGAATTTATTAGACTCATTTCTGACAGTGGAGAAATCCCTGAATACAGGATATAATGACAAGGATGATAGCAGCTAATGATGGCTGAATGCTTATGCTATACTAAGCATATTGTACATACTATCTCATTTAATCCTCACAACAGCTTTATCATGTAGGAACAAAATTATCACATTTGACAAGGGAAGAAACTGAGACTCAGAGGTATTCAGGAGAGCTCAAGCTCATAACTCATCATACAATAAGTTCCATTTAAATATTATTTATTTGTAAGATTTACTTTAAAACAATTAAACACAATGTTTTAATGTTTTTTACAAATTGACAAACATGCTTTAAAGAAAGGAAAAAAAGCATAAGTCATCAGGTCATCTGACGGATTACTGTACTACTATACCAATAAACTACTAGATGGTTACAGTGCAAAGACTGAGCCTATGAAAACTATATATTTTATAGTTTCATACTGCATTTAATGCTAGCTTGGGTCTAAGGTGACACTAAAACATCCAAACTTAAAACTCCCCTGGAAAGAAACCAGATGCAAGATGAATCAAATCAAGATGAGAATAAAAATGAAGAACTTTTAAGGGCCTTTGCTTTTTTTTTTTATTGTTTAGTTAAGTGTCATGGCTTATCTTCTATATGTTAACCAAATGTTTTAACTGTACTATTTCTAACAATTTAAGATTCCTTGAAAAACCAAAGAACTAAATTCAGGGGAAAGCTAGTCATCTGTACGAGCTGTATAGACCAGAGCACAGTATAGTAGAGCACAGTATAGTCAAATTTCAGATGGAAACTTATCTTAAAGCGACTATTATAGATGGAGGGACAATATTTTCTGCAGTTCTGCCTCATTCCAAAAAGGAAGTAATTGTAATTTTAACTGTCAAGATTACTTTTTTCATTTTACATTGAAGAAGTTCTAGAAGTTCTAGAATGGCAAAAGCAAGAGAGAACATTGTTGCAATTTCCCTGTTGGAGGTATCAATTCTGCTGGCCCAATGCTCATTGTACCAAATTATTGGGGAGCATACTTTGAGTCTGTTCCTCCATTTCTTCCTGTCTCCCTCCTTTATCCAAGAAGCCGCTGGGTAAGAAAAGGGGGTATGGCATTAAGGGAAAGGTCAGGATTAAGAAAGATGGAGTGATTAAGGATTCCTTTCCCTCCTCCCCTTTCTTTTCATGCCATAAGTTTGGCAGGACAATACTGAGAAACTTCCACAGGAAACAGCAAATCTGAAATATGTTGGGCTGGCTTAAGCTTTTTATCTGAAGGAATCGAATAGGGCTCTATTTTCAAGTCTTGCAAAGTCACCTGCCAACCAAATGTAGCTCAAAATTGTAACATGGTTTTTCTCCTTGGTCTTTCTCTCAGAACATTTCATTCATCACTGCAAAATCTTATCTGCATGATTATATAATCAACTTTTGAATACTATCTTTCTTCTAAGAAGCAAATAAAATATCAACAAGACTTGTAAACAATCTCACTTTGAACCTTTTATGAACAAATAGATATGAAACAGCACACTTCTCTGTTGTTTTGTTTTCTGAATTCCTTGATCTTTCAATAGCTTTCCACAAAAGAATTAATTCACAGAGCACAATCAGTGAACTCAGCAAAATGAAAGCAATTCAGAAGGTTGCCATTGTTACTAATATGCAAATCCTGTCTATTGTTTTATTCATCCTTAATTTAAGTCTAAATGCAAAAATAGCAATTTTTCTCCCCTCTTTTTACACAAAACAACTTAAAAGTAATATATATGAATACATGCATTTAAATATTTGTAAGGATACCATGGAAAAATAGGAAGAAGCTAGATTTAGCTTTCAGCTGCTAGGATTCCAGGCACACTTCTGTTAATATCTGATTTAGCCAGGTCACTACTTAAAGTCTAAATTGCCTCATCAATAAAATTCAAGAGTTGGAATAGAAGAATGATTTTTAAATTTTATCTTAGCAGCAGAATCTTTTATTCAAACAATCTCAGCCAGTAGAACTCAATCTATAAAACAAATAAAAGTGAATGGTACTGTTTGGTGGCGATTGGAGCCACTTGGACTCCCGTGAACAGTTTGAAACAACTGCTTTTAAAGGTCTCTGAGGTCCTTTTTATTTCAAATAGACTTGTTAGGACAGGAGGTTGTATGACTTTCTTCAAATTCTATTCCACTTTCACACTCCATTCATTCTCTTAAATTTCAAGCTCCTTTATGATCCATCAAGGATTCTTAACTAATTCATCTTTGCATTCCTTATGATGCTTAGCTTAGTCACTTACAAAGAATAAGAATTTGCTGAGTAAATAAAATTTCTGGGATACTATGGGGTTTACAAAATAATTCGCTTCCACTTTAAAGTTTGAAAACATAGGAACTATTTCCTTAAAGGAAGTAATTAAAAGTTTATAAATTTTCTCAAATTTCTATGAGAAACAGTTTAGCTCTACAATAAAGGAGTAGAATAAGAGGTAAGATGTCTTAGTGTATATTCTACTAATATATTTAGAAGAGTATGTTTTGAAGGGTTATACCAGAAACTATTTCATATAAAATAATATTTTATATTATTTATTTTAAAATGTGTTATTACATTAAAAGCATCTACGTAAATAACTTATTTTAAACTTTATAAGCTCTTCATTTAGAATAGTTGCTGGCAGCTCACAGAGACAATTAATTTGCATTACATCCAAGGAAAAATAGGACTTGACAGGAGGCATTATTTTCATTTTATAGATATAAATATTGAGATAAAGAGTGAGAAATAGCAAAATTTAGAACACTATACTCCTAAGTAACTACTCGGGCTTTTCTTTTTTTTTTTTTTTTTTGGATAATTAAACTCATTGTCTCCTATAGATTCTTGTGATGGGCCTTAAAATTATACCACACAGGGGAAAAAAATTGTTTCCTTATGAATAAGACAATGTGCCTCAATTTTACTAACTTGCTTTAGATGCTGAACTGCAAAATAAATCCACATAAGAAAAGTCTGCCAAGTCCTCACTTGCAAGACTGCCTTTAAGCCATAAAAAATAGTTTTAATACCAGCTAATAACATTTATTAATCGACTAATAATACCAAGCATTTATTATTACCTAGGACATAGTATTTCATAAATTGTAATTAATACTTTTATTGCTCTAAGAACTTGATGTATATTATCTCATTTAATTCTCACGATAAGATATCATTTATATCCATAAGTTACAGACAAGAAAACTATGGCATGGAGAGGTTAGGTAACTTGCCCCGAATCACAGAGCTAGTAAATAGCAGAACCATGATTTAAGGCACAGATGGCTGCAAGTACCATCCTTTTAACCATTACATTTTACTGGCTCTCACTAAATAACAGTGCCTCTTAAAATATTAATCTAAAGATAATGTCTTAATTTAATAATAAAATTTTTTGCTTTAGTCTATGTTCTTTTCCCTCTAATTATCCCCTGCTGAGAGACTAAGTTTTCCTGTATATAATTAATTAACTATGAAGACTTCAGCCCTAGGTTTAACAGTTATATGTAATATAATTTACATATTCCAGCTGCATGCTTTGAGATTTAGCCATACAAATAATGGATAATATTCGTGGATAATATTCAACAGTTTTCTGGTACCACAACCAGAGTTTGTTTCTCTTAAGGAGCATCTGTCTTCATTTGGGTTCTTTAGGCTCAAGATTCTTATTGGTTCTATTAAGGTGATAACTTTTACTTATGTAGAATTTTACTCCTAAGATTGAATTTGTCTTCGTAAGACATTCCTTGAATAAATTAAAGGATACTAGTAATATAAACTAAACCGACAATTAGGTTGAATGACAAATTTCTAATATAAATACAATCTGTGAATCTGAAGAATATTAGTTTCTCTCCCTTCTTATATATAACCAAGACTAGAGAACTGAGTAGTTCTGTTTTTCTTGATAAAAATGAAAAACCTGTATACTTTAAAAATTACAATAAACTGGTATTGTTCCTAGGATTGCATCTACTGTTGGCCTTGAGCCTAGCAATCCTTTTATGTACAGCAATTAGCCTAGAAACATTTTAGAGTAACCTAACCATGTTTTGATTAAGAGAACACAGAATGCCATTGAGGAATGGGCATGAACTTGTGACCAGGAAACCTGGCACTGATAAATAGTTTATATTACTTTAGTGCAGGCAATGGGAGAACTTCAAATACAATTTTAAACTTTACCATTTGATTGGTAATTACAATAAAAATGGGTAGTGTGGAAAAGCACACGTGTACTGATGTTTCTGTTAGCATGTAATGAGACAACATGAAGCCGCTGGAAACAAGGAAATACAGAAATAGCATGAAAAAGACACTGCTGGTACCGTCTCCATTGCCCAAATGTCAAACAGCTCCCGGGAACCCTAGGGGTGGTAATAACTATGGAAGTAGTTCCTACTAGGTTTTTCCTTAAAGGAGATTCTTGAACACTGCTGGGTTCTGACTCTAGCCCATATGGGCCTGGAAAAGTCAGAGAAAATGTTGGCTGCACTTTTTCAGGCCTATTTGCATATGTTCTTTAGTATGCAGAATGTCTCTGTATATAATTTAATTGTTGTTGGGGTTTTTTTGCCTCTATTAATACATATGCAAATGACTCACACTTGCAGCTGTGCTGTCTTAATCATATGTGTGCTTCTGTCTGTCTGCCCTGCAGGCTCAGGGTCGAAGAGAGAGGAAAAGAGGGAATTCATTCTTTTAACCTGCAAGAAAACTCACTCATGCAGACAGAAGTCTGAGAGCAAACAACACACCAGGGTTGCAGCTGAAACGTTGAGCAGTTGATCATTTTTCACCCTGTATGGAAATGACTGTGACCTAAGAGTTAAACTGAATAGTAGAGTGTCTAGGTAGGTAAAGATGAATACTTTACAGGTATTCATCCTTGTAAGTAACTCCTTCAATAAGAAGGTAAAAAGCCTCATATCTAGACCTCTCCACATGGTTATTTCTTCGTTATTGATTTTCTAGGGGTTTCTCTTGGTCAGACGCATAAAGCCATGCTCACCTACAAGGCTCTGGGAAATATGAAACATTTATCTGTGTCCTGTCATAATTATTGACCTCCTTCAGAGAATGGCAGGAGGCTGATAAACTTCATTTTTTCATCTACATCTACCTTGATGTTACTCTCCATCAGATAGAAACTGAAGCCCTTTCCACTATGACTTCCACGTACCTTTGATAGCTAGGAAAAATGATTGATTTTAGTTGATATTTTGTATAATTCATTCTCCCCTGTGATCACATGTCACCTATCATATTCTCTATCCCAGAGGATTCATGTTATTGATATTACTGGTTGCTGGAACTGTAGCCCTATGTGATTTCATTTATGACAATTTGCAATTTTTAGTCTTTATTCCAAAAATATTATTATGCATTTTAAAAATAATCCTACTAAAATCAGTAAAAGGTGAATTAATTCAATAAAAATTCTTGAATGAAAGCTACTTGCTTAGTTGAGTAAAATATGACCATCCAAAAAGAATTTCAATCTTTTTTTCCCCTGCTTATCACTATTAATCATTGGTTGGAGTCGACATTTTTGGCTTCCTATAGGTAGAACAGGTGGCAACCATCTTTTGGCCAACACAAATACAGTATTTATAAAGTGAGAAATAAGTGGATAAATATTTCCTTTTAATTTCCAATCTTAGAAGCCTTGTTAAAAAACAGAAATAGGATACACTGCAAATCTTACTATTAAAAAGTTCACGATGCCCATTAAGTAAAATGCAAATTAATGACAATGAATATGAGAAATAAATGTTAGATGGACTGCTGCCATCATTTGGTTTCATTAATTAGAAACAGACAATTTGCTTAGCTGATTTTATCTAGGCACAAATATCCAAAAGATTCAAAGTGTAAGTTATTTTGCTTAAATAATTAGACTCACTTCTTCATATTGAAATGAAGCTAGATTAGTTTTCTGTATAAGTTAATCTCCCTCCTTTAAAAAGAGACAATATTAGGAGAACATATATCAAAAGGCATCCTTGGCTCTTGGAAGAAAAATAAGTAGTCTGAAGAGGAAGGGGAAAGAAAAAAGAGAAGAGGAGGAAAAACGAGAAGGGGGTAAACAGTATATGAGATTGCTAATTGGCTAGTTACTAGTATTTTGATAATATACCTTTCTATTATTTAGAAATAATTTCCTTTAGTGTTGTATTGGCAAGGTGAGTCATACTGAGTCAAAAGCACCTCTATCAATTCATAGTCTCATCTACGCCTGTACATCCGTTAACGAACAACACAGGAATAAACTAATGTTGAAATGTTTGGTTTTTTTTTTTTTTTTTTTTGCAAATTATAACTTTAAAGGAATTACACAAACTGTAATAAATGCTAAAACACACTCTTTATGCAGCTGCCCAAGGTTACAAATAAGATAAAGGGAAGAAGGAACAGAAGAGATAGAGCTACAGATTTCTCATATACTAAGAATCTTTTAATAAGGGTTAAAAATATAATGTTCCCTGGTATTTAAATTAATATCATTTTTTCCAGAAATTAATCATACACTGCTTTGTTATTTTATTAAAAATGATTCTGACCATTAGCTCATGATAGTTTCTTCATTTTATTCCTATGTACTGAGCACCAGCTACTTGCTAGGCATCCCCCCCCCCCAACCCCAGCACGTGGGATACATTATGATACATTACTGGACAACAACAACAACAAAATGGCACTCCCTGCTCTGGTGGAGTTTAGAGAATATTTGAAACAGGCAGACAATAAATAAGGAACATAATATGTAAGTTACACAGTATGTTTGAAGATGACTAGTGCTATAGAAAAAAAGCAGAATAAGGGAAATAGAAGTGTGGTACCTCTGGGAGGGTTATTTTATGATTTCAAGCGGTTAGTTAGACTAAGTCTAGGAGAGATGACATTACAGCAAATTCTTGAATGAGGTGAATTAGCCTTCCAGGGAGAGGAACAGGTCATGCCAAACTCTAAGGGGGGAGCATACTTCAGCAAGTCAAGGGACAGAAAAGAGTCTAGTGTAGTCGCAGCACACGGAACGAGGTAGTGTGGAGCAGACCTATCATAAACATAATTTTAAAATACTGCAGTGCCAAATATGGTACCAGGCACGTAGTGTTTTCATAAGGATGAAAATTAATTTATATAAGAAATTAATCATTAAGATTCAGCTTAATTCCACTACTTCAAAGAAGAGTAGCTAGTTAACAAACAAAACTAGATAATTTATTTTAATCGTAATCTTTTTTTTTTTTTTTTTTTTTTTTTGCGGTACACGGATCTCTCACTGTTGTGGCCTCTCCCGTTGTGGAGCACAGGCTCCAGACACGCAGGCTCAGCGGCCATGGCTCACGGGCCCAGCCGCTCCGCGGCATGTGGGATCTTCCCGGACCGGGGCACGAACCCACATCCCCTGCATCGGCAGGCGGACTCTCAACCACTGCGCCACCAGGGAAGCCCCTTAAGTGTAATCTTAAGATTCATTCTTCACCCTTTCATTTAATGGGTATTTACTGAGTTCATTAAATATTTCAAGCATTGGTTAAGTGCAAACGATGGTGAGTCAGTAATTTCATAGATTTTGCCATCTGGTATAAGCCAGAAAGTAGGATTTAAAACATATTCTATAAGTGCTATGAGAGGGGAAATACAGTGTGCTCCCAGCATATATAAGACCTACATTAATCAAGACTTGGGGACAATGAAGACTTCCCTGAAAAAGTGAGGTTTTGACTTGCAACCTCAGGGATAAGTAGGAGTCTGCTTGGTTAAAAAAAGGTGGGCAATAGGGTTCCCGAAAGAGAAAACATCACGTGTAAAGATCCGGAGGGGAGAGAGAACTTGAAAACACCAAGGTGTAATTTAAGGTATTTAAGTAGGAGAAGGACATGGTCAGATTTTCTAAAATCTTAAAGATCATTCTGACAAACATATAGTAGAGAGTACACTGAAGGGGCAAGATGAAGAAAGAAAGGGCAGTTCAGGGCTACTGTGGTAAATTATGGAAGCAATGAGGGTAGCCTGACCCACTGAGTGACAGTATCGGGCAAAGGAACAGATGGATTTTTGATGTATTTAGTAGGTAGAATGAATAGATAGATAATGAATGAATAGGTCCAGAAGAAGAGGGAAGAAGAGAAGTTGAACATAGTGCTCATGGTTTCTGGGGTTAAGCCATTTGCTAAGACCAGAAGATGAACAGGTCTGGGGGCAAGGAAGAGAATTGGTGAGGCCCGTCTTGTAGTCAGTTTATCGTGCATGTAACGTCTGTATTTCCTCTTGGTAGCCAACAAATAGTTGGCTATATGGATCTGAAGCTCAAGAAAGACTTAAAAGCTCTGGAAAAAGCTCAGAGGAGACAAGGACAGATATTTTGTTATAAAAGAAAGAAATAAAATGGTGCCTGGGCACAACATGTTAATTTGTATGTTTTATATACATAATCCAGATTAAGCCATTTTCTCTATATAAATAAAAAATAAATATTTGACAATGCTTAGACTATTTTAACTGCTCCTAAAAGTATACAGAGTAAGGTGATTTTTTAATGTATTTTTTTTGCATAGTAAGTATTTTATTATTTTATCCAGGAACATGAAGTGATAAAGTAATAAATAGTGGTTTAATTTAAAACATGTCATTTTGGTTTTCTTTTAAGACAATTGTAATCATTATTTCTTCTTTAATAAAAGCCCTGGTTATTGGTTTTACTTAATATTATCCAAGTGTGAACAATTGCATGTAAATGATTATTTCAAAAGAAAACACAAATGGTAGGTAAACAAAGTCAACCATGAGTAGAAATATATTTATACGGTCCTTTCTTGGATCTAGATGTTCAAAAAGAGAAGACTGAATTAACATGCATCTGTGTAAAGAGGTATGAAATAGACAATGCAGAGTGTGAAGTAGATAGCCGTCATGAATCCTGCTGTCTCCTTCAGTATTGCATATAGAGGATTTGTATTAGTACCAATTAATCAGCATCGTTGTTATAATTGTATTAGCAGGTTACTAAGTTAGCAAATGTCCTAAGAAGGGCAATGTCTCCAAAGTTTAAAATAAAATCTCCTGTACTTGGAAAAGCAAGTATAATTGCTTTAAAACCATGGATTTTGGACTCTGTGATCCAGATTTCTTCTTTGTCAAATTGAGTTATTAATACATAACAAAAAGTGTTGTAATAAGAATTAAATGAGAAATCTTTGTGTGAAAGCCTTACCAGAGAACCTAGCATAAGAACCTAGGACTGCATCTCAGTAATTGAAAGAGAATCTTAGTAACTAAAAGGGACTCAAAAGTGAAGTCTACTCCAGGTATTATTAAGGGATGGAAAATGGAGATTTAGTAGTATAATTCAAAGCAGAGTATGGAGAAAATTAAAACTGGCTCATACATTATACTCCACTGAGATGAAACTTCTCAGAAGTAGGTTCACAAGATTGGGGTGAATGCTGGGTTAGCGTTAAGATAAGACTTCTGACTAGGCATTGTAGTTAGCTTTTCTCTGACCTGTCTGGGAAGGTTTGTGGAGAAGAAAAGAATTTGGATGCTATTTTAATGCAAGGGGAGGGAGAGTATTACAGGTCTCCTTTGCAGCTGGGGGAAAGGTGAAGTCAAGATTAGGGATCTGTGAATACAGTGTTAGGAATAGGAGTAGGAAAGTAGGTTGGTGTAGGCACCCTAGCAAAGGTGAGAGTAAGTCCACTAAAAGAAAAGCCAGATTCTCTGCTATGACATGCATTTGGAATATGTGTTTGGGTTTGAGTATTGTTTTCTACTCATGAGCAAGAAGTCCGTGTGTGTGTGTGTGTGTGTGTGTGTGGTTATGTGTTTGTGTTTTAATAGTAGCCAATGGCTTATCATGAAAGAGTTAAGATTATTAGTTTTCTTGTTGTACCGCAGCGTTGATTTACTGAGATCCTAACAAAACTCATTTATATTAATGGGTACAATGCCACTTACACAAAATATCTTTATCCCATTTATAGATCAAATTATAGTTGAGGCAAAAGCAAATATGTTTGGTGTCTTTTTTCTTGTTTTCTGATCAACAAATTGTTTTGTATCTTTAAATTTTAACAGAATCTGATATCACATTATAAGGGCAGAAATAAAACTTAATTTGTGTCAAACAGTCTAATACTATCTTTATAGAAAAATAAGTTTGGACTGCTGCCTAACAAAGCTACCTTCTACTAGAATTCTACAATGAAACATAGGAGATGCCTCCAACTTGCCCTCGCTCCCTCTCACCACTAATCCAATGGTGAAAGGAAATGAGAATGTCTAATTTGTTTTGAGAACTGACAGCTTAGATCTCTAAACCTCCTATTTTCCACATTCAAATCTATTGCTGGATATTCTTCCCTCTTCCTTTAATCCCACTACTCTTTTTAGTTTTACTTATTATAGCCACTTCTCTGTATTGTAGTTATTTCTCAGATTTCAAAAGCTAACAAATGTTGTTACTTTTATTGTCCCCATGGCTCCAACAGGTTATTTCCAAGGTTATTTCCAGCTCAAAGAAACAGACACTAACACTGTAGCTTTCGGAGAAAAGGCAGAATAGGAATGGGTGTGATTAACCTCTGTAGAACACAGTATGTCTCAGTTCCTCCTGTGAGACTCAACTGGTGTCTCAGAACCCCACCAGGTCTGACAACTCTCTGTGCTGACCAGATGTAACTGTCTCTTGATGCTACAATTTAAACTATATTATCCTTATAGGCTAGGGTCATCTGTCATGACAATGCACTTTCATGAATACAACTTAATTTTATTAAGCATGAGTGCTTTATACTTGGCTTTAACGGCATACTGTGTCTTTCAGGCAAAGGAAAATATAAAACTTCTCACAAGGGGAGATTAATCCTATTATTGGATGATTTGTTATTCCCATTACCTGTGTAACTATAAAGTCCATAACAACAGAAACTAGGGTAGTAGGATGCTGATTCAAAGATTTAAACAGTTAATGAAAGATAACTTTAATATAATCTAATTGATATTCGTTCCAACTCCAGAGACAAAATTTCTAAAATCACTTGGACATCTGGTAAAGTTAGCACTGACATTCACGGATATATGGGAATATGTCTTCTGCCGAGCTAAAAAAAGGTCTTAATTAGGATGTCTGGATAAAGTTGTGCTCATTTAGGCACCTGCTTATTTGGTCTACTTATCCTTGCTTATCCAACTGAGCTGGCATTAGCAGGAGAATAAAGAGTGCTTCAAAAACACTGGGCATCTTGAACAATTTTAAATGTAATTTTTGTAAGCTATCTTGATCCATAAGTATCTGAATATCTTTTGTAGTTTTTTTGTTCTTTTTATCTTGGTGAGGACCATTCTGTGATGAAATTATGGCATACAGTAATCAAAGCAAAACTACAGCTCATTTTGTTAAATCATACCAGGCAATAAAAAAATTACAATAAACTGTCTTTAGTACAGAAAACAGGGCTAAAAATTAAAAGAACCAACTTTGGGTTAAGAATCAGTAGACATAAATTCAAAAACAAAAAAATGTGAGACAAATATCACTAGTCAGTTTTATTTTGTGTTAACACGATAATAGCTGTTTTCGATATTTACTTAACCTTTGTCTCTGGTGTATTGTTTCCCGACTTACCTGCAGTTGGAGTGGGCCTAAGCCTGGTGTTGCTGCAGCAGCAGCTGCCATGGTAGTTGGGATCAGCTGTACAGGGTAAGGGTCACCTACGTAAGAGAATAATAGAGGCGTCAGCACCTTTTATCTACTCTCCACCTGCAAATTAAACTCATGCATTCACTCTTTCCAAAAGCCTTCTTTTGTGTGCCTTGCTGAGGCCTAATGAAAAGCTCTATTGTGCAGCTTTTTACTAACACTCTTTTCACAATTCTGGCTGAGAGAGGAATGTGAATAAAAGGCACAAGCAATTAAGGCGGAAACCTCATCCTTTTTTCATGATGTATTTAGGAAAATGGGAGGAAAGAGTGCACATTGATCAGAGGGCTGCACTTTATAACACACACACACACACACACACACACACACACCTGATAATCTTGATATGAGCATACCAACTCCTCAGCAAATATATAATGTTATTATAAAAGGAACTTAACTAAACTTAATTCTATTTTAACAAAGTAAACTCTAAAGGTTTAGGCCAAGTAGCTTATCTTTTTAATGCTATGTTACAGTCTTGATTCAATTAACCTGTGGACAAATTCATCATAAAGAAAACATTTAATGCATTTTTAAAAGTTATATAAAATATTGGTATCTCTATTATTCCAGAGACAAATGTTTAAAAATATATACTATAAGGAAAGCAGAAAATAGATGGTTTTTCCCCAAGGGATTTCTCTTTGTGGGAATATCTAAAAAACTAAAATTTTAGTAATTTAAAATTAAACTTTTAATACAGATGATCTATAAAAATATAGAGAGACAAACATATATTCACATATAGAAGATTATAATGTACGTTTTTGATGTGAATAAAGAATTTTTTCCTCTTAGTAAAGACGTACCTCAGACTTTTTGCACAGAGCCCAGTGATATGCTAACAGATATGAACACTGTTAGTTGTTTGAAATATAACCATAGCAAAACTGTAAAATAACTATTGATATAAGAACAATTTTCTAATATACAAAGCTTTGTGTAGAACTATAATTTGTGAAAAGCTTGTTGAATGTCAAATGTATGGAAATATAACTGAAAACAATAGTTAATATATTCATTCAAAAATATTTACTGAGGAATCCCCTGCGCTCGAGAGGCCCACGCTACCATGGCCACCTGTGGAAGCAGCGAGTTGCGACCAAAGCTCCCTGGCCACAAAGGGCCCTGGGCCTCCGGGTCCTGGCGTCAAACCAACTCTGCTGTTTCTCAATAAGCAAAACGTGGTCCCAGCACTATTGTTGAAAATACTACTCTTTTCCACACTGAATAGTCTTGGCACCCTTGTCAAAAATCAATTGATCAGAGGACCTTCAAGATGGCGGAGGAGTAAGACGTGGAGATCACCTTCCTCGCCACAAATACATCAGAAATATATCTACACGTGGAACAAGTCCTACAGAACACCTACTGAACGCTGGCATACGACCTCAGACGTCCCAAAAGGCAAGAAACTCCCCACGTACCTGGGTAGGGCAAAAGAAAAAAGAATAAACAGAGACAAAAGGATAGGGACGGGACCTGCACCAGTGGGAGGGAGCCGTGAAGGAGGAAAGGTTTCCACACACTAGAAGCCCCTTCGTGGGCGGAGACTGCGGGTGGCGGAGGGGGAAGCTTCGGAGTAGCGGAGGAGAGCACAGCAACAGGGGTGCGGAGGGCAAAGCGGAGAGATTCCCGCACAGAGGGTCGGTGCCGACCGGCACTCACCAGCCCGAGAGGCTTGTCTGCTCACCCGCCGGGGTGGGCGGGGCTGGGAGCTGAGGCTTGGGCTTCGGTCGGAGCGCAGGGAGAGGACTGGGGCTGGCGGCATGAACACAGCCTGAAGGGACTAGTGCGCCACAGCTAGCCGGGAGGGAGTCCGGGAAAAAGTCTGGAGCTGCCAAAGAGGCAAGAGACTTTTTTTTCCCTCTTTGTTTCCTGGTGCGCGAGGAGAGGGGATTAAAAGTGCTGCTTAAAGGAGCTCCAGAGACGGGCGCGAGTCGAGGCTAACAGCACGGACCCCAGAGACGGGCCTGGGACGCTGGGGCTGCTGCTGCCGCCACCAAGAAGCCTGTGTGCAATCACAGGTCACTATCCACACCTCCCCTTCTGGGAGACTGTGCAGCTGACCACTGCCAGGGCCCGGTGATCCAGGGACAACTTCCCCACGAGAACACACAGCATGCCTCAGGCTGGTGCAACATCACACCGGCCTCTGCTGCCTGCAAGCTTGCCCCGCATTCCATACCCCTCCCCACCTCCAGTGCCAAATCCAAAGCTGAACTCCAGAAGCTGTGCCAAAAAAGAAGAGAAAGGGAAATTTCTCCATGCAGTCTCAGAAGCAGCGGATTAAATCTCCAGAATCAACTTGATGTACCCTGCATGTGTGGAATACCTGAATAGACAATGAATCAACCCAGAATTGAGGTGGTGGATTTTGGGAACAACTGTAGGCTTGGCGTTTGCTGTATGTGACTGACTAGTTTCTGATATTTATGTTTATCTTAGTATAGTTATTAATGCTTGTTATCATTGGTGGATTTGCTTATTGGTTTGGTTGCTCTCTTTTTTTTAAATTACTTTTTAAATTTTTTTATTTTAATAATACTTTTTTAAAATAACTTTTATTTTACTTATTTATTTCCTTTTTTTCTGCCTTTTCTTCTGAGCCGTGTGGCTGACAGGGCCTTGGTGCTCTGGCCGGGTGTCAGGCCTCAGCCTCTGAGGTGGGAGAGTCAGATTCAGGACACTGGACCACCAGAGACCTCCCAGCCTCACGTAATATCAAACGGTGAGAGCTCTCCCAGAGATCGCTGTCTCAACGCTAAGACCCAGCTCCACTCAACAACCAGCAAGCTCCCGTGCTAGAGTCCACGCAAAACAACTAGCAAGACAGGAACACAACCCCACCCATTAACAGAGAGGCTGCCTAAAATCATAATAAGTTCATAGACACCCCCAAACACACCACCGGACGCGGTCCTGCCCACCAAAAAGACAAGCTCCAGCCTCATCCACCAGAACACAGGTACCAGTCCCCTCCACCAGGAAGCCTACACAACCCACTGAAACAACCTTCGCCACTGGGGGCAGATATCAAAAACAACGGGAACTATGAACCTGCAGCCTGCGAAAAGGAGACCCCAAACACAGTAAATTAAGCAAAATGGGAAGACAGAGAAACACACAGCAGATGAAGGAGCACGGTAAAAGAAATCAGTTAACAGCTGATCTTTCAGCAGAAACTCTGCAAGCCAGAAGGGAGTGGCAGGACATATTTAAAATGATGAAAGGGAAAAACCTACAACCAAGATTACACTAACCAGCAAGGATCTCATTCAGATTCAATGGAGAAATTAAAACCTTACAGACAAGCAAAAGCTAAGAGAATTCAGCACCACCAAACCAGCTTTACAACAAATGCTGAAGGAACTTCTCTAGGCAGGAAACACAAGAGAAGGAAAATACCTACAATAACAAACCCAAAACAATTAAGAAAATGGTAATAGGAACATACATATTGATAACTACCTTAAATGTAAATGGATTAAATGCTACAACCAAAAGACAAAGACTCATAGACTGGCTGAATGGATACAAAAAAAAAAAGACCTGTATATATGCTGTCTACAAGAGATCCACTTCAGACCTAGGAACATATACAAACTGAAATTGAGGGGATGCTAAAAGATGTTCCATGCAAATGGAAATCAAAAGAAAGCTGGAGTAGGAATTCTCATATCAGACAGAATAGACTTTAAAATAAAGACTATTACAAGACACAAAGAAGGACACTACATAATGATCAAAGGACCAATCCAAGAAGAAGATATAACAATTGTAAATATTTATGCACCCGGGCTTCCCTGGTGGCGCAGTGGTTGAGAGTCCGCCTGCCGATGCAACGGACACAGGTTCTTGCCCTGATCCGGGAAGATCCCATATGCTGTGGAGCGGCGGGGCCCGTGAGCCATGGCCACTGAGCCTGCGCGTGCAGAACCTGTGCTCCACAACGGGAGAGGCCACAATAGTGAGAGGCCCACGTACCACAAAAAAAAAAAAAAAAAAAAAAAAAAAATGTATGCACCCAACATAGGAACACATCAATCCATAAGGCAAATGCTAACAGCCATAAAAGAAGAAATAAACATAACACAATAATAGTAGGGGACTTTAACACCCCATGTTCACCAGTGGACAGATCATCCAAAATGAAAATAAATAAGGAAGCACAAGCTTTAAATGACACACTAAACAGGATGGACTTAATTGATACTTATAGGACATTCCATCAAAAAAAAAACCCAGAATACACTTTCTTCTCAAGTGCTCACGGAACACTCTCCAGGACAGATCATATCTTGGGTCACAAATCAAGCCCTGGTAAATTTAAGAAAATTGAAATCATATCAAGTATCTTTTCCCACCACAATGCTATAATGCTAGATACCAATTACAGGGAAAAAAAAAAAACTGTAAAAAATACAAACACATGGAGGCTAAACAATACACTACTAAACAACCAAGAGATCACTGAAGAAATCAAAGAGGAAATGAAAAATACCTAGAAACAAATGAAAATGAAAACACGATGACCCAAAACCTACAGAATGCAGCAAAAGGAGTTCTAGAGGGAAGTTTATAGCAATACAATACTACCTCAAGAAACAAGAAACATCTCAAATAAACAACCTAACCTTATATCTAAAGCAATTACAGAAAGAGAACAAAAGAACCCCAAAGTTAGCAGAAGGAAAGAAATCATAAAGATCAGATCAGAAATAAATGAAAAAGAAATGAAGTAAACGATAGCAAAGATCAATAAAACTAAAAGCTGGTTCTTTGAGAAGATAAACAAAATGGATAAACCACTAGCCAGACTCATCAAGAAAAAAAGGGAGAAGACTCAAATCAACAGGATTAGAAATGAAAAAGGAGAAGTAACAACTGACACTGCAGAAATACAAAGGATAATGAGAAATTACTACAAGCAACTATATGCCAATAAAATGGACAACCTGGAAGAAATGAACAAATTCTTAGAAAAGCACAACCTTCCAAGACTGAACCAGGAAGAAATAGAAAATATAAACAGACCAATCACAAGCAATGAAATTGAAACTGTGATTAAAAATCTTCTAACAAACAAAAGCCCAGGACAAGATGGCTTCACCAATGAATTCTATCAAACACTTAGAGAGGAGCTAACACCTATCCTTCTCAAACTCTTCCAAAATATAGCAGAGGGAGGAACACTCCAAAACTCATTCTATGAGGCCACCATCACCCTGATACCAAAACCAAAGATTTCACAAAAAAATAAAACTACAGGCCAATATCACTGATGAACATAGATGCAAAAATCCTCAACAAAATACTAGCAAACAGAATCCAACAGCACATTAAAGGGATCATACACCATGATCAAGTGGGGTTTATTCCAGGAATGCAAGGATTCTTCAATATACGCAAATCAATCAATGTGATACACCATATTAACAAACTGAAGGAAAAAAACCATATGATCATCTCAATAGATGCAGAAAAAGCTTTTGACAAAATTCAACACCCATTTACGATAAAAACCCTCCAGAAAGTAGGCATAGAGGGAACTTACATCAACATAATAAAGGCCATATATGACAAACCCACAGCCAACATTGTTCTCAATGGTGAAAAACTGAAACCATTTCTACTAAGATCAGGAACAAGACAAGGTTGCCCACTTTCACCACTATTATTGAACATAGTTTTGGAAGTTTTAGCCACAGCAATCAGAGAAGAAAAAGAAATAAAAGGAATCCAAATCAGAAAAGAAGAAGTAAAACTGTCACTGTTTGCAGATGACATGATAATATACATAGAGAATCCTAAAGATGCTACCAGAAAACTACTAGAGCTAATCAATGAATCTGGTAAAATAGCAGCATAGAAAACTAATGCACAGAAATCTCTTGCATTCCTATACACTAATGATGAAAAATCTGAAAGAGAAATTAAGGCAACACTCCCATTTACCACGGCAACAAAAAGAATAAAATACCTAGGAATAAACTTACCTACGGACACGAAAGAACTGTATGCAGAAAACTATAAGACACTGATGAAAGGAATTAAAGATGATACAAACAGATGGAGAGATATACCATGTCCTTGGATTGGAAGAATCAATATTGTGAAAATGACTCTACTACCCAAAGCAGTCTACAATTCAATGCAATCCCCATCAAACTAGCAATGGCATTTTTCACAGAACTAGAACAAAAAGTTTCACAATTTGTATGGAAATACAAAAGACCCTGAATAGCCAAAGCAGTCTTAAGAAAGAAAAGTGGAGCTGGAGGAATCCAGCTCCCTGACTTCAGACTATACTACAAAGCAACAGTAATCAAGACAGTATGGTAATGGCACAAAAACAGAAATACAGATGAATGGAACAGGATAGAATGCCCAGAGATAAACCCACACACATATGGTTATCTTATCTTTGATAAAGGAGGCAAGAATATACAATGGAGAAAACTCAGCCTCTTCAGTAAGTGGTGCTGGGAAAACTGGACAGCTACATTTAAAAGAATGAACACTCCTTAACACCATACACAAAAATAAACTCAAAATGGATTAAAGACCTAAATGTATTGCTCGACACTAGAAAACCCTTAGAGGAAAACATAGGCAGAACACTCTATGATATAAATCACAGTAAGATCCTTTTTGACCCACCTCCTAGAGAAATGGAAATAAAAACAAATGTAAACAAATGGTAGCTAATGAAACTTAAAAGCTTTTGCACAGCAAAGGAAACCATAAACAAGACAAAAAGCCAACCCTCAGAATGGGAGAAAACATTGGCAAACGAAGCTACTGACAAAGGATTAATCTCCAAAATATACAAGCTGCTCACACAGTTCAATATCAAAAAAACAAACAACCCAATCCAAAAATGGGCTAATACCTAAATAGACATTTCTCCAAAGATATACATATTGCCATCCAACACATGAAAGGATGCTCAACATCACTAATCATTAGAGAAATGCAAATCAAAACTACAATGAGGTGTCACCTCACACCAGTCAGAATGGCCATGATCAAAAATCTACAAACAGGGCTTCCCTGGTGGCGCAGTGGTTGAGAGTCCGCCTGCCGATGTGGAGAACGCGGGTTTGTGCCCCGGTCTGGGAGGATCCCGCATGCCGTGGAGCGGCTGGGCCCATGAGCCATGGCCGCTGGGCCTGCGCGTCCGGAGCCTGTGCTCCGCAGCGGGAGAGGCCATGACAGTGAGAGGCCCACGTACCACAAAAAAAAAAAAAAAAAATTCTACAAACAATAAATGCTGGAGAGGGTGTGGAGAACAGGGAACACTCTTGCACTGTTGGTGGGAATGTCAATTTATACAGCCACTATGGGGAACAGTATGGAGGTTCCTTAAAAAACTAAAAATAGAACTACCACACAAACCAGTAATCCCACTACTGGGCATATACCCTGAGAAAACCAAAATTCAAAAAGGGTCATGTACCACAGTGTTCACTGCAGCACTATTTACAATAGCTAGGACATAGAAGCAACCTAAGTGTCCATCCACAGATGAATGGATAAAGAAGATGTGGCACATATATAAATGGAACATTACTCAGCCATAAAAAGAAATGTAATTGAGTTATTTGCAGTGACATGGATGGACCTAGAGTCTGTCATACGGAGTGAAGTAAGTCAGAAAGAGAAAAACAAATACCGTATCCTAACACATATATATGGAATCTAAAAGAAAAAAGTGGTTCTGAAGAACCTAGGGGAAGGACAGGAGTAAAGACACAGATGTAGAGAAGGGACTTGAGGACCTGGGGAGGGGGAAGGTTAAGCTGGGATGAAGTGAGAGAGTGGCATGGACATATATTCACTACCAAATGTAAAACAGATAGCTAGTGGGAAGCAGCCGCCTAGCACAGGGAGATCAGCTGGGAGCTTTGTGACCAACTAGAGGGGTGGGATAGGGAGGGTAGGAGGGAGATGTAAGAGGGAGGGGATATGGGGATATATGTAGATGTATAGCTGATTCACTATACAACAGAAACTAACACAACATTGTAAAGCAATTATACTCCAATAAAGATGTTAAAAAGAAAAAATCAATTGACCAGAAAAAAATATATATTTACTGAGTACCTGCTTTGTGTTAAACACTACTGTTGACACTAGAAATAGACTTTAAAAAAAAATAAATTTATTTATTTATTCACTTATTTTTGGCTGCGCTGGGTCTTTGCTGCTGCGTGCGGGCTTTCTCTAGTTGTGGTGAGTGGGGGCTACTCTCCGTTGTGGGGCCCAGGCTTCTCATTGCAGTGGCTTCTCTTGTTGTAGAGCCTGCGCTCTAGGAGCACAGGCTTCAGTAGTTGTGGCATGCGGGCTCAGTAGTTGTGGCTCATGGACTCTAGAGCACAGGCTCGGTAGTCATGGCACACGAGCTTAGTTGCTCCGTGGCATGTGGGATCTTCCCGGACCAGGGTTCGAACCCGTGTCCCCTGCATTGGCAGGTGGATTCTTAACCACTTGCCACCAGGGAAGCCCCCAGAAATAGAGCTTTAAAGAAGACTCATGTCAAGAGGTGTATTTACTGGAAATTTAATGAAGCTTAAGCTTTTGGGTTCTGGAAAGGGCCCCTAGCAGTGTGTTCACAGGGTCATATGTTTTTATATTTGTCAGCTCACTTAATTTTTTACTTTGTTGTGATTCTTTTCATAAATATTCTCTTTTGTACTTAATGTATATGAAGATCATGTGTATATATATATATATATATATATATATATATATATATAATTTTCATATTTTTATTCTTAAATAGAGTCCCAAAAATTGTATGTTTCAGGCTTCAGAATACCTGAATCTACTTCTGCTGATCTGGCTTTACAGCTTAAAGAAAATTCAATGATTAGTATAAAATACAATGGCTGTTAAGATAGAGAAGTATACAGTGCTATGGACTATATTGTGGGTACCCCAAACCTAGTTTAAAAGGTCAAAGACAGCCTCTAGGATGAAGTCATGATTAAGCTGAATCTTGAATTAGATGAAAGCTAGCCAGGCAAAGAAGGGAAGCACTCCAGGAAGGAAAATAATTTTCATAAGACTCAGAGTCAAATGGGAGTGTTACATCATAGCTCAGTCCCTGAATTGCTCAAGTGCAGAGTGCAGGTAGGGAAGTAGAGATAAATGGAGCTGGAGACGGAATCAGGCCAGATTGTGTATGGCTTTATGTACAATGTAAAGAATCTAAACTTGATCCTACAGGATAAATGAAACCATGAACATGGAAAACAGATGGACGGAGTAAAACCACTTGGGCTAGAGGTTGGAAGCTGTAATCAATAATAAAATGATGCAGAACTTTGTATAATAACGTAATGATGGTCCAGACTAGAGTGGTGATGTTGGAATAAAGAATGGAGAAAGTCATATGGTATTTAAGAGGTAAAACTGACAAGACTTAACGATGGTTTACATAAGAGAAGACTCAGGATGATTCCCAGGTTTTTCACTGGAACAGCTGATTGCGGAGTGGAACTATTTGTTGGATTTGCAAACATGGATGAGAAGCAAGACTATCAGGTTGGGCGTAGCGAGGGGGAGATGGAGGGAAAGGAACAGAGTTCTGTTTTGGACATTTTAAGTCTGAAATTACTATCAGTATCCAAGTAGAGGTGTTCACTGAGGCACTTGATAAACATGTTAGGATTTTAGGGGAGAAATCCACATAGGAGACAGAAATTTGAGAGTGGTCAGCATAGATCCGGAATTTTAGCTGTAACCATGTAGGAGTTAACTATAGATAAAAAAGAGGTCCCAGGATTGGATTATAGGATATATTAACTCTTATAGTTAGGGAGATAGGTAACTAGCAGAAAAACTGAGGAGAAATGTATATCAATTTGGTGTTCCAGAGGCCAAGAAAGATTTTCAGAAAGAATGATCAATTTTTTCAAATGCTGGATTTAGTGACACAGAACTCATCGGTGACTTCCACAAGGGCAATTTCAGCAGAATGAGTGGGTGAGAGAGCCTAGCTGGAGTGAGTGAGATCAACAGACAATGAAGAAAAGAAAGGAACTGGGTGCAGTAAGTATAGATCCTTGCTTTTCAGAGTGAAGTTCTCAGGAGCGGCACTGACATCACCTAGGAGTTTGATAGAAAGGCAACATTTCAGACTCCACCGCAAATCTAATGTGGCAGGCACACGTGAGAGTCAGCGGAACCCACACTGACTCCCACTTCCTGGTATTTATGTCCTTATGCAATTCCCTCCCCTTGTGGACTGGACCCAGTAACTACCTTCTAATGAACAGAATAAGGCAAAAGCGATGTGATGTTACTTTTGAGATAGGTTATAAAAAGACTCTGGCTCTGTCTTGCTTGCTCCTCTGCAACCCTTCCCCAGCAAGCAGTTACACTGTGAGCTGCCCTATGGAGAGGTTCACTGATGTCTTCCAGCCAACAGCAAGCACAAGTAGGAGGCCTGCCAACAACCAAAGGAGGGAGCTTGGAAGTGAATTTCTCCTCAAGTCAAGCCTAGAGATGACTACGGTTCAGGCCAACACCTTGATTGCAGGGACGTGAAAGACTCTGAGCCCGAGCGCGGCTGTGTCCAAACAAATGTTTGCTATTTTAAGCCACTAAGCTCTGGGAGACTTTGTCAAAGCAGCAAGCATATACCTTCTGAATTAGAATTTAAATTTTAACAAGATTCCCAGACTATTTGTATGCATTTGAGAAGTGCTAAAACAGACAAGTTCAGTGAGGCATTTTGCAGTATCTATTGGAGGATGTGTGATAAAGAGAACTACTTAAAAGGTACACATTTGTAAAAATTATAGCATGCTTATATGCTAATGAGAAAGATCGAGTAAATAGGAAAATATTGATGTTACCTGACAAGGCTTTACTTATCATTTGGAATTTTTAATATTTAATCCAGGAAACATTATATCTGATTTTATAAAGGGAAGTTTAGATGTTTAAAAGCTTAATTTGTATTTATGCAAACTAGCTGAAATAACAAATATTATGACTATTAGAATCGAAAATTTAAATACTTAAAATTATGTAATTCACTTATATTCCTTATTTAATGACTATAATATTAAAATAAACTAAGCAAAAGTGTAGAGGCTACAGTGCTCTTCACAGTGACAATTCATTTTATATAATTTAACTTTCCCTATTGAAAATCAATTAATAAGCACTTATATCATCTACCATGTGACTAGAATTCTGCTGGGTGTTATGCGAGATAAAAACGAAAAAACAAAACCAAACCTGATCTCTATCTGTTTACTACAAGTCTCTCTTTCTAATTATTTGAACTTATTTGAGTAGTATTGACCATCAGTGCTGCAGGAGTTAAGGTAGAACTAATTCCAGGCTTCAATATTTAAAGAATAAAGGTGAAAATAAGAGTGAGCTTGGCCTTGAAGATTTGCAGGTGTGGGGCAGATGTTTTAGACAGGGTGAAATGTATCATAGCATGAGCGTGACATGCTGAAGGAATGGAGAGAAAACCAGCTTAACTCACAGGTTACAGAATAAAGGCAAAAGAGACAGAAAGCAGGGAGCTGAGAAACTTTTCATAATCCAGACTTGAAGCTGTTTGGATGCCAAAAGGCAACAGATATGAAATGAAGTTTTAACAAGTTTAATTAAAGAGGTTAAGTAACAGGTCTTAAAGATGACTCCGAACTCTAACCTAGGGATACAGATTTACTCATAAATTTGGATTGATGGCAAACACCCACATAGATGTTTAGGGAACTTTCCAACTATCAGCATCTAATTCTTAATAACAAATTGAGTATTATACACATATTTAGAGCTCATTAGTTAAAATCCAGACTGCTCCATAACACTTAAAAATTGCATATGCATATTAGAATCTTATTATTTTTCATTTCCTACATTCATGAATATATAGTAATGAAATGAATATAGTTATCTTTCCTTTGGATATACATATATATGTGCATAACTATAATGTGATTCATATGCCATACTGAACATGTGTATAAACATATATGTGTACGTACATACATATACACACACATAGATGAAGTAAATACTGTCATCTATTTATGCCATCTCTCAATAAACTGCACTAAAATATTACAACAGGCTTATTTTGTTAATACGTCATGAGATACTTAGTAAAAATAAGATAATGGAAAATTCTGGTGTTTAAAGTTCAACCATGTGTGTTATTCAAATTGACTTTCAACTAGTTAAAGTAATTTCTTCTACTCTTTCCTAGGTTTTAACCATTTGAACAGTTTTTCCTTAAGGCTTTCCAAAATTAATTTGCTTCTTCTTTCAAGCCAAGTATGGAAAATTCTAGCTCAAAACTAAAATTTTTCAAAAAGTTGAAAAATATACTGAGGCATGTTAATCAACTGTTTTCAGAATACAATCCAGCTTATAGTATCTACTGATATAAATGATATATCTAATAGTCAATAACCCCTCAGAAAGCATGTTACTTACATTAGTATTAAAGTAATGAATATTTCGATAATAATTATTTACAGTGACACTATTGAAGAGTCATTTTGGGGGGCTATATACAGAGTAAGAAAAACAACAAGGTTATGTAGGCTGAGGAAGATTGTCAAAAGCAAGTATGTTCTTATCCAGGGTCAACTTCACAAACCCTTTCACCCACTGAACTACTATAAAGGTTCTGGAAAGTTTTGTGGCATTATAAAAATTAAAACCTACACACACACACACACACACACACACACACACACACAATCCCTGCCCTGGAAGAGTTCCTAATAAAGTGAGGGAGATAAACGTGTAAACCAATCCAGTGATACAATGAGCAAAGTAGAACAGTGGAGAAGGCATCATTCTGGAAACCTCCAGAAAAGAAGAACTTAACCTGGAAAGAGCATCGAGGAAGATTATTTGCTAAAGTATCTCTTAAAAAATGGCACTTCAGGGCTTCCCTAGAGGCGCAGTGGTTGAGAGTCTGCCTGCCGATGCAGAGGACGCGAGTTCGTGTCCCAGTCCGGTCAGATCCCACATGCCGCGGAGCGGCTGGGCCCGTGAGCCATGGCCACTGAGCCTGCACGTCCGGAGCCTGTGCTCCGCAACGGGAGAGGCCACAACAGTGAGAAGCCCACGTACCGCAAAAAAAAAAAAAAAAAAAAATGGCACTTCACTACCAAATTATCTTTCAGGACCCTTTTATCACCTACTTTCCATGTCTTCCAAAGTCACACAGTAAGCCTCCATCACATCGTGTAACAGGATTGCCCTTATTAATCATATTCTCAGATTGGAATTGAAAACACCCTGCTCTACCACTCTAACTTCCTGGTGGAGGGAGTTCTGTAGGAGTTCATGGAGGAGTGTAAGACAAAGTGGGGTTAAAGAGGACACTATATAGTTGGAACTTTCGAAGGAAGGAAGGAAGGAAGGAAGGAAGGAAGGAAGGAAGGAAGGAAGGAAGTTGTTTCGAAGGAAGTTGCTTTCTTTCACTTCATAGGCCAACAGATGAATTGGTGGGTTCCTTCTGCTTGGAAGGAACCCTTACCATTCATAGCACAGTGCTAGCAATGGCCATTATCTGTTATTGGCCCCTACATCCAGGGATATTTTAAAAGTCTCAGTGTATCTGATGCAGAAGGGGAATGTTAAGCTATGCAGCTAAAGAAGCAGGTAGGACACACATCTTGCAGAGCCTTGTGTTTTACTTTGAAGGCAACCTTAAGTTGCTGAAAGGTTTTAAGCAGGAATGTGACAGTCTGATTTGTGTTTTAGATCAATTTTGTGGCAAGGGATAGAATCAATTGGAAGAGGGAGAGACTGGAGACAAACAGACATGTTAAAAACTACTGCAGTAAGTCAAGAGGGAAATGATAATGGCCTAAACTAATCATAAGGGGAAGATAAGAAGGAACATATATGGGAGACAGACTTGATGGCCAATTTGATGGGAGAAAAGAGATACAGAGGGAAAAAAAAAGGAAAAAAAACCCCCACAGTTGGGCTTATATTTTATTTTCAGATGTAGTTCAGGAAAAAAAATCATTTTTTTACCCAAAGAGTTTCAACATCAATTGTTCCAACATCGATTCTGAATTATTCATTATGCTCCCAATGATGTGAAATGTGGGCAACTAATATTTGTTGACTTTTAGCACTGTTAAAATACTTTACATATGTATACACATAAATATACACACATAAATCTATGCAGATATGAATGAATATATTTACTGGTCTGTGTATAAAATCTCATTTAATCTTCATAACAATTCAATAGGGTAGATTGTTATTCTCATTCTACAAATTAAAAATGTTCAGGATCTCACAGATAGTAAATACTATAGTTCTTACCATTGTGGCAAGGAAAGTATTAAGTTTTAGAAAACATCACTGACTATTTTAGAGCATAATATAAATACATATTTAAAATTTCAAAATAGATATATTCATTTTATGTTCATTCAATTAACATGTGTCAAACATTACGTGTAGGACACAAAGCAATAAAGGTACAGTCCTTGCCTGACACTTTCAGTTACAAAAATAAGACATAAATATGGAAAGTGAAATGAATCAAAGCCACATGATTAAAATCATATGAATAAGAAAGGCAGTAATTACCAAAGAAAGGAGGAATTTATTTGAGCTGAAATCAATGGAGAAAGAATCAGAGAAGGGGCTGGTCCTGAGTTAGGCTTCGAATAAAAAATAACTAGAAAAGATGAGAGAACTCTAAAATTACAATGCTTAGCGCACAGTAGATGTTCAATAAATATTTGCTGATAGATGTTCAATAAATAATTTGATGAATAAATAAATGGTTGAACCCAAAAGTAAGGATCAGAGAAATGAATGAACAAAATGTATTTATGAACTAGCCTGCAGTTGGACCCATGTCATAGAGTATCAAGAAATATTCAGAAGGTTAGTTAGAGTCTATTAAGTACCTCAACTGCCAAGGTAAGAATCTGTTCATTCCGTGTCCCTAAACATATGCACAAGTACCTCCTATCCTAAAAAAACAACCAACTATCTAGACTCCAATAATCCCTCTAAACACTTTCCTTAGTGTTTAGAAAGGAGTCATTTATTTACTTTCTTTCTTCTCATTTAAATTGCTGGAAACTAGTCTTCAATGATAATCTTAAATCCTTCTCCTACACTTTACTTCTCAATCCATAAACTTCCCTGGGAATAATGACCTCTGATTTGCCAAATTTGAATGAACACTGCTGTGTAACAGCTGATACTGTTAATGACTCCCTCCTTCTCTAATTACATCTACACTCTCTGACTTTTCTTATAATGTGCTCTCCTGGTTCTCCTCATACCCTGTTCATGCTGACTTTATTACTTCTGCAATAGGCTGTTCTACCTTCCTTCACTCATTCCTTAGGTATTGGTATTCCTTGGAGTCTAATCCTTGGTGCTTGACTTTTCTCATTGGATTTCCCTTATCTGAATGATCTTATCCAAACTCTTGGTCCAAGTACCATATATAAACTATTCGAAATCAGGGACTGCAGCCTAGACCTCTCACACTGCTTTTGGACGGCCACCCCTCCCCCAGCCCGCTGGTCATCTCTCCCATAGGAAGTTCAGTTTTCACATTTAATTTAATTCATCATCCTTCTTGCAAGACCCACTTCTACTCTTGGTATTTTGATTAATTTGGGTGACACCCAGTTACCTATGCTATAAATATGAAGTATCCTTGACTTCTCCCTCTCTTTCATTCTCTATGGCCAATCAATGACAAACTTCATTTAACTCCCAGGTTTTCATTTCTTACTATTGGAAAACCTACCAATCAGTCTCCCAGGCTCCAGTCCTCTGCTAAAGAAATGAATTCTCTGCTTAGCTTCCAGTGGCACTCATTACAGGTACACAATAAATATTCATTGGTTGTACTTAAATTGTAATAAATATTTACTGATTACATACTGTGTGTTGAGGACTGAAAAGTCCAAAGTGAACAAGAAAAGTATGTCTTGACATGGATGAATTGATCAATGGATGGATGGATGGATAAATGCCACTATGATCTCAACCCCAAGTTATAGTCCTTCAATGGCTTTTCAGTTCCTCCAGCATAGAGTCTATAAATATTTCCTTGAATTGGTCTCCTCTTATGTCCTCCAACTACTCACTTATCATTTCTTGCCTTAAAGTTTACTTCGAACTGCTTAAAGGTCCATGTATACCCTAATTCCATCTCTTGTTTTCCAGCCTCCATCAGGGCTGTTTTTTTCTGCCAGGAATGTTGTTTGTGTATCCTTTTACCACAACAACTTCTTCAATTGCTTAGTTGCCCTTCATCCTTTAGGATTTGACTTCAGGGATCATCCTTCAGGGATCCTTAGGATCATCCTTCCCCACTCCAAGAAGCCTTTCCTGACACCTTCTGTCAATCTCAGATTTGAGTTCATTCTCTTTCCACTCACTTTTGTTAAAATTCTATGCATATCTCTATTACATAACATCTGTTTATATCCCATTCTCCCCAACTAGACTGTGAGCATCTTAAAGGCAGAATTATGTCTTACTCCATCTTTAAATTCCCAGTTTCTAGCATAGTGCCTTGCCCACTTAAGGCTGTTAAATGTTTAATGACTGAATATAGGAAGCAATATTCTATTTAACAAATTTCAAACACAGGAGACCACTCTTCCCATATTAAAAGCTTAAGGCTTTACAGAAGAAACCGATTGTAAGCAAATAATTATACAAATAAGGAACAAATTAGTTTTTTTGTACAAGGTTTAATGCAAATAATAATGGTGTTTTAGATCAGCTGCCAATGATACCAAGGAAGGATAGAAAATGGAGGGCGAAAGAGAGTCCTAGAGTTTAAGAAATAAGGACCTGAAGGAGGTGGTTAAAGAATCTTTTGTCACATTTTTTCACACATCAAACCATTCTTTTCTAATATTCCATAATCTATCTCTTCTGTAAATTTTGATTTTAAAAGCAATTCATATCCCCTTGGGTATTGATTTAATACCCCTTGGGTATGAAAAGTAAATAACATGAATTTCCTAAGTCTTAAAATGATTTCTGTTCACTAACAAGAACCTGCTATTATGATGTCATTAAAGCACCTGAGCACGGTCAAGGTATCTACTAAAAAAGATGTCTTATACACAAACAAAAGATAAAAACAAAATCCTTCATCACAGTGACTGTTTCCAATCACTTCAGACTTTCTGAAATCCAAGCAAGTTGAACTTTGCTTTCAAACAGCAATAAGCTCAGCTACTTCCTCTCTCACTTTAAGAGGTTAAATTTATAACAAGTCTCCTAAATCACCTTGTGGAACACGAGACGTTCAGAACAATTGATATGGTATACTTAATAAAGGTGAAGGGGTTTCTAAATGCAGAAAATCTGTAAACCCTTCCTAGATTTACTAGAATAGTATAATATGACATTAATATTTGAAATTTTTTATGAGAAATGCTAACATTGTGTAGTAACTCTCATAAAATAAGTAATGAATATAAATATTTCATGGATTTTATTTGAGAAAGTAGAATTAATAAATTATCTCATTTGACTATACAGCTATTTTAAAAGAAGATATTTTTAGGAGATTTTTAGTTCTTAACTGCTTTGTCATAGGCTAAATTTTTCAGTAAGAGACTTTTTTAAAATAAAAAACTTTTTTTTGTCTTCTTAATGTAGCAATGCAAATGAAAACTTTACCCTACTGGACTTCCCTGGTGGTGCAGTGGTTAAGAATCTGCATGCCAATGCAGGGGACACAGGTTCGATCCCTGGTCCGGGTAGATCCCACATGCCATGGAGCAACTAAGCCCATGCGTCACAACTACTGAGCCTGCACTCTAGAGCCCGCAAGCCACAACTACTGAGTCTGCATGTCACAACCACTGAGTCTGCGTGCCACAACTACTGAAGCCCACACGCCTAGATCCCACGCTCTGCAACAAGGGAAGCCACCACAATGAGAAGCACGCACACCACAACAAAGAGTAGCCCTCGCTCACCGCAGCTAGAGAAAGCCCGCGCACAGCAATGGGCAATGCAGACCCAACACAGCCAAAAATAAATAAATAAATAAATTTAAAAAACAAGCAACAAAAAAAACCCAACTTTACCCTACTTAATTTAATAGTTACCTTGTTGGCTAGTTTAGTAAGAGATTAATTTATAAACTCTTTAAGAAACATCTTTCAAAGTGGGAAGACGCTTCTGCATATAAAAAATACAGCATTCTTTCTTCACCTCTTTGCCCATAAATCTAAGGAATTCTAGCACAAATGAAAATTCCTGGATTAATTATCTAAGAAATCTGAGTATCCCTGAAAAGGTGACAATAAATCAAACAAGTCTCCTTTTCCATCTGTATTCCAGCATTACGACCAAGGCATCATTTAATTATTGCATAATAACTCATTTTAAGCTGCTCAAAGAGAATCATTAATTAAGGAACTGCTTCTATATGTACATCTATATCAGAGTACTATCTAAATTTTGCCTCTGTGTCTTATGAAGAAATGAATGGCACAGAGAAAAGCATCCAAAATGATGAAAGTATTAAAAAGTAGGGATCTGGAAGAGGGGCATTCATATAAGCCACTTAAGACCAGTTCAAATGTTCTCTTTTATTTCCCACTTTTAATATGAAGGTTTAGCAAATATTTCATTTTTTAAAAGCATCTCATTTTTTGGCACTGTTGATAGCCTTGCCACTTTTCTGTCTGTCAGGGCCTTTGATAGACATCCTTCCTCCTGGGGTGTATCCAGAGTCTGTGATCTACAGGTTGAGAACAGAAAGCTTCCTAAACCACTCTAACAATAAGCCTATGGAATATACATTTGGGATGACTCCTGGCCTAGAGATTTCTACTAGAATGGTAACTTTTAGACCTCTGGAAATTAAGAAATGTTATGAAATTTTCTCTCCACCCAAAAATGAAAAACAAATAATGCAAATGTCTTGTATGGTCAGAAGTACAGTGACCTAAAAATAGATAAATTCCTGAAATCCTTATCATTATATCACATTCTAAATTTTCAAAATGGGCTGATACATTTAACAAGTAATAATGATATATTATACAATAATCTTACTTCTTTAGAAATGCATAGACTCATTCCACCTAACTTTTACAATCTCCTCATGAAGTGAGTAGGGCAGACATTACTGTAGCTACCTTAAAGATTAAAAAGCTAAGGCACAAAGAGGAAAATGACTTGCCCAAGGGAACAGAATAATACAAAATGGGATTGAGACTACCAAGGTCTTCTGACACCTTGCATAATTTTTTTTCTGACAGAATTTATTAAATTGAGACAATTAATAGTTTCAGATTACAAGTCTCACTGATGCTTATTCAGAGCTTAACTCAGATAAGTCAATTTTTAAAGTTTTAAGCCTTCCATTAACCAACTCAGAGAGCATCAGAATGTACAGACAATCTCTCAGGTGAAAAATGTTCAAAAAGAAACAAATAAATGGAAGTAAAATACCATATACTGGTAATGGAGCTGATTACACGAATAATTCATTTGGGGCAACTTTGTGCACACAAAAAAGTTTACTGTAGCATTGCCTAAAACTGTGAAGCATTGTAGACAAACTTAAATGTTCATTAGTGGGAAACATAAATAAAATATGGTCCATCCAGTTTAATGAAATATGATGCAGGTCTGAAAGTATGGAAGAAAGATGGTCATGACTTTTTGTTATATTTATCGGTAGAACATAGTCTATAAAATATTTACCCCCCCATACATGATATATTATGTAGTACATATCACATATATATATCATAGCATATATTATACAGATACTCTCACATCCTGCATATTACATATTGATATCTAGATACAAATAGATGTATACACATATTTATTTATGAATACATAATATATTTATACCTGTATCTAGTTCTGGAAAAATAGGTACCTAATTGTTAACAGTAATCACCTCTGCAGAGTGGGATTATAGGAGAGTATGAGTGTAGGCAGATAACTTTTAGTTTCTGTTTCATATACTTCTATATTGTTTGAGGTTTGTGTAGTCAGCAAATGTTATCTTTAATATATTAGAAAAATGTGAAGGGTTGGTATGAGCTGATTATATAAATAGGTTTAAATATGTTCTTTGAAAACAGGTCAAAAATAAACTATTAGTGAAACTGTACTGTTTAAAAAGTTGTAGCTCTCCCAGCTTCTGCCCTTTGCACTGGCTGGAGTGGGGACATGGGAGCTGCAGAAGGTACCTAATGCCATGAGATGGAAGCCACGCTTTGTGGAAAGCAGTACAATAAATAAGAGAACAAGCCATGGACTTCATACCGCAGAGCTACCCCATGAGCAATGTTTGAACTGTTGCATGAGTGAAAAATATTCTTTTTCCATGTTTAAGCTAGTATTATTTTGGCCTGTTATAGTATAGTTAAACCTGATACAGTATCTGATTCACATGGTATTCCAACAGAATGACTTGTTCAGTTCTCATGGAAAACAGACATCTATCATAGAGTTACAAGCAAGATATTATCTTAGCCTGTTTTATTAAATACTTTTTCTGCTTCCATACTTTCCTATCAACATTATGACTAAAGTTGGCCTTCTACTGGAGCTTTCTACAGTGAAGAGCACGTTTACTGGGCAATAGAGTTGTCCAGTATCATTAACAGTTACATCTATTCAAATAAAACAACATATTGCTCTTCTGGGCTTATACTTCAGTTTGATGACCTTAGTTAGTGTGAGTTTAATACTAAGATGAGATTCCATGTTTGCTGTGGCAACAAAAATATGAACCTAGAATTCTGAGGGTTAGGCTACAAATTCATAAGGTTACATCACATTTTGAGGTCTCTGGTCTGAAAACACAGTGCCACTAGCCAATTTGACACTTCTATGTTATCAAGAACGAGAATCATGTCAAAAAGAAAATACTGAGCTGAATGAGTTTATATTTTAATTGAATGGCATTCTTAATGTTCTTAACTGTTAAAAAGCAAACAAGATGGATTAAAAGATTAGATATAGTTTTAGTCTAATGAAATCTGAGGAATTTATCAAAGAAAGGGCTTTTACTCTTTTTGTTTGTTTGTATGTGTGTGTTTTGGTGGTGGTAGTGTGTGTGTGGGGAGGGTGGGGGGAGAATGGATCAAACATTGGTTACTAATATAGCACAGTTATCACCTCACAGAGTTATACTGCTTAAAATTAATTATGTCTCTATGTTTTATAAACAATAAGGCACAATATAAGCTATCATTTTTATACTAAGTTATGACACTTTGTCACAATAAGGACATATACATCTCTCTTTTCTCAGTGATGAATACTGTATTGTAAGCTATTATAAACTCCATTTTTAGCAAAAAAAAAAAAAAAACTATTTTATTGACCTAGAAACAGCTGTTCCATGAGAACTGGAGGGTGGCTGTCACCATATAATTGTGCAATGTTACATACTTTTTCTGCACTCAGTTCTCTTTAGTTTTTTATCATTTCATATTTTTATGTCACCAATCTAAGATGAGAATTTAAATGATTGGCTGTTTAGGTACAAAGTTCTTCATTACAAAAATAAATATTTACAAAGCTCTAAACTAAGTCAGGTTTGCCCAACGTCATTGGTTTCTAAGATTTGGGGAGGGGAGGTAAGCGGAAGAGCTGGGCACAATAATTCTAACACACACAAACACAGAAGCCTGAAGATGTGATTATATCTTCTTTTCTCTGCTTATTTACAAAGAACCTACAGTATGTGATCCTGACAACACATGTTTCCTATTTTGTCAGTTCAATAAAAGCATACCATGTCAATGGTTTTTAGCTTGTGATTTGGTGATTGTTTCAGCACTGACTGACCTGTATGTCAGCTGACACAGCTGACATAGTTAAATCAGAAATTAGCATGCAGTCTCCTAAAAATGCCAGACACATGGACCCTCTGCACCAGAGAGATATAATGAAACCCACATGATACCCCCATTAAACAATGAAACATGTGACATTAACTAAAAACAGGAACACATCAGCAAATGTGCCTGAGGAAGTTTATGGTATTTAACTCCTAAACATTAATTTTATCGTGGTATATGAGGAACTAATTAACTAAGAGTTTCCTTTTTTATTGGAAGCGGAAATACTGTTCAGAAAACTGATGAAGAGTAAGTACAGCATATTTTAAGTTTATTCAGCTTGGCTCATCGACTTCTATTTATTTAAGCTAATCTCAGAAGGCAATTAAATATTTCAATCAGTAACTTATATGGCTATTTTATTTAGCACATTTCTGAAAAATTAATCAATGTGTTAAAATGCAGAATGAGTATGTGAATGTATTTCTAGCTTCATATAGCCAAAACAATGACTAAATACATTTTCAAAAAAATCACATGATCTTTTCCAACATGAGCTCTAATAGACAAGTGTAAAATGATAATAAAAACGTTTAAAACTTGGTGATTATAATTAAAAGAGTTAAGAGACAAATGTTTCCATCAGCACTAAAATACTTTTCTCTAAACAACTGCATTTTCCTAGTCAGAGGAAGTCTCGTTCAGGGGTGGCAGAATGAATTTGATCCTATATAGCAGGAGTCCCCAGCCCCCAGTCCGCGGAACCAGGCCGCACAGCAGGAGGTGAGCGAACAAAGCTTCACCTGCCGCTCTCCACCGCTTGCATTTCCGTCTGAACCATCACTGGCCTTACCACCTGAACCCCGCCCCCCGCCCACCGGTGGTCCGTGGAAAAATTGTCTTCCATGAAACCGGTCCCTGGTGCCAAAAAGGTTGGGGACCGCTGCTATATAGGACATGTAATGTAATTAATTGCTGGGTGTGGTTCTAATATAATCTTTTTTTTTTTTTTTTTTTGGTGAGAGGAGCACAGGATGTATGCTTTGCTGGTATTATACACAGTATCCATCATTTATAAGTAACCTAATAAGATAGACACAATGGTAGGCACTGCTTCATATATAATCCTATTTAATCTCTGTAACAATTCAGTAAAATGAGTGATATTAATCCATTTTGTAGGTCAGGAAACAATCTCAACAACTTGCACAAGGACAATTAAAGTAGCACAATAAGGCAAATCAATTGCTTATCTGAATGATATTATACATATCCCTGTAAGTGCAAGATAAATTTTGTTATAATATTCTGTTCTGTGGTTGTAACATGATAGGTCAACAACCATAACTTCCAAGTAAAAAGGTTATAACATTTAAAAAATGAATATATAATACACTAGGCCACAAGTTCCTAAATCTTGGATTCGGGCACCATCAGTGGCTCAATAATTCTTTCCTCACACTCCTAAGATTAAAGAAAGGTCCAACTGCTCCATTTTATTAAGTAATATGTTTCAAACAACTCAGGTAATTTATGTAGTGTCTGAGAGATGCCTCTGTATTTTCCTTGAAATTGTAAAATATCCTGTGTGCCCCTGTGAATTAGCTTCAGCACCCTGGTATCTTAGCACAGTTTGGGAACTACAGCCCGTTAGTTTGGGAACTATAGCCCATCTCTAGGGAAAGATACTGTATCTGTAGCTATGTGACACATTCAATTTGACATTTTGGGCCAAACTATCAAGCCAACTCTTTTACAGCTGTTTCCTACTATATACAGAAAATGGGTTATTTTATTGGATTTTGACTTCCTGTAGATTTTTTTAAATTTCCACATAAAATGTCTTCCTATCAAAAATTTCTGACACATCTATTAGAATTACGTGGCTAGAAATTTTACACCCAAACAAAAAGGAGAGAGGCAGAGGATTATAGTCATTAGTAAAAAGAGAAGCACCTATTCCTTTCCTTTCTGCCTATAAAATATGTGCCCTGAAGGAACAGCACTTAACCTGAGTGGGGGGCTGGGGTGTAAGGAAGCTGAGTGTTGTGGGAAGAGAACTGAAAGTTGGGGTCAGAGAAATTGGTATGACGAAACTCACGACCTTCAACCACCTTATCTCAAACGTCCCTCTCAAGTCTAAACTGCTGGGCTAGGGGCTTCCCTGGTGGCCCAGTGGTTAAGAATCCTCCTGCCAATGCAGGGGACACGGGTTCGATCTCTGGTCTGGGAAGATCCCACATGCCGCGGAGCAACTAAGCCCATGTGCCACAACTACCGAGCCTGAGTTCTGGTGCCTGCGAGCCACAACTACTGAAGCCCGCACACCTAGACCCCGTGCTCCGCAACAAGAGAAGCCATCGCACACCACAACGAAGAGTAGCCCCCCTGCTCGCTGCAACTAGAGAAAGCCCGCATGCAGCAATGAAGATCCAACACAGCCAAAAATGAATAAATAAATACATTAAATAAATAAATCTATTTTAAAAAGAACCTGCTGTATAAAAATAAATAAAATAAAATTCAAAAAAATTTTTTAAAAATAAATAAAATGTTGGGCTAAAACCAGCATACGTATTCAAATTCATTTTGAACTTGGTAGATTTTTTTCTATGATGAGCCAGCACAAAACTCTTCCTGCCAACATAAAACTGTTCTGCAGGTGTCAAAGATGTGTAAATTTTATTTCAAAAATATCTATCTGGGACTTCCCTGGTGGCGCAGTGGTTAAGAATCCGCCTGCCAATGCAGGGGACATGGGTTCAGTCCCTGGTCCGGGAAGATCCCACATGCTGTGGAGCAGCTAAGCCCGTGCACTGCAACTACTGAGCCCGCACTCTAGAGCCCGTGCTTGGCAACAAGAGAATGAGAAGCCCACGCACCACACGAAGAGTAGCCTCTGCTCACCCCAACTAGAGGAAACCCACGCACAGCAACGAAGACCCAACGCAGCCTAAATAAATAAATAAAAATAAAAAACCCCCAAAATCTACCTGATACAAGCTTTGCAGTTCACAGGTTCAAGTCTTTGGTTAAGAGCTTAGGACTACACTCAGACTTTCCAGCAGAAGCAAATGGACTGTGTCCTCGGACTCTTCAACCATCCGGAGTATACTTGAACCAACTCATTTGTACATACATTCAGTTTATAATTCAGAATTGGAACTAGCATTTATTTATTTATTTTTAATTGTGGCCTAGCCACGTGGCTTGCGGGATCTCAGTTCCCTAACCAGGGATTGATCCCGGGCCACAGCAGTGAAGTACCAAATCCTAACCACTAGACCACCAGGGAATTCCCAGGTTTTTAGTTATTTAGTTTTTCAAATTTATTTCAAGGACTTCAATGATTGTTTGCTGATTAAAATGAGCTAGTACCCATAAACATAATTTAAAATTGGGATTTTAAATTAGTGCAATATAAAATCTGGGGTGTGTTTAACATGTAGCAACTGAATTGACAATTTTCACAGAACTAGTAAGTTAAAAATACAGATTACTTCATTATTTTTTTCCCTGAATGTTAAACCAGTGTTTTTACATAACTTTTTTCAAGTTATTATACATATTTAAAGCACTCCATTTAATAATACACCATTATTTTTACCTCCTTAGAAGTCTGGAAGTATTTTTAGACTTTAAAAAAGAAGTAAGAAAGGCAATAACTAGATATAGATTCATGAAGAAGTGTGGTTTCACGCTTGATTTCACTAACAGCAAACACCAAAACAGAACTGAAATTCTGATAATGTATCAATGTTTGTAAACTGACCTACATATTCACAGATAAGAGTGTACTACAACATTCTCTAAAGCTTCTTTTCTATCTAGCCAGTGTGCTCTGAAGTCTCTGGCTGTGCTATTAATTTATTCTTATATTGTTTAATGACATGCTTTCTAGCAGTTAAGAGGAATTCCAGCAACTACATTCTGTAGGTGTCCATTCCACACCGTGTTTCTACCATCATACTTCTTAAAGGGAAAATACCTTTATTTCCAACTAGAAGCTTCTTTTTTGGAAAAGGAAGAAACTTAGTCAATTGATGATGGTTAGGTTACCCAACTGGTGTTTTTATTTTTTCCCCATTGATAACATTTTAACTTTCATGTGTAGTTTCAAAGATTTTAATTTTATTTATCAAAACACATAATCTAAGCAGAAAAATTTATCATCAATACTTTCTTGAATGGATTGATGAAAAGCATTTGAGAGTATTTGATACCAAAAAATAGTATACCTTTCATATTTACTTGAAACTCAAATCAAGATGGATTAGTCAGTGTCTCTTTCATTGAGAACTCTGTGATATTACTCAAATTAAAACAAATGACAGCCAGAGAAGTGACATATGATTGACAGTTATGGGGGGAATAAAACAGGAAGTCCCACTGAAGAGAGAAGATGTCAAGATTTCTTTCCCTACCTCGATTCCTTTCCTGCAACATGATTACGGAGGAAATAAGTAGTCTGGAGTATTTATCGCTTCCACCCAGCTCCTCATTCAAACTGACAGTGTGAGAGTGTCAGCAAGGGTGGCACTTTCTTTTACTACTGGCTTTTTCTTCATTCTAGAGTTTGGCATGATGCTTATTTCAAGCTTTCCAGCAGCTGTAGAGGCTTTATTCTATTTTACTTCCAGGATACAAAAGAAGTGGTATCACTTATAACTTTAAGCACTGAAGGTATGAATATCAAATGGTTCATAAATTAACAACTTTAGGAAGGGAAACATTTCTCCACGCCGCATTACGTTAACACTGAACAAATTTGCTATGCCAACTCTGTCAAATGGGAGTGAGGCAGAGGTGTTCTTGACCTTTTCCAGGCCCCCTGGAAAAGGGGGGCTTTTTTATGCTATTGTTCATACTCAATGTGGTTTTCTCTTCAGCACAATATTCACTAATGGGACTTATGTCTACAGTTGCTTAAAAAATTTCTTTTTGAAAAACAGAACTGGTCTATATGTACATATTGCAGGTGCAGTGTGAGGCAACTGATGATTTTTAAAAGTGTCATTATTTTTTCATTTTAGTAACCAAGGCTATGAAAAATATATTGGCAACATGCATTTAATGTGAATAGTAATTTCTTAGGTAAAGGGAAACAAAAAATCTTTTATAATTAAAAACTCAGTAATCAATGTAGCAATAGAATTTAAAATTCTCTTCTTAAAGTTTAAATTATTTTTAGAATTTAAATATTTAGGATATAAATATAGTCCTTAGTTATACAAAGAAGTTGGTGTTTCTGGATGAATCAATCTACAAAGACAGTATTATGCAACAAATAATATTAAATAAATACATTAAGGATCCAGAGTGAGACCACCGTCTTAAAACACAGGAAACCAAAGTCAAGAGAAAGATGTGCAAAAGCCATGTTTAAAACTGCAAAGAGCAAAGTGCTTACAAGCATGAATTTTTTTTTTCTTTTGCGGTACGTGGACCTCTCACTGCTGTGGCCTCTCCCGCTGCGGAGCACAGGCTCTGGACGTGCAGGCCCAGCGGCCATGGCTCACGGGCTCAGCCGCTCTGTGGCATGTGGGATCCTCCCGGACCGGGGCACAAACCCGTGTCCCCCGCATCGGCAGGTGGACTCTCAACCACTGCGCCACCAGGGAAGCCCACAAGTATGAAGTTTTATACTCCTCAGTTCAGTTCACTTTTACCTAGACTCCATGGTTGCAATCTACTCACTCATATGGCTTTAAAATATTACATCCCATTTCTTCATTGCTGTATAAAGAAAGTTTAAAAACTAGGAATAAATGTTAAATATGAAAATTCAAAACATCATTTAACAGGAAGCGGATTTGATTCCTAGTAATGTTCAGAAGAATTTCTGAAATGCAATAAGTGTTGAGGCATAGCAAGATGCTAATGTGACAATTTATTAACATATAAACAAACCAAAATCTACTGGAACTTACAAAATAATATTCTATATAAATATCTAAAATGATAATACTTTGCTAATTGTTTTCAATGGTATTCTACTTTGATCAATGAAAATATTTCAATTATTAGATTGTTTCCAAAACTCACAGTGTATAATTTTGATTTTCCTTAAAAAAGTCATAAAAGCACAGGCAAGTAAAGTTGATAAGCAATATAAACAGTTATCTCAATATAACCCATCACTTAGTGTAAAAATGCCCTTGTATTGTTTGTAATGAATGCTCAATCATTTATTCATTCATTCAACAAATAGTTGAAATTGTACTAAAAGTTTACATACGTGAGACAGAATGAGCACTGGCCCTCATCGAGCTTACAATTAAAGTGAAAGGAAATACACAGGATCCAAAGGAACCTGGAGAAAGGGATCTAACTAGATCAGGCCAGCTTTCCCTGTCTGAGCTGGAAGAGGTTCAGAAAACCAAGGAGAGTGAACACAGACAATTCAAGTCCAAAGTCAAGAAAGAGTATGGTTCGCCCTAAGAACTAAAAGAAGCCTAATGAGAAATTAGGCTGTAAATGTAGGGAGGAGACGGATAATGGAAGGCCAACTGATTCACATTAGGAAACTTGGGTTTATCTTAAAGGGCAATGGAAAGCTATTAAAATGCATATTCCTGTCTTACCTACATAAAAATAAATTGAACCTGAAAATTATATTCATAATTTAAGAATACACTGGAAATGAAAGTTATGTAACAAAATTATACAAAGCAAATATTGGCTTCAGAAGCATAGAAATAATCTAAGCTCTTAAATACAACATAAATCCTTTTCTACACTTTCTGTGTGTTTCCTCTTTAAAATAAAAATGCTATATGGGTGATCTAATTTCTTGGTGTGGCAGGAATATTAAATTGCCTAAAGCCATGCCCTCCACACACTCCCAAGTGAAAAATCAGTGGTACTTACTACATCCAGCCTTATAGCTGAAGCCTGGAGGAAGGAGGAATCCTTGCTGGGCAGCTGCAGCCAGTGTCCGTTGATCGGGAGGGAATACAGGAATCATTAATGGCGGCAGTTGACCTTGAACCTGCTGAATGTATTACAGTGAATCAAAGAGAAGAAGTTTTCATACTCCATGCTTCCCATCCTCCCACCCTTATGATATAAGAAAAAAATTATTCAATTCAATAAACTGGCATACAAGCCTGCTAGAACCCGGGATGTGAGGCTATGTCTTAGGACTACTTTAGACAGGAGAATCAGAATACTGAATACTTTACCTGGAAGGTGTTATCAAGTTCACTTTCTAACCTGGTGAATAATTTCCCTACATGACGATATCCTTTACAGTGATGAAGCATCAATACTTCACACTACAAGTCTTTTCTTACTGCATTAATATAATGATTTAAAAAGTATCCCTTAGGTTGAACTAAAATCTCCTTCTGTAAATCTCACCTGTTAGGACTAATTCTACCTTCTAAAACAAAATTAAACTGGTACCATTTTATATATGAACAGCTCTTCATTACTTGAAGATAATTCTCATGTTCATGCATAATACTAAGGTTTTTTTTAAGTTCTTGAATAAAAGAGCTGAAAGAAAGCTTAGAGAGTAATGAAGACTTTCCCCATTCTTTATAGAAGAGGTAACTGGGCCGAAAGAAAACTGACTTGCCTGTGGCCATGGAATGGGGGAGTCAAAACTATGTCTATGATCTAATCCCTTGGATCTTTTGAATTCATCTATCCTTTTTGAGGCAATTGAACCACTCATCAACCACACGGCCTCTCTTTTGGTTGCCATCTTTAGAATACACCTTAATTTTCTGGTGTCACTCTGAGGATGTAGGGTTCATATCAGTAAATAAATAATCTAATACAATGGAATCACTATTTTCTTTTAATTGAACAGTAATTTCTAGAAATATAAACTAATGCAGTCATTTCTGCAGCTATGTCACATTGTTACTAATGCAGAGGTTGTCATTTACTAAAATACCTAGGATTTTTTTCCGAATATTTAAGCAAGATTTCTCTGGTGGACATGGTTATTGGTTAGTGTTTGTCAGAGAACATACGAATGAGAATTTAGGATCATGCTAAAGATCACATCTGACACTTTATTCTCCTTTACTATTTCTTCCTCACATTCAGTCAGTTATTTGGAAAAAAAACAAATAAATATTTCATGAATACGTACTATGTATAAGAAAATGAGCTAGGTAGTACAGACATAATAGTAAACAAAACAAACAAGATCCTATGCCCATGCAGCTTACATTACAGTGGGGATAATGGTTAAAAGTAAAACAAACACATATACAAACAAACAAACAAAAAATTCATTCAGTCGCTAACCTTAACAGCAACTCTGAAATATCTCCGGACTTGTTTTCCCTTTCTCTCACTGGCATTGCACATTCGTAGACACATGATTCTGATAATTCTCATAATTTCTCACTTTAAAGGTCCACCTTCACTTTCTGCACCATTTCATCTTTCATAGTAAACCTCTGAGGTATTTCTGAGATTTTGGTGTGTGGGTGTGTGTGTGTGCGCGCGAGTGTGTGTTGAGGGGGCGGAGGAGGGGATGAGAGAGAGAGAGAGAAGGAGGAAGGGTGAGGGGAGAGAAAGAGGGACAGAGAGAGCGCCAGCCAGCCAGCCAGGCAAACAGAGAAATAAGCACTGTAAGAATGAGGACTCTGCTTTCAGAAATGACTCCAAATTGCAAAGTATTTCTTTTAGCCAAAAGGATTTTAAACCTATCACTGCCACCAGAGTGAAATTAAAAGTGAACAACACAACCAGGAAAACAAAAAGAGAATGTTTTAAGGTTAGAGCTGAACGTTAAAAAGCTTATATTACTACAGCCCACATTTTTTGAACATACTGGAGAAAAGATAAACTTTATGTAGACACCAATGGAAAACGATTGAAGTCTCAAAAATTAGAAAGTGCGTATCGAGCAATTATGTAGGAAAAAGGGGCCTGAAACAAGGGGGAGATGTTTGAAGGCAAAACAGCATGGGCGCTAGTTCTGTATTGAAGGACACTGTATTGAAGAGGATACTGACCAGAATAACAAGCAAAGAAACAACAAACTAGCCACGCTGGTTAAGGGTTATCGCTAGCTACTATGTATCCTTTTTATTTCATTGTAAGTTATTATATTTTATATAGTACATCTCCTCCTTTCTAAGACACCATTGGTTATACAATGTATAAGATGGTTATAAATTTAATAAGAGCACTTTAGAGGGAAGAAGAAAGGAATTTCAAATGAAACACATACAAGGGTTGTAAGAGTCATCCAAACTTCAGAGACCTTAAAATTTGGGGAAAATAACTTCTACAATTGCAGAAACAATAGCTTCTTATTTTAGTGCAGTAGTTCTTAAACTTGAAGCTATATTTTAGAATCACCTGGCAAGCTCTGAAAAACTCTCAATGCCCAGACTGTTTCCTAGAAAACAGGGGTGAATTAAATCTGAATCAACAGGGGTGAGACCCAGCCATCAGCATTTTTTAACATTCCCCTGATGATTCTAATGTGCATCCAGGTGTGAGAAGAACTGTCTTAAAGAATGCTGATGTCACTGTCAACAAATGTTTTTGTCTTCTTCATAGTTTGCCTTGAGTTACAAAGGACTTTCAGGTATATAAGTAGTTGAAGGGAGACTCTGCCTATTACAGGTCTGGTGCTCACAGGACATTAAACTATATTCCTCATAGAGTTCCTTCTAAATGAGTCTTGTATCTGTATTTCACATGCTCCTCTTCTGAAAAGCTTTTGATGGTTGCTTTTGCTTAGAGAATAATGACCAAATCCCTTCACATGGTATCCAGGATTCTTCACAATTTGTTCCTGGTCCATCTTTCCAGGTGTTTCTGCTGCCCTCCTTCAGATATTCTGTACTTCTGCCTCAATGGGTCAGGAAGGCTTCCTTGCATACTAGGTGTTTTTCCATGCTTGAACAGGCTCAAAAGTATCTTCTCCTCTGTTTTTAGTCATTTCTCTTTTTCTTTTCTTCTTGGCAAAGTTCTACCTATTTTTCAAAGGCTTCTGAGACCCACATAATGTCTTGGCCTGTGAAGCACTTCTTTCTTATGGTGCCAATTTTCAGGCAGAAAGAACTGTTACTTCTTTAACCTCATAAAGCTAACACAATACTTACTGTATTGAATAATAGTTATTTGTATAAGTTGAGCCTCCCTTATGACCTATGAACTTATTTAGGAAAGAGGCTGTAATTTATTTATTATTGTAACTCTAGAGCTTACAGCAGCAGTTGAAATTATTATATGAATTGATAATTCATAAATAAAGAAGAACAATGTATTATATAGTCCTGTCTTTGTAATTACTTCTTCGTGCCCCACCTCCAAATGTCCACAAAAGGCCTGTGGAAAACAAAGTTCTTTAACGACCAGGAAGGAATTCAATTTCACTGGAGAAAAATGGCAGCATGAAATACCAGCTGCTTTGTGCTCCTATTCTTAATGTATAGATAAAAGGTCATATACATCATGATAAATCCATGATTCTTAGAATTATGCATGCATGAAGAAATAGAAAAGTAATACGGAAATACTGGAAATTTATTACATACTTCTGTAATGGACAGATATGCCTGCCTATCATGTTCTAGTAACATGATGTTTTAATTATAAAAGCTTTGCTTTTCCAGTACTCTATCATTACTATTTTCTTTTTTCAAATATTTCCTGCCTGGCTTTATTTACATTTATTTTTCCACAAAAGTTTTAGGATATGGAATTTCTCTTTGAATTCATTAACCTAATGGCTTGATGGCCAATAACAGGTTATATCTTTTAATTTATTCAAATCTTCTTTTGCTTCATATACTTATTGTAGTTTTCTTGGTAATTTTATTTTTTTATTTATTTATTTTTTTTCTAGTAGGTCTGTGTCTTTATTCCAGTCTTACCCCTATGTTCTTCATGACATTTTTTTTTCTTAAATTCCATATATATGTGTCAGCATACAGTATTTGTCTTTCTCTTTCTGACTTACTTCACTCTGTATGACAGACTCTAGGTCCGTCCACCTCATTACAAATAGCTCAACTTCATTTCCTTTTATGGCTGAGTAATATTCCATTGTATATATGTGCCACATCTTCTTTACCCATTCATCTGATGATGGACACTTAGGTTGTTTCCATCTCTGGGCTATTGTAAATAGGGCTGCTATGAACATTTTGGTACATGTCTCTTTTTGAATTATGGTTTTCTCAGGGTATATGCCCAGTAGTGGGATTGCTGGGTCATATGGTAGTTCTATTTGTAGTTTTTTAAGGAACCTCCATACCGTTCTCCATAGTGGCTCTACCAATTCACATTCCCACCAGCAGTGCAAGAGGGTTCCCTTTTTTCCACACCCTCTCCAGCATTTATTGATTCTAGATTTTTTGATGATGGCCATTCTGACTGGTGTGAGATGATATCTCATTGTAGTTTTGATTTGCATTTCTCTAATGAGTAAAGATGTTGAGCATCCTTTCATGTGTTTGTTGGCAGTCTGTATATCTTCTGTGGAGAAATGTATATTTAGGTCTTCTGCCCATTTTTGGATTGGGCTGTTTGTTTTTTTGTTATTGAGCTGCATGAGCTGCTTATAAATTTTGGAGATTAATCCTTTGTCAGTTGCTTCATTTGCAAATATTTTCTCCCATTCTGAGGGTTGTCTTTTGGTCTTGTTTATGGTTTCCTTTGCTGTGCAAAAGCTTTGAAGTTTCATTAGGTCCCATGTGTTTCTTTTTGTCTTTATTTCCATTTCTCTAGGAGGTGGGTCAAAAAGGATCTTGCTGTGATTTATGTCATAGAGTGTTCTGCCTATGTTTTCCTCTAAGAGTTTGATAGTGTCTGGCCTTACATTTAGGTCTTTAATCCATTTTGAGCTTATTTTTGTGAATGGTGTTAGGGAGTGATCTAATCTCATACTTTTACATGTCCCTATCCAGTTTTCCCAGCACCACTTATTGAACAGACTGTCCTTTCTCCACTGTACATTCCTGCCTCCTTTATCAAAGATAAGGTGACCATATGTCCGTGGGTTTATCTCTGGGCTTTCTATCCTGTTCCATTGATCTATCTTTCTGTTTTTCTGCCAGTACCATACTGTCTTGATTACTGTAGCTTTGTAGTATAGTCTGAAGTCAGGGAGCCTGATTCCTCCAGCTCCATTTTTCGTTCTCAAGATTGCTTTGGCTGTTCGGGGTCTTTTGTGTTTCCATACAAATTGTAAAATTTTTTGCTCTAGTTCTGCAAAAAATGCCAGTGGTAGTTTGATAGGGATTGCATTGAATCAGTAGATTGCTTTGGGTAGTAGAGTCATTTTCACAATGTTGATTCTTCCAATCCAAGAACATGTTACATCTCTCCATCTATTTGTATCATCTTTGATTTCTTTCATCAGTGTCTTATAATTTTCTGCATACAGGTCTTTTGTCTCCTTAGGTAGGTTTATTCCTAGATATTTTATTCTTTTTGTTGCAATGGTAAATGGGAGTGTTTCCTTGATTTCACTTTCAGATTTTTCATCATTAGTATATAGGAATGCCAGAGATTTCTGTGCATTAATTTTGTATCCTGCAACTTGACCAAATTCATTGATTAGCTCTAGTAGTTTTCTGGTAGCATCTTTAGGATTCTCTATGTATAGTATCATGTCATCTGCAAACAGTGACAGCTTTACTTCTTCTTTTCCGATTTGGATTCCTTTTATTTCCTTTTCTTCTCTGATTGCTGTGGCTAAAACTTCCAAAACTATGTTGAATAAGAGTGGTGAGAGTGGGCAACCTTGTCTTCTTCCTGATCTTCGTGGAAATGGTTTCAGTTTTTCACCATTGAGGACGATGCTGGCTGTGGGTTTGTCATATATGGCCTTTATTATGTTGAGGAAAGTTCCCTCTATGCCTACTTTCTGCAGGGTTTTTATCATAAATGGGTGTTGAATTTTGTCGAAAGCTTTCTCTGCATCTATTGAGATGATCATATGGTTTTTCTCCTTCAATTTGTTAATATGGTGTATCACGTTGATTGATTTGCATATATTGAAGAATGCTTGCATTCCTGGAATTAACCCCACTTGATCATGGTGTATGATCCTTTTAATGTGCTGTTGGATTCTGTTTGCTAGCATTTTGTTGAGGATTTTTGCATCTATGTTGATCAGTGATATTGGCCTGTAGTTTTCTTTCTTTGTGACATCCTTGTCTGGTTTTGGTATCAAGGTGATGGTGGCCTCGTAGAATGAGTTTGGGAGTGTTCCTCCCTCTGCTATATTTTGGAAGAGTTTGAGAAGGATAGGTGTTAGCTCTTCTCTAAATGCTTGATAGAATTCGCCTGTGAAGCCATCTGGTCCTGGGCTTTTGTTTGTTGGAAGACTTTTTATCACAGTTTCAATTTCAGTGCTTGTGATTGGTCTGTTCATATGTTCTATTTCTTCCTGATTCAGTCTTGGCAGGTTGTGCATTTCTAAGAATTTGTCCATTTCTTCCAGGTTGTCCATTTTATTGGCATAGAGTTGCTTATAGTAATCTCTCATGATCTTTTGTATTTCTGCAGTGTCAGTTGTTACTTCTCCTTTTTCATTTCTAATTCTATTGATTTGAGTCTTCTCCCTTTTTTTCTTGATGAGTCTGGCTAATGGTTTATCAATTTTCTTTATCTTCTCAAAGAACCAGCTTTTAGTTTTATTGATCTTTGCTATCGTTTCCTTCATTTCTTTTTCATTTATTTCTGATCTGATTTTTATGATTTCTTTCCTTCTGCTAACTTTGGGATGTTTTTGTTCTTCTTTCTCTAATTGCTTTAGGTGCAAGGTTACGTTGTTTATTCGAGATGTTTCCTGTTTCTTAAGGTGGGATTGTATTGCTATAAACTTCCCTCTTAGAACTGCTTTTGCTGCATCCCATAGGTTTTGGGTCGTCGTGTCTCCATTGTCATTTGTTTCTAGGTATTTTGTAATTTCCTCTTTGATTTCCTCAGTGATCACTTCGTTATTAAGTAGTGTATTGTTTAGCCTCCATGTGTTTGTATTTTTTACAGCTCTTTTCCTGTAATTGATATCTAGTCTCATAGCATTGTGGTCGGAAAAGATACTTGATACAATTTCAATTTTCTTAAATTTACCAAGGCTTGATTTGTGACCCAAGATAGGATCTATCCTGGAGAATGTTCCATGAGCACTTGAGAAAAATGTGTATTCTGTTGTTTTGGGATGGAATGTCCTATAAATATCAATTAAGTCCATCTTGTTTCATGTATCATTTAAAGCTTGTGTTTCCTTATTTATTTTCATTTTGGATGATCTGTCCATTGGTGAAAGTGGGGTGTTAAAGTCCCCTACTATGATTGTGTTACTGTCGATTTCTCCTTTTATGGCTGTTAGTATTTGCCTTATGTATTGAGGTGATCCTATGTTGGGTGCATAAATATTTACAATTGTTATATCTTCTTCTTGGATTGACCCCTTGATCATTATGTAGTGTCCTTCTTTGTCTCTTCTAGTAGTCTTTATTTTAAAGTCTATTTTGTCTGATATGAGAATATGTACTCCAGCTTTCTTTTGGTTTCCATTTGCATGGAATATCTTTTTCCATACCCTTACTTTCAGTCTGTATGTGTCTCTAGGTCTGAAGTGGGTCTCTTGTAGACAGCATATATATGGGTTTTGTTTTTGTATCCATTCAGCCAATCTGTGTCTTTTGGTTGGAGCATTATTCCATTTACATTTAAGGTAATTATCGATATGTATGTTCTTATTCCCATTTTCTTAATTGTTTTGGGTTCGTTATTGTAGGTCTTTTCCTTCTGTTGTGTTTCTTGCCTAGAGAAGTTCCTTTAGCATTTGTTGTAAAGCTGGTTTGGTGGTGCTGAACTCTCTCAGCTTTTGCTTCTCTGTAAACGTTTTAATTTCTCCATCAAATCTGAATGAGATCCTTGCTGGGTAGAGTAGTCTTGGTTGCAGGTTTTTCTCCTTCATCACTTTAATTATGTCCTGCCACTCCCTTCTGGCTTGTAGAGTTTCTGCTGAGAGATCAGCTGTTATCCTGATGGGGATTCCCTTGTGTGTTACTTGTTGTTTTTGCCTTGCTGCTTTTAATATGATTTCTTTGTGTTTAATTTTTGACAGTTTGATTAATATGTGTCTTGGCGTATTTCTCCTTTGATTTATTCTGTATGGGACTCTCTGTGCCTCCTGGACTTGATTAACTATTTCCTTTCCCATATTAGGGAAGTTTTCAACTATAATCTCTTCAAATAGTTTCTCAGTCCCTTTCTTTTTCTCTTCTTCTTCTGGAACCCCTATAATTCGAATGTTGGTGCGTTTAATGTTGTCCCAGAAGTCTCTGAGACTGTCCTCTGTTCTTTTCATTCTTTTTTCTTTATTTTGCTCTGCAGCACTTATTTCCACTATTTTGTCTTCCACCTCACTTATCTGTTCTTCTGCCTCAGTTATTCTGCTATTGATCCCATCTAGAGTATTTTTTATTTCATTTATTGTGTTTTTCATCGATGCTTGATTCATCTTTAGTTCTTCTAGGTCCTTGTTAACTGTTTCTTGCATTTTGTCTATTCTATTTCCAAGATTTTGGATCTGGGAAATACAATCTTGGATCATCTTTATCATCATTATTCTGAATTCTTTTTCAGGTAGACTGCCTATTACCTCTTCATTTGTTAGGTCTGGTGGGTTTTTATCTTGCTCCTTCTCCTGCTGTGTGTTTTTCTGTCTTCTCATTTTGCTTATGTTACTGTGTTTGGGGTCTCCTTTTTGCAGGCTGCAGGTTCGTAGTTCCCATTGTTTTTGGTGTCTGTCCCCAGTGGCTAAGGTTGGTTTAGTGGGTTGTGTAGGCTTCCTGGTGGAGGGGACTAGTGCCTGTGTTCTGGTGGATGAGGCTGGATCTTGTCTTTCTGGTGGGCAGGTCCACGTCTGGTGGTGTGTTTTGGGGTGTCTGCGGACTTTTTATGATTTTAGGCCACCTCTCTGCTAATGGGTGGCGTTGTGTTCCTGTCTTGCTAGTTGTTTGGCATAGGGTGTCCAGCACTGTAGCCTGCTGGTCGTTGAGTGAAGCTGGGTGCTGTTGTTGATATGGAGATCTCTGGAAGATTTTCGCCGTTTGATATTATGTGGAGCTGGGAGGTCTCTTGTGGACCAGTGTCCTGAGGTTGGCTCTCCCACCTCAGAGGCACAGCACTGACTCCTGGCTCCTCAATTTGGGATGATTTATTGTCTATTCATGTATTCCACAGATGCAGGGTACATCAAGTTGATTATGGAGCTTTAATCCGCTGCTTCTGAGGCTGCTGGGAGAGGTTTCCCTTTCTCTTCTTTGTTCTCACAGCTCCTGGGTCTCAGCTTTGGATTTGGCCCCGCCTCTGCGTGTAGGTTGTCTGAGGGCGTCTGTTCTTCGCTCAGACAGGACAGGGTTAAAGGAGCAGCCTCTTCGGGGACTCTGGCTTACTCAGGCCGGGCGGGAGGGAGGGGCACGGAGTGCGGGGCGAGCCTGCAGCGGCAGAGGTCGGCGTGACGTTGCACCAGCCCGAGGCGCGCCGTGCGTTCTCCCAGGGAAGCCGCCCCTGGAACCCGGGACCCCGGCAGTGGCGGGCTGCACAGGCTCCCGGAAGGGCGGTGTGGACAGTGACCTGCGCTCGCACACAGGCTTCTTGGCAGCGGCAGCAGCAGCCCCAGCGTCCCACGCCCGTCACTGGGCTCCGCGCTTTCAGTCGTGACTCGCGCCCATCTGTGGAGCCCCTTTAAGCAGCGCTCTTAATCCCCTCTCCTCGCGCACCAGGAAACCAAGAGGGAAGAAAAAGTCTCTTGCCTCTTCGGCAGCTCCAGAGTTTTCCCGGACTCCCTTCCGGCTAGCTGTGGCACATTAGCCCCCTTCAGGCTGAGTTCTCGCCGCCAGCCCCAGTCCTCTCCCTGCGCTCTGACCGAAGCCCGAGCCTCAGCTTCCAGCGCCGCCTGCCCCGGCGGGCGAGCAGACAAGCCTCTCGGGCTGGTGAGTGCCGCTCGGCACCGATCCTCTGTGCGGGAATCTCTCCGCTTTGCCCTACCCAGGTATGTGGGGAGTTTCTTGCCTTTTGGGAGGTCTGGGGTCTTCTGCCAGCGTTCAGTAGGTGTTCTGTAGGAGTTGTTCCACGTGTAGCTGTATTTCTGGTGTATCCGTGGGGAGGAAGGTGATCTCCGCGTCTTACTCTTCCCGGTAATTTTATTTTTAAGGTTTTTAAAAAATACTTTTCTTGCTGTCGTAAAGTTAATGTGTTCTTGTTATATTGTTTAACTGGTTGTTGCATGTACATAAGTCTATCTACTTGTGTATGACAGCTTTTACCCAGGTAATTCATTCATATTCTAATAATTTATAATAATTTTTCAGGAAAAAATTTTAGTATTTTAAGATTAAATTGCAATAAATTCTGGCACTTTAAAAAATCTGTATTTTATTATGATTATTAAAAAACATTTTGCTTTAGTTATTAAAAAAATTTTTTTTTTAATTATTTTTGGCTGCATTAGGTCTTCGTTGCTACACACAGGTTTTCTTTAGTTGTGTTGAGCAGGGACTACTCTTCGTTGCAGTGCATGGGCTTCTTATTGCGGTGGCTTCTCTTGTTGCGGAGCACAGGCTCTAGGCACATGGGCTTCAGTAGTTGTGGCACATGGGCTCAGTAGTTGTGGCACACAGGCTCTAGAGCACAGGCTCAGTAGCTGTGGCACATGGGCTTAGTTACTCCACGGCATATGGGATCTTCACAGACCAGGGCTTGAACCCGTGTCCTCTGCATTGGCAGGCGGATTCTTAACAACTGCGCCACCAGGGAAGCCCCTGCTTTAGTATTGTAACTTGTTTTAGTGTCTGAATTTTCCAAGATCCACAAATGTAGAATAACACTTTTAAGGCTGAGAGAGCCTAGAGATTATCTGGTATAACACAATCATTGTACTGATAAAGAAATGAGACTTAGCTTGGCCGTATAAATTGTTCAAGATCCCACATTTAGGTAAGAGCAAAGTTAACACTGAAACTACATCTCCTAGCAATCTAGTACTCTTTTCCAACTCTTGGGAAAAATTGGGGGTGGGGAACATGAGGAATTACAAGGGAGAGGAAGAACTAAAATGAAAAATAAGCCTAATTTCATAGTCCCAATGATGTGTTTACTTTAGAATAGCATAGGAAAAATTACAGAGCATTGTAGTAATATTCAGAATAAAGGGAACAGTAAAATATATACAATCCAAAATGTGTGGTTAATTCATCTATGCAACTAAAAACACATTTCAAAAACAGTTGATCCTCATTATTTGCGGATTCTGTATTTGCCAATTTGCCTACTCAATAAGATTTACTTGTATCCTTCCCAAATTTACTTGTACTGGTGCTTTTGTGGTTACTCACAGACCTGTGCAAAGTAGCAAGAAATTCTGGTGATTTTTGCTGTTTAAAATGCACATAGAATCAATAATAAATATTAATAAGGTGTCTTTAAACAGAAACACAAATAAAACAAGGCTATGTATTGATCAGTTAATGAAAATAGTGTGACCAAAGGCTCTCAGGAACCTAACTTTGTGTTTCCTCCAGGAGCAAAATCGTTCAGTATTTGATAATTCAGTGTTCATGGCAACTTTATAGGAATAACTAGCACAAATAATGAGCACCAACTGTATTACTGCTGTATCTTAAGTAATTTTTAGTTCCTTGATGCTGAAAATTAGCCCACCTTTGGGAGAAAAGGACGTATCACATCAAAACAGTATAATGTTTCCTGGATAAATTTTAAAACAAATTTGTTATAATGTTAGTATTTCATTCTCATATTTGCCAGTTTTGACTATTTCCAAATCCTATTCACTGTTAACTTCACTTATTTTCTTTTATTTAATGGATGAATTCCCTTAAAGCTCCTAATTAAGGTTTAAAATATGTGACATTTATAATTAAGTTTCAACAAAATACTTTTGTCACAAAATGTTGGTCTTTTTAATGGGGGCATGTTATTCACAAGTCTGAATAACTTACAATAAATTTAAGATGCTACTTCCTGTATTTTTTTAAACTTTAAGATAGAATATTATGTTTTAACACTTTTTATAATTCTACCACATAGGTACTGCATGTAATCTTGCCCTCTAAAATTTTACAAATCCAACACAATCACATTATCACACTTGTAAAAGAACAAGTAAATACTTATCAATTATTCATAGTTAAATATTTTATATTTTATGTAAATATTCTATTCAGAACCCTTCAGTGGTTCTCTGAAACTATTTAATATATCAAGTAGATATTTAAGATTATTAATTTAGCTTCCAGTCCCATGGGTCTGTTTATTATTCATTCAATCAACATTTCTACTAACTAGAATGTATACTTTTTTGGTAACTAGGAATATAAAGATGAATTCACATACAATGCCTGCTCTCCAGAAGCTCTAAGTCTGGTCGGACAAATGGATAGATAATTAGAATACACTGCCATTAGTTCAACAATAGACACTTGTATGGGATACTATGGAAGCACAAACGAGAGACTCCTAACACAGCCAGAAGAAGTCAAGGCAGGCCTCACAGAGATAGGTCCAGCAGGTGTAGGGCCTGAATGGATAAGTAGGAGTTAGCCAGGCAAAGAGGTGGGAGTGTGAAAAAAGAATTCCAAGCAGATGGGAGAAAAAATGAGCAAATTATCAGGGACAAGAAAAAATATCATGTGAGGGGGAAACCACCAAGCAGTGTAGAACAGCAAAAAATGTAAACGAGAACCAGGGTTAGAAAGTCTGCTTGAATCGGTCTGTGTTTCACTGTGAGAAATTTGAGATTCCCCCTGTAGGCTCTGGGGACCATTTAAGTAGGTTAGGTGGCATACTCTGGTGGGCATAGGGAGAAAAGATTTGAGAGGCAAAGCGTGGAGACTAGGTACATGTTGATGATGGGGGAGGCTATAAATGTGTGGGTATATGAGAAATCTCTGTACCTAAAAAAAAAAAGAAACTATATATGTAAGAAAAGGAGAAGAAGAGAGAGTCACGATAACTTTCAGGTGTCTAGTTTATGTAACTATTTATACTGGTATGAAACAACAACAAAAAAACATACAGGCATAATGATAGTTTTCATGGAAAGATAAGAATATGGTTCTGAACACATGTGTTTGAGGTACCTAAATAATGTTCCATTGGAGATACCTTACTAGCAGACTGATACTGCAGTCTGAAGCTAGTGAAGAGATTTTTAGAGGCTATGGTTTGGGGGATCACTTGTTGATGAGCGTGAACTAGATAATCTAAAGAGGGTTTGAAGGATAAAGAGAAGACAGCTTAAAACCATCTGGGTCGCAACAATAATTCAACAAAGGGCAGAGGAAGAGGAGTCTTAAGAGCAGAGAGGTAAGATAAGAATAAAGAAAATCTTGAGTACAGTATCACAAAATCCAATGGAATATCAAGGTTGAGGTAGTGCCTAATAGTGAAAAGTGTAGCAGAAAGAGTATTTTAGAGACAAAAATAATATCTTCTGGTATAGTTTATTAGAAGATGGTGATGAATCTAACAACAACAAATCCACTAGAATGGATATTCTGAAAGGTCGAGCATATTCCAAAAGGTTGAGCCCTGAATGACAGGCAAGATAAAGGGGATGGCAAATGTAGAAGATTCTTCAGAGAAGGCTGGGT